>NC_089017.1:61124600-61471727 GCF_963932015.1 Anas acuta | reverse complement strand
GATTATGCATTGGTCCTTCAAGAAATCCTCGGACAAAAATTGTACAAAATTGTCTTGATAAGCTATAATGGAATCCACTGCAGTGGTACCTATACTCTCACAAGTTTGTCTTTAACAGGAAAACAGTGAGCTTTCAGCGCCAAGTGGAAATTTTACCATTGTGATTGCCATTTCTGAAAACTCTGGAGAGAGCCTGTGACAGTAAGCACTTCTTTCAGTATTTCCAGGGTAGGGTTATAATGACCTAATGTAGTCTTGTTAAGACAACCTCACTTTAAGCGCTTTCCTAACTTGTTTCAAACATATAATTTATATTGAATTTAACTAAGTTACATCTTTGTGCTGAACAGTTTGGTTGTTAAATATATCACTACTTCTCTAGTTGAAGCTAAAGTAAAGTAAAGTAAAGTAAAGTAAAGTAAAGTAAAGTAAAGTAAAGTAAAGTAAAAGAAATTAAAAGAAAGTAAAAGTGGTCAGAGTGCTAGCTGCAATAACATTATTAGTAGTAGTAGTAGTATTAATATTACATAAAGAGGGATTAGACTTGTTCTGTTCAAATGCTTTCTATATTAGATATATTTCTGCTGTCCCACCCTCTGCATATGTTTGAAAGCTCTGTGAGTGCTAAAATGTTTGCAATACCACACATTTCAAATTTCAATTTAGGAGAAATAGCGTCGTATTTTGAACTGTAGCATGAGCTTAAAACAAAAATGAAAATAAATTTTAAAAAGTGTACTGTCATTTCAGATAATCAAATAAATAATGCATATTCTCTTTTGGTCCCAGGTGGGAAGCATTATGAAATTCAACACTTAAATTTGCCTTTCTTGACTTTTCTCTTTCTTGGTCAGTTTTTCAGTGGGTAGCATGATTGTGAAAAACTTTCCAGTGTTTTTGAGTTATCGGAATGCCACAGACAGTGGCAATGGAGTCTGAAAGTACCTGTTCATGTTCTTTTGTTTTGTTACAAAATATCCACAACAGGTCTCGACGTTAATGTTTAGATAACACAGTAGGCACAGTAGACAGTAGGCCTAAATGATAGGTTAGATAATAGCTTCCAGAAATTTTCCCATGCTATATGTAGTTTTTTTACTCATCATCAAGGCACTTGACTAGAGACATTCCTATTACGTTGCTTCTTGCAGATCCTTTCTGGGACAGCTGGATGGCCCTGAGATGTCACCCTTCTTAAGGTAACTCTGATGTGTAACCTACATTGCTCTTTGCACTTTGTAAGGTGTCTCAGGGTAGGAGACACAGGTTCTGGTTACAAATTTGATAGAAAAACTTCCTCTGCTCTTAGTCTGTCAGAGCAGTCAGAGTTACTGCTCTTCTATATTGATACCTTTCATTTCTGGATGATGCCTGTTGAAATACATGTGACTTTCTAGACCATGTGGCTGGAAAAAAGAAGAGCACATCCAGGCCAATTTTGTGTCCTCAGATGTTGAAAAAAAAACCCTAAGTATCAATGTTTTCTGGAACAGATGGGTGTGGTGGTATTACTCTGGTGGGAGGCTGAGCTCCACCACAACTGTTCTCTCACTCCCCCTCCTCAAAGTGAAAGGGGGAGAAAAACACAATCTACTGACCTCCACCTCCTCCCCCTAAGCAGCGCAGGGGAACAGGGGAATGGGGGTTGTGGTCAGTCTATAGTGCTTCATCTCCGCTGCTGCTTCTCAGTCACTTTTGTCCCCTGTGCTGTGGGGTCTCTCCCACAGGATGCAGTCCTTCCTGAAGTGAACCTGCGTGGGCTTCCCACAGTCAGCAGCTCTTCAAGGACTGCTCCACTGTTCTTACCACGGGTTCCATCCCTCAGGAGCAAACTGGTTCACCACAGGTCCCCCATGGGTGGGTGGCAGCTCCCCCCACGCCCCCTGCTCCTGTGTGGGATCCTCTCCACAGGCTACAAGTCCAGCCTGGAATCTGCTCCGGCAAGGGTCTTCCACAGGGCATAGACATTGCAGGTCCACCTGTTCCACTGGGGGTTCCTCCATGGGCTATAGCGTGGAGATCTGCTCCATGTGGGACCCAGAGGGACAGCCTGCTTCACCATGGTCCTCACCACAGGCTGCAGGGGACTTCTGCTCTGTCACCTGGAGCAGCTCTCCTGCTTCTTCTTCACTGACCTTGGTGCCTGCAAGGCTGTTTCTTACACCTCTCTCTTTCCCAGCTGCTGTGAAGCTTGTTTTGTTTTGTTTTGTTTGTGTGTGTGTGTGTGTTGTTGTTTTGTTTTGTTTTGTTTTGTTTCCCCTTCCTTAAATCAGCTCTCACACAGGCACAAACAATATCACTTAACTGGCTCGGCTCTGATCAGCAGCTGGGTCCTTACCCAACATGGGGCAGCTTTTAAATTCTTCTCACAGATGCCACCCCTATAGCCCCCTCTTGCCACTTAAACCCACCACAGTGGGTTTATAACCTTCTGGTCATTTGGAACATGACTTGACTGAAGACAGAGCTAATGACCAGCTATACAACCATCCTTTTCCTGTACTGAAAGAACACAAACTGTGGCTGGAAACTTTGTGTGGGTAAGAAATCAACTGCTGTAGCTTTTACTACCCTCCTTCCACTGGAATTGCTCCTGGAGGTACCACAACATACATTTGGATGGTTACATACTCTGTTAAGAACATCCAGATCACTTATTCCGCTCAGAACTTATTATAGAAAGTGTTCTTAGGAACGTTTAATTTTATACACTTCACAGAAAACATAAGGAACTCTCATATATGCACCAGTCTTCTGTGTTTTCTGCCAAGGAGTACCTGTGCAATGAATTTGAAGGTGTACCCTTTAACTCTTGCGCAATTTAGAAATTGAGCTAATAAATGAAATCCTGGTATGACAAATAGAGTATTTTTATTCTGATTATTTATTATTGAACAGAGAAAGAGAAGACTTCCGTTAAGCTTCTGGGAACAGTTTTCAGGCTGCATTGCACATACAGATGCACACAAATTCAGGTACAAAAATTTTGACTTGTAAAATAAACACCAGGACAACAGTCAACATATGTACACTTTAGGTGCATTAGGAACAAAACAAAAACAACACCTTTGTCTAAATTGAAGAAACGACTTTATACATTAGCAAGGAAATTTTGTAATACTATTGGTAATTAACCAAAGAAATCATGAAGAAAACTCTCGGACATCTGTTGGAAGCTGGGTGGAAGAGATATTGTAGAGATGAAGGTCAAGTCAAGTTATTATGCACCTAAGAAATTAACTTTTCACAGTTCAGTTTGAATTTTAGCAACAAATATTTTGCTGTATTTAAACACAAATAAACATATGCTTATGTTAATGAAGTTTGAAGAAATTCCCAGTTACAGAACCTAAGCAAAGAAATATGAAAATTAACCTGTTTGTCTTCCTGCCGCTTCTTAGCAGGATGTGAAGGGGAAGGAATTTTGTTCCTCTTTGATTTTAATCTTTTTTTTTGCTTCTTTGCACTTAAACAGAATCTCTTGAATGAGGTGATCTCCTTCCTCTCCTTATTTAATTCTGTCTGGTTGTTAGCCCCATGATTTTGATATTGTTGTTTACACCTGTTATAATTGATAAAATAGACCAGAGACCATTTTCTGGGCATGAGTACTAGGTGTCCAGCAGAGTTCATCTCTGTATATGTGAGCTTTTTTTCTTTCCCAAAAATTAGACTGGCTACATCCAACTGCCCACTGAGACCAGCCACTAACTGTGGTTATCTCCCAAATACTGTGATTGATTCCATGAGTACTACAAACCCAGGAAAAACTCACATGGGGAAATGTGCTAGTGATTAAATAAAGTCCCATAGTGCCCTAGTCCCATAAAATGTGAAGTGTTACACCCAGGACAGATGTATCATCACATCCTAACTATGTGGCCTGTTAGAAAATGAATAGTGTCCTTAACTAAACAAACTCACAGCTCCTTTACTCCACTCTCCTCGACATTCACAAATTTTCCATGCCTAACAACAAAGACAAGCTGCCGAAAGAGAAATGTTGTTGATTGAAAAAATGGCTTCCATTCATGTGAGAAGCAAAAAACCCTACCATTTCACAAAGTTTCTGTTTGGATGAATATATGAATATAATATGAAAACAGAATTTCAGTATATTTGTGTATGTCATCACCCTATACCCTTTTTTCATATCTATTTAGTCTGTTTTTCTACATTGCCAGTAACACCTACTCCATGGAGAAGAAGGGTGTCACTGGGAGCAGTCAGGCTGCATGCTGAAGGAGCTGTCCCTAGCACGTTTCTTGCTGGGACAAGCAAATGCCACCCAGACTGTGCTTTTATTTATTCCAATATTTATGGATGAATACAGGCAAACTTTAAAGGGCCTTTATTCTGCATGACACAATCTTAAAAGCACTAGTCATTATAACAATTAGTACAACTCCAGTAGCCTAAATTACTTTTAAGGCTAAATTAATTAGCCAGAAGAAAATAAATAAATAAATAAATAAATAAATATAAAATTGCCTCTTTTCTGACAAAATCTTGGCACTCCACCCCCACACTGAGAACAGAGAATAAAATGTTATTTCTGGGCAGCAGTTTCCAAGGTTGTTTAATATTCAGTGAGGATCTTCTTAAAGTTAGCTCACATTTTAAGAATTTCACAGCACATCTGTGCATCACTGCATGTTTTTAAGGGTTTTTCTTGGAGATCATAATGGGTTTTTACTGAAGACTTTTACTTGAAGAATTAAATTCATGTCATTAATTGTTCTGCTTCCACAAGCTCCAAAGATACATTTCTAATTAAAAGAAATTGCAACTTATCCAACTGCTGAATGCATTGAACGTTGACATGCTCTATATTTGCTAAGAATTGCTGCTGAGAATGGCTTTCACAAATAAGACACTTTAAAGTTTGATCTGCTTTTCTTTTTCTTTCAACCATTTATTGAGATATTATTATTCAGTATTGTAACATATAACACTTTAGTCTTTCAAGTAGCTTTTTGAAAGTGCTTAACATTGCCAGGATTTTGCAGGGACAATGAAATTGATGGTAAAACTCTGTTTTCCATGAGAAGACAATTAAGCCAACACTGTGAAAATATCAACTCTGATTTGTTGTTGTTGTTGTTTGTTGTTGTTGTTGTTGGAATAAAGTCTTTCTAAAGATGTGAGATTACAAATAAACTTACCCGATTTCTATTATAATCCTGTAGCAAAGTAATGGACAACAACACATAAACAAAATTGTCCCTGCACTAATTAACACGGCACATTTCAGCCTGCAGGAAGTTTATCTGATTTATAAACCTTTGGAAAAGTGGTATGAATATATAATTGAAATGTGACAGACTCCTAATTACAGAAGCAACCTTATCAGTCAAATATTCTAAACACAATAACACATATAACTAATTTTGACAAAGCAATGGTATTGTGAATTAATGTTGCTGACATTTCATATCCAGCTTACAGAGAATTCAATATATCCTGTGATTCTTCTTGTTTGTGCTCCTGTTAGGGTCCAACAAGATGATGTAATGATGAATGGCAGTAATAACTAAGACCTTCCCTCATTAAGGTAATCCTCTCTATCATCAGAATCATCAAATATCTATACATGTAGACAGTGCTATTTAATAAGAAAATCATATAATAAAAATAAATCTCAGGTCATGTTTTTCAAAAGCAAAGTGTCTCTTTCTCTGTGAAAATCAAGACTTTCATATTGTAACTGTGACCTGAATAAGTACCTAAGAAATAAGGTAGTTATAGCAACTCAGGTAAAGGACAGTTCTTGGCAGTATGAAATATTTCTCAGAAAATAGCTATATTGTGAATAGCCACATAAATGCTTGCAAGCTGACTGTCCAGACTTTCATTTAAAAGGCTTTTAATAAACCTTTGTTTAGCCCAGCAGCACATTCCAGTCTGATAGTAGCTATTTTCATAGATGAAGGAATCTGAGTCCTGAATGAACGTAACAAAGCCAAAAGGGCTGGAAGAATAAAAGCAGCAGAACTGGGGCAGGGTAAAGCTGTGCAAGGTCTGGCACTGGTCCCACATGGGGCCTGGGAACTAATGGGTCCCTCTTGTATACAGGGCATTCAGTGCTCTCATACCGGTGTGAGTAACTAGAGTAACTAGAGTAACTAGAGTAACTAGATGAGGCCCAGAATCACAGCTCTGTATTTCTCATAACAACGGAGAAATAATGCATCATCTTTCTTATATGTGTAGTTATACTACAAAGTGATTTGTACTACAACCGTTTTCTCATGCCACTTGATCCACCTACCTGGCCACAAATACACAATCAGACCACTGAAGCAGCTTGTTCTGGGGCTGTCCAAGTGTGGGCTGATGTTCTCCCTGTACATCCCACAGGTAACAGGGAGAAGACAAAAAGGTCGTGTGGGAGACTGGGGAGTCTAATTATCTGTTGCTGATGGTTTGTAAAGTGTACTTTGCAAATAATACACAGTACGGACATATCTGGCTTGAGGCATAGAATGAGTGAAGAGGAAGGATGGAAGCTATTTGTTTAAACAGAGTTGTAAGACACACTTTTACTGAAATGAAGTCAGGGCTGCTCAGCTAGCTGAAACAGACATAAATACCAGTGCTCCACTAGTGTATCTGTTGATCTTTGCGATGTGTTTGGTATCTCCTTCCTCTCAAACTTTAGCTTACATTTTACCACTGGCTTAAATAGCTGCAAGACTGCATTTTAGACATGTAGTTAGAAGTATTTCAAAGTAATTGATCCATGAATTAAAAGCTAGAATCTCTAAGAGACAGAATGGGAATTTCAGCATCATTAGTTGAAACTAGCATCACTACTTGAAACCTTCATTCTAGGAGCATGAGGGGACAGCTCTCTGGAAGTATCATTATTGTAAAAGACAGAATCACAGAATGGCTGAAGTTAGAAGGGACCTCTGAAGATCACCTAATCCAACCCCCCCACTGAGGAGGATCATACTGCACAGGATGGCATCCAGACAGGTTTTGAATATCCCCAGGGAAGAAGACTCCACAGCCTCTCTGGGCAACCTGTTCCAGTGCTTTGTCATCCTCACAGTAAAGACATACACTTTCATATTCAG
This sequence comes from Anas acuta, assembly GCF_963932015.1. Classification (NCBI taxonomy): domain Eukaryota; kingdom Metazoa; phylum Chordata; class Aves; order Anseriformes; family Anatidae; genus Anas; species Anas acuta. The sequence continues at coordinate 61,464,645 of NC_089017.1, read as the reverse complement.
CTGTAACTTCCTGTGCTTCAGTTTTTGCCCATTGCCTCTCATCCTGTTGCTGGGCACAACTGAAGAGCCTAGTTCCATCCTCTTGATGCCCTCCCCTCAGATATTTATACACATTGATGAAGTCTCCCCTCAGTCTTCTCTCTTCTAGGCTAAACAGACCAAGTTCTGTCAGCCTGTCCTAGTGCACTCACTACTGCCTTTGGGTCTTCACATCAGTAGGATATTCCTACAACAAGAGACAGAGAGGATGGGATAGCATAGTTCAGAACAGTGCAATGTAAAATTCAGATGATGGATAAAAGTATGCTGCTGATACTGCAAAAGGAGAAACATTAGAATACTAGTTGGGTTACATCACTCTGTATTGTCTTACCAGCTTTACATAAGTTTTACTGCCAACACTCATCCTAGGCTTCTACATTCACTTCCCTGGACAATCCTACTGAGGACTAAGCTATCCATGCTTCTTTCCTTTCATAAGTGAACCTGTTCCATTTACTGCCCTGTTGTGGCAAAACAGGATTGTTTACTTTCAGAGATAGTTCACTATCACTCACCCCCTACATACCAGAGAGACAGTTATCTTACTGATCTGGGTTGAAACGGAAAATTGTATAGCCCAAGTACCAACAGCCAGTATCCCTGCATTGTTTCCAAATCCTCTCAGGAAAGCAATACTGAGAACTTTTTGTGATAAACTGTAGGTGAAAAGGAATAAAGGCTGCAAAAGAATAATCAAAAATAATTGAGATATAGCACCTCAGTACTCCCCTACTCACAAGAGGAACAGGTTTCAATTAAAAAGTCTCTCAGAATGCAGTCAAATCACTGCAGTATTTTGCTATCCTTACCATTTATCAGTACATGATTAAATAAAATATATAAAGTTAACTAAAAAGGCAGATATTTGTGTGTGTGTGTTTGGGGTTTTTGTTTGTTTTTGTTGAAGAAAAGGGGAGAATTTTTTGCTGCAAATATATTAGAAAAGATCCTTGTTTTCCTTAACTATACTGTACATACCTATTTTAGATCTTCTTTAACAGCACTGATCAAGTGTTTGATTAGGAGCATTTGCTTGCATACCTGGATATTCAAACAACTGGTCACTATCACCAGAAAGCGTAGAACTGGCCGAAGTATTTTCAGTAATTATCACCTGTAATTCAGTTTTCCAAAAATTTAAAATGAAGACTGATTAACCAAATTTTAGAATGTTCTTGACAGAAGCCAAAGACTTCAAAATTTAGAAACACAATGCTTCTGTCCTTCCAAACAAGGACCTGAGTGTTGATGTTTGTCAGACTTAGGTCATCCTGTTTCAGCATTCACTGATATGTGGGCTGCTGGATTCCACAGTCTTTGATATAAAATTCCTGAAAAACAAAACAAAACAAAACATAAGTGACAAAAAAAAAAAAAAAAGTATGTGTTCCTTTCCTTGTAGGATTTTTGTAATTATATATACTATATATATATATATATATATATATTATATATATATATAATTATTATTTATTTATTTGTTTGTTTTTATGTTGGAAAAATATCCACATTTTTGAGATGTATTTTAAATGTTGACTGAAATATGTATTAACTTCAATTCAGCAAGATCACTGTGACTTTATAAATAGGATTAACTATCACCTAGTTAAAAAGAACAGGAATTTTGAAAAATAAATAGATAGATAGATAGATAGATAGATAGATAGATAGATAGATAGATAGATAAAATCTGCAAATGAAAGAGAAGAGTTTACAAAAGATGATATTAATAACAACTTTACCAAATATACAGTGCTGCTGTTTGCATTTAATATTTGGCTAACATATTGTTGGATAAATTTTCATGTTGGTATGAGACTATGCAGAAATCTGTAATTTGTGATCATTATTATGTTACCTAATATTTGTTTGGTGAAATTTGAATATATTCACTGTACTTTGCTAACTTATGTCTTATTCAGTGATGCTTCCATCTCTTTTAAAAAGAGAGAGATCAGGCCCACAGAAAATGCTGAAAGTCTGTTTTCTGTTTCATTATGCACATGATTAATTTTACATACTGTGTAATACCAATAACTTACTTCATTGTTTGCTTACTGAAGCATTAGCATACCCTGAAACATTAGTGATACTTGATACAAGTGATTTTTAATTAAAATTGTATTTCATAAGTCTTATTTACTAGAGTAGTCCTATAAAAGTTACACATGTACCTATGGGTTACTAGATTTTATGTTTCAATTTAGATAGAATGTATTAATTCTAGAGAGCAGGAATCAGACCAGATAATTTTAATGTGCTTAAAATTCACTATCTTGCAGGCCTGATTTTTCAAAAGATCTTCATGTCTGAGAGCAGTAGGGTCAACACTACAGGCAGATTTACATATGCAGCTCTATCTTTCCCCACTTGCATGCTGCAGTCAACATTCATCAGTGGCTCTCAGCACTTACTGTTTTTCTTCTAATTTTTATGGTGAGCATTTATTATTGTGAACTTCAATTTCATATTTATTGTCTAACAAAGTAATTACCTGTACAGTTTAGCTGTAACATATTTTTGTTATACAATATCATAAAAATGTTATACACAGCACCATCTGTTGGCTAGGATAGCTATCACACATAAAAAATGGCTTATGTAGATTAGATAGAAATGAGTACACCAACAAGAAAACAGAAAAAGGACTATTAAAATAAATAAATAAATAAACCGCATACTAAAAATATTTTATCTGCATTTTTTTTTCACAGTATACTGTTAAAGCTGTTGAAATCAAGAAACTTTGACATTTTAGAGGGTAGGAAAGATGGGTTTGAAAAAGCTATCATACAGCTTAATGTAAATTGGTAAACAGTAGTAAAGAAAAAGTGATAAATGAACTCACACATAGTGTTCTCTAGCCTCATGCTTCTCTGGACCTTTAGTGCTCTCAAATGAAAATCAAAATTTAACTAATAGAAAAATTCTGTTGCTTTCTACTGTCACATACTTATCTGGAGAATTTATAAGGCAGAGAATTTATAAGGCAGAATTATTTACTTCTCTCTCTTCACCCTAAGGATCTGTGAGGTAGAGTGCTCCCTGAAGTGCTTTCCTTTTCGGAATTTCAGATTATATCTAGCATGTATGCACATGTGGGTTGGTGGGCATGCCATCCTCTCCACTCATGAGTCTGTATTTCTGTAATGGCCAGCACCAGCTGCAGCCCGACAACCTTGGTCATGTCCTTTTCACTAGTCCAAAACAGGCAGTGAGAAGAGGGGGTAAACTTTCCAACCCAAATAAGAAATTAAAATACTCAATTTTCATGTATTTAGACCAATGGATTTAAGAAGACAGTGTTTTCACATGGATATTAATGAGACAACTGAATTAGAGATTACATCTAACAGTTGTCCCTTAATACAAAAATAAGTAGTAAAAGAAACACCAATGAGTTAAAGAAAGGAATCTGAATGCCACTCAGGATGTAGTTCAGGAATACCCAATTTTAGGTCTCTTAACATCACATCAAAGAGGCTGCAGCTGCTTAACACAAATCACTGATCTGTTGCAAACCCACACTGTGAGTTCAAATTTGGTCAAAACATTTTGACACATTAATTTCATGCAGGCAGGCTCCTTTGTGTTTGATGAGCTCCATACCATGTCCTGTCTAATTCTGCAGAAACACAGTCATGCATTTGAACTGGGTCATTTCTGAAGTGCTAGGATACCCAGTACCAAGGAGATGAGGTACTAATGACATGGGATACCTTAGTTTCAAGCTGCTTCTTCAATTAACTTAGATTGAGACCTGAGAATACTCCAGAGGGTGTTCAATTCACTTCAGGCTTCCAACTCTGGAAGCAAAAGGGAATCTTGCAATTTTTTAAGACCTAACATAGTGTTTTTTAACTCTTTTGTCTACCCTGCTACAGGAGTAGGGAAAATCATAATTCTTTCCACCTGTAACTGTGAAAGAGGCACATTCACACATCTCTTGTTCATGGAACACAAGCCTAAGCAAACCTAATCCCATGTTAAAACTCTGCATATAATTACGGCAACAAATACAGCATTTAATGATGTGTAAGGCACCAGTGTTTCTAATACTATCCTTTCTTTTTTCTCTAAAAATTAGCAACAAGAATGAAGTTGAAATGAAAGACAAGACTACCTCATTCAATCCACAAGGCTACAAGAAAGATATCTAAATATTCCAATGTAGAAACAAACAAACAAACAACAGCAACAACAACAAAACATTCAGTAAAGTGGCTCTTGAAATTCTTTTGTCCACACCTGAAATCTGAAAAAAATAGTGAGAATGTTCTTGAATGAAGTTATGATGTTAATATTTTTATATTTAATATATAATTTTATGATTTAATATATAATATATTTAATATACAATTTTATGATTTAATATTTTTGTTAATTTGTTATTTTAACAAGGTTATTCTATTGGGGAATTAATCTTATCCTTAACTGATAATAGCAACAACCTGAAGAGAAGGTACAACACACTGAATTTTACCTTAGATTTTATAATAACACTGTTCATATATTTGTCAATAGATTAAAAAGGTACAGTGCATTTCTGTAGCACATCATAAAAATTGATCAGTATGCACCAGAGAACATTCTACAGCCCCAAAATAACCCATATTTCCCTCACGTTAGTTAATACACGGCAGAAAAAATGGTCGCACTTCACTCTCCTGCTTTCTATATTTCACTCTCCTACCACCTAAACCAAATGGATTTCTGTAATTATCTGCCCTAGCAAAATGCCTGGAAACATGAATCACTTGTGTTAGCATCAATTGACATAATTGAAACCTAGAATTATTTTGTGTTCCTACAATCCTAAATGCCTAATCCAATAGAAGAAACAGAGGTGAACTACAGAGATTATCTCTAGTGGTCTTGCTCATTTTATGTTTGGCTGATAATTTGCACTGCCATTTCAGCAATGTGAATCTGAGGATATCTGACCCACTGAGCCAAACATACATTTCCTCTTGGTCACAAAACAACACAGCCACTGTCCTAGTGCTTTTTGATCTTACTGCTTAAGACAAAGACAGGGTATATTTTGACTCAATGACAGGTGAGCTGGCCCTACTATTTTGTGTAGAAATTTTACATATACATGAAGTACACACAAGAACTTAGAAGCAATCAACAAGGATTCTTCAATAGGAAATCATGCTTGACCAACCTGAGACACTGGTGAACACAGAATATTTTGACTAATAAGACCTCTGACACTGCCTCCTTTAGCATTTTCTGGTCACACAGAGAGGTTACAAAGCTTCCATCTTATTCAAGAATTAACACTAAAGTACAGTGTTGGTAATGGTTCTGCTTTGAGAAGAGTTTGGACTTCCAAACAGTGTTTCTGTGATTCTGTGATCTCACATGAGCTACAAAATTGGTATCATCATATGGCAGCAGTGTGGCCGATTAAAACTGGCTTAAATTCATTGATGAAGTTCTGTAATGTTATGATTAATCTGCAGACACTCTAGAGTCATAATTACATTTACTCCTATTATTCTGAATAGGAGAAAAAGGAAAACAAAACAGGGACCACATTTTTTTTTTCTTCCCCTTCCAAACACTTAGATCCATCTGATCCATCCTTAGAGATACATTGGAGGAAGGTGGAAGATGAGGACATGATAAAATTAAGAGTTTGTCAACACTGGGGAAAACAAAACAAAAAACAAAACAAAACAAAACAAAACTGTAGAAAGTAAACAGCTTTGGTTCTTTAAGTTCTATCCAAGTGAAGCAAAGGCAGTCTGTCCAGACTCAATACACAGTACAATGAAAAGTAATAAATGCAACAGGTTAAATAGATGATCTTGTATCTTCACTATTTGCTACAATCCAAATCAAAGACCATGATCTGAGAGTAATAAGTGATTCATTTCAAATCCTTAATATAAATGTATCACATCATCATTTATAGACCCTGAGTTGGAGAGTGGATGAAAATTGAGCAATTGTTTGGTAAGCTGGCAAAATCCATTATTACTTGCTTTTTTAGCTGCACATGGCAGTTCTGCCCTGTTCTCACTCTTAATGCAGTGTGACTAAAACTCTTTGCCTTGTAGAAAGCTCACTTGCAGTAACTAAGCTTGATGCATTTGTCATGCTCTGGAAACTGTGAAGAGCTGTGAACAAATAAACAACAACAGCAACAAATGTCTGGGATAGGGTAATTGCCTAACCACAGAGTATTCTACACCTTTTCCCTTGCTCTTCCTTGTTTGTCCCAAAACTGAATTTCTTGTCCACTCCTACCCAAGAGCAGCAACAGTTCTGCTGCTTCCTTTGAAAGCAGCATGTTTGTATGTGGGAACAGAGTGACCCACATATGAGGTTTCTTTTGCTGCTTCTTAGTTTGGGCAAAAATGCAGAAACTGTATCGAATGTTTGGAGGGCAGAAGAATGACATAGAGGTAGATAAGGGTGCAGTATGGATTATTCAGATATCATTCATGTTTGTTGAACTGTTTCAGTTTTTCTTTCCACTTACAGTTTCGTAGATGATTTCAGATGTGAAGGTAGGGAAGGATCAACTCAAGCAATGTTTGAAATAGCAATCTTTGTGGGAAATGAGGATTGACATAAAAGGCAGCTTTATTTCTTGGCTAACTGTGAAAATAGGAATAACTCAATATATTGTAATATTTAAATTCATGACTGTGATGTTCCAAGCTGTCCAATTCCTCCTTGACACCTTGAAAATGGTGATATTAAAAAAGGTGTTGTAAGTATAGCTATTCATCAAGCACAGTTAGATTCCTTTCTTTAGTGACCTTGCTTCTTTCACTATACTTTGTTATAGTGAATGCCTCTAGAGGCTGGTTTGATATAGTTTAAAATATGTAAACTGAGGCCCTTGGTCACTCCTTGTTCTAGCTATCTGTTTCCTGTCACTGCCCCCTGAAAGAGGCCAAGCAAACTTTCTATACCAAAAGCATTACAGAAGCCTCATAAATAGGTAAAGAGAAAGTCTTTGTCTCTAAATAGATAAAGTTACATAGCCAAACACATAGAATTACTCCAACTGTAGAAGGTTCAGAAAACAGCTCTCTTCCTCTGGGACATGTGCTTTTAAACAGCACTAAGCTAAATCTTACAATTACTGTACTGTACAATCTGCAGACATACTCTCCATGCAGTCCATAACTGCAAGATTTGAATGCAGGTGAACTCTGCACTTCATTTTTTTATTTTTGTATTTTTTCTTTCCCCTCTTGATGAACAAACTGCCTTTCTCCAGATTTTAAAAGGTTTCTTAGCCATCACAGCACTCCTGCCTTCTAACATGCTGCCCTACACTTGCTGACTTAGGAGCTTGTCTGGGGAGGTAGAACAATTAATGCTATAAATTTTATTAACATCACTAGAAAAAAAGTCAGTCTCTTCCCATTGCAGTATCAGATACTTTTAAACAAGTAGAAGAACAGGATAGAAGAGAAGATACGACAGTGGCTGTGAGTTGGCTGCCTTCCCCTGTCCCTGGAACTGTGATTTCTACTCCTTTCCTTTCCCCTTCCCTTTTCCCTTCCCTTTTCCCTTCCCTTCCCTTCCCTTCCCTTCCCTTCCCTTCCCTTCCCTTCCCTTCCCTTCCCTTCCCTTCCCTTCCCTTCCCTTCCCTTCCCTTCCCTTCCCTTCCCTTCCCTTCCCTTCCCTTCCCTTCCCTTCCCTTCCCTTCCCTTCCCTTCCCTTCCCTTCCCTTCCCTTCCCTTCCCTTCCCTTCCCTTCCCTTCCCTTCCCTTCCCTTCCCTTCCCTTCCCTTCCCTTCCCTTCCCTTCCCTTCCCTTCCCTTCCCTTCCTTTTCCTCCTTCCACCAACAAAAAGATGAGTGCTGAGGATCTTGCTCCGAGAAGCATCCAGATGGAAGAGGTAGAGGAATACCTTACAGCAAAAGTTATTTTCAGTAACAGGGCAGCTTTTGCTTTTAGTAGGTTTTATGGTCTTCTCATCTATAGTTTTATCTAGAAGGTTTAAATGCATGGGCGTTGTGTCATGTATCTAATTTACGTAAAATAAATAAATAAATAAATAAATCAAATTAAATTAAATTTAAAATAAAATAAAATAAAATAAATAAAATAAAATAAAATAAAATAAAATAAAATAAAATAAAATAAAATAAAATAAAATAAAATAATAAAATAAAATAAAATAAAATAAAATAAAATAAAATAAATAAAATAAAATAAAATAAAATAAAATAAAATAAAATAAAATAAAATAAAATAAAATAAAATAAAATAAAATAAAATAAAATAAAATAAAATAAAATAAAATAAAATAATAAAATAAATGGAGGTAGATTGCAAATTCACTTAGGGATATTTTGCATTTGTTCCACTACGTGTGTCAGTGTGTATATGATTTATACTTCTTAAGCCAAAAAAACATTAGTTTTCTCTGAACATCTGTCTGGCATCTGTGAGATCTACAGTATGCATCATTAATCTGAATATCTTTGTGAGGCTTGGTAATGACAGATAGTCTAAGTTCACTGTATTAATGTAATGATGTTCACTGGGGTACTGCAAAGCTACAGCTTTCACCATACACTTGAAAAAAAAAAAAGGCTTTAATAACAGTCTAGAGTAAAGTGTTGCACTTGTACTTAACAAAATCATTTAATGAACATCTGTCTTCATTCCTACTACCTTGCTTTTTACAAAGTCCATATCATATTCTTCATTTCCTGTTCTAAGCTAGTGCTTGTTCTAAATGCCTTAACACTTATATTAACATGGATACATGTTACATATGCATGAGTGTACATATATGTGTTTATGTATATATGTACACATGTATATTGATCCATACACCCAGTTCTCTCTCTGTATATATATGTGTATACACACATACACATGCATAGATACATTCATTTCCTACTAAGCCTAAGACTCTAGAAGAGACTACTATTATAAAACTATTTATATACCCAGTATCTTAGCTATAATTTCTGTATGATTAATTTTGACTGCATACGTGTGCATGTGTATAATATAAATAAATAAATTCCTTTTACCTCTCATACCATTTCTCTGCTAACAAAACATTTATATGTAAGGGTTACTTTAACTCCAGTGGGATCACGACCATTAATTTACCATCTTATTTCCATGATACACCATATTTGGTCAATGGAAAGACCATCTTTTTCAAAATATACATGGTTCAATTCAGTAACCAGATATAAGATCTGATGTGTGGATAAATTTCTGCCAGAAAGGATGATGAGCTGAATACACTGCTCTCCTCCTATTAATATCACCTACAAATTCTTATGAGCTTTTATGTTGTATATTCATATAAGAGATGGTCACCTCTTTCCATAAATATAAAATTTCAACTGAAATGAATCCACAACAGGTGAACAAATATACCTGGGGTGAGATAGGAAGGCATAGCTACAGGGTATTGGCAATGTGTTTCACACATGGAAAATCAGTTCATTTTCTTCCATTTACCAGAACTGTTGGAAATGCATTTTAGGTATACCTCAAATAAGTGACAGTGTAAACTGTGCTTGAAACATAATTAGAAAATTTCCTATATTTTTCACATGGCAGAACACCTTGTTTAAATGTTTCTTCCTTTTACTGTACCAAGGTTTTAAAAATCAATTTCTTCCACAATTAATTTATCTATTTTAAACATAAAAGCTCTCCTTCTCACACGTGGACATGCCAATTATCAGTTAAACCAGCATCCCAAAACACTAAAGAATTACAAGTAAATCGGTGGTGCAGTTGTATTTTGCATTGATTTTGTTGTTGTTTTTTAATGCCAAGAAAAATCGATTGGGTTATAATTGGCTCTAACTGGCTTTCACACAGGCTGTAGCTTTTTTTTTTTTTTTTTTACCTGAAGCCAAGTAGCTCTCACACAGTAGCTATTTCTCCCCAGAATTTTAAAATATCAAAGCAAAAATATCAAAGAAAATCTAATACAAACTTCTATACCTTGTAATGAGAGGTGAGGAGCAAGTACTTGGTGCCTGGAAGATAAGTAGCAAAGATCATGTGTTTATACTTTTGCACTCAGAATTAGTCCTCAAATGTTATTACATTGACTCAGTTATATTTTCTAAATACTTTTCTCACAAGGTTTATTTAGTACCCAGTGTGATCAGGGATCACAGAGATGAAGGACACTATTCCCTATTGCTCTGAACCTTAAAGTGTTGTTTTTACTTCCACAAATGACTCAAAATGGCAGAGAACATCATCCTTCACAAAATCACTAGTGCCTCACTGCAGGTGAACACAATGCTTTACATGGAAAATGTCATGTTTTCTTCTAATGAAAAATATCTCTGATGCCATTTAGGAATCTGATAATGCCATCCCTTCAGTGGAGCTAATGAAGAGACTAAGAAAAACTCATGACAGAGCCACAGTATTTCTGATACTGAAAAATAGAATTACAATAATTCTATGCATGATAATAACACTATTTTAAGCAAAATGTCAGACATCAGTGCCAAGTGTGATCTATCAAAAGTGGAGAAAATATGCCACAAGACAATAGCCTGTCAGTTGAAGACATACAAACAAGCAAAAAATTTCCTATGAACACTAACCCACAAATTCTATGGTGAAAATAGATACTCTAAGGAGGTCTCATGAATACCCTAGATATTTCCTTATTTTCCATCAAGTAAACAAGTTTATATGAATTGATTGACTAAGATGTTGCTACATGCAAAAACATTGTGCTGTTCTTTGTCTAAATGTAAGTGGAATGAATATCCGTGGTGATGTAGAATCATTTCTTAGGGGTTTATAGTTTTCTATTTTTTTTATCTCTAGGTGTCAGTTATGTGTCCCAGCTGCCAAATTAATTTTAGATGTTCTTCCAAATGCTCTCTGGGTTCCTGGTGATTTATACTGACAATTGTACTAGAATGCTGGACTTAGAAATGATTCTTTTCTTGGACAAGGAATCAAGGAGGCAATGAAATAATGTTAGCGGCTGATTTCAATAAATCAGAGTTGTTTTTTTGTTGCTGTTGTTTTGTTTTATTTTTGTTTTTACGAAGAGTTGTATAACTCCATGCCAAGAATCCTTTCTCAAAGTTAAACATTGGTCCATATAATCTTTCATATCCTCACATCAAATTCCTCTTGTTGAATATTTTATATTTTCTGTGTGAGCTAGTAGTAAAATACTTTTGCCCTCTACTATAAGATACTAATTTGCAGGTGAATGTTAAAGTCCTGCCACATTTATTGTTAAAATTTGTGTCTGTATCACAAGACCCAGAATCTTGAGCATGAATTCTGTAAAATATTTTAGAGCAATTTCATAAACAATTATAACTATTAATCCTTCTTGTTACTAGCACCTTTTAAGCAGTTCCTTCCCAAAACCAAAATCAAATGTTAAGTAAATCAATATAGTAAATATATAGTAAATCAATAATAGGTACTGCAATCATACTGAAGATTTCCTACTACTGAAGATTGTCCCAATTGTCTCAAAAATATCCAACAATGGAAACAAAGGACTATCCTGATGGTTTGTATTCATCTCTGTCATGAATTAATCTCCAGGATTTCATATGCTAAATTCTAACCAGCTTTAATTGGTTTAATAATTAATTACCGCCTATCATTGGCAAGAACAATAAAAAGTAGCACTCCAGTCTACTAACTGGGACAGAGCATCAGAGACTGTGCTTCTTATCCATTCATTGGAAGTGAAAACCAGAATACCAGGTAAAGGTGTGTCCTTGCTTCTTTCTCTAATTTTGTAGTAGTTTAATCATAACCTTTGATTATGCATCACCAATCACAATCCATTTTACAAAATCAGCTAGCCTCATATACTGATGTAAGCAAACCAGATTAACACGGGTTTCTTTGTGCAGTACCACAGAACACTTAGTGCAGTTGCAGCTAATTTAATCTGTTTGCATTCTAAGGTAAAAAAAAAAAAAAAGAGTTTGTACGTGTATATTAATGGCTGCCTAGGAGTCTCATGGAAAAATGTCACTCATCCACTACAGAACAGTTTAGGAGCTCTCAGATAAATTTCAGTGAAGAAGGATCTTTTAATGTTTCATTGAAATTCTGGTGCGTTTGACCCTTTCTCACCTTTGTATGCTAACTAAATTTAGTTAATATCTAAAGTCATTTAAACTGTTTCTTTTCTTTCCAAAATGAAACAGTGGTAGTATGGAAACATAATCAGAGACTTTGCACCAATCTTCTTGACATGAAAGAGACAGGATGTTGCACGGTGGATACTTGATGGCTGTAATACCCAGTGTGGTAAGGATGTAGAGAGGATAACTGGGGATATCTGCCTACACCAAATACCCCAAATCCTGCTTGTTCTCCTGACAGTGGTGCCCTGTTGATCAGTAGCTAGGAGATGGGCACCAGCAGCCCCTCCTCACCCAGTACACACAACATCAACACACAACATCAAATAAACCAAATTATTTTGAGAGCAGAAAAATGTCAGCAAATGTCTTTGAGAATGATGTCTAAGATTCAGCGTTGTGTCTCTCACCTCTGGAGGGGAAAGGGACCAATGTAAATCTCTCATCCATGGCTTCAGTACTTAAACACAAATCTGTGCTGTTCTTGGAGAAAATACAAAAGCCTGTTATTCAGACTTTGCAGACTGAGCTGAAAAATATGACATTTGCTAGTTCTGGAAGGTTGATTATCCAGCATAATGTTCTTTAGTATATTTTGGCCTGCAGTTGTAGTATTTATAGTGCATTTTGCACGGCTGTAACTCAAACACTTCTATGAATGCTCAGTCTAAGTTTGGTTTCACAACAACTGTTGTATGACTTTGTTAGCCTAGTTTCTGCTCAGAATTAATATTAGTGTGTTGACTTGAATTATGTCCCCATATAATCACAATATGGCATGCAATATTGAATGTCATGTTTGTTTGACTCATGAGAAAGGGAAATAAAAAATTGCCTGGAGCATTATGAATGCAAATACATACTACCTCTTTGGCAGTGGTCATTTTATATTACATTATGACTATTTTATTGAAGGCATATTAAAACTGTTTTTCATAGAATTCCATGTTCTGAGACAAATGCTATTATTTTAAGTGGGTATTTTACTTGGGATAGCTGACAGACTTTTGGCGAGTGATGATGACAGAGAAAACTGATTGTGCAAACAAGCTTCAAAAAATCATTAGGCAAGAAAGTAATGAAACAAATTATAAAATGACAACTACGTCTTTGCTTTTGACCAGTGTCAAATATAATTTCTAATAGGGATTCTACTATTCCTTGAAATTCAGTTTTCAGATATTCAGTTTTGCAGCTCCATTTATTTAACCAAAGTTGTAAAGATTAAACCATATTTTGAAAATTGATAGATATTTTTGAATAAGTGATACTTTCAGCTACATAAGTTGAAAGATTTCATGATTGATTTTAAGGATATTAAAATGAATAAATCATGTAATATTTTGTTAACTTTATTCATTTTTGTTCATATTTTAAGTTAACATAAGAAATTCTATTTCTATTATTTCATAAATTTACACTGTTCAGGTATACTGTATACATTGAATACATATTTCTGAGTGTAGGTAGCTAATGTTGCTGTCAAATAATACAATTAAATTGCCCAGGCTTTTATGCAAAATTAATTTTTGTAATTTTTAAAAATACATTCAAATCACAAAAACAGTATTTATGTTGTTGTGATCAGTGTTGTTGTTCTGAAACCTTGCTAGGTTTCCTGGAAAATTGTGCTGCTGGTATGCCTGCCTAGTTATTAAAATCTTTATGAAATTACTAAGGTATTTCTAAATTGACAATCAGAATATATAGAAACAACAGATAATTTTTGAGTATATGTGGTGGTTTTACCGTGCTGGGCAGCTAAACCCCACAACCGCTCTCTCACTCCCCCTCCTTTAGATGAGGAGGGGGAGAAGTAAAGCAAAGAACAACTCATGGATTGAGATAAGGATAATTTAATTAAAGGGAAATATTAACAATTAAATAAAGACTACCATGAACTAAACAGTTTAACTAAGGGGAAATAAAAAGGGAAAGGGGAAAAGGGAGGGGAAAAGGAAAAATAAAAAAGAAGGGAGGGAAACAAACAAACAAAATAAATGAAGGCTATATGGAAGTGCAGAGGAAAGAAATTACTCTCTACTTCCCACAAATGAGCGATGATTGACCACGTCCTTGAAGCAAGGCCTCAACGCACGCAGCCGGTATTCGAGAGGAGGACTGACGTTTTCCCAATGAGAGCCCACCCCTCCCCTCTTCTTCCTGTTTCCACCTGTTAGTGCTGAGTGTGACACCACATGGTATGGAATATCCCTTTGGTTGGTTTAGGTCAGCTGCCCTGGTGATGTTTCTCTCCTCACTTTTTGCCCACCCCCTAGGAGGGTTAGGGAGAGGCCTGATGCTGTGCCAGCACTGCTCAGCAGCAGACACAACGCTGGTGTGATAACACTGCTGTTCCAGCTACAAGTGCAGAATACGGCACTGTATGGGCTGCTGCCGGGAAAGTTAACATTCCAGCCAGACCCAGTACAGTATATAACAATTCTAAGAGTATATGTCGTTTCCACAAGTCATGTCACAGGCAAGGTTATAATTGTAAGTATGATTGGGTGGAAAATAACAAACTACCTGGCCCAATTTTATCTATGTAACCCAAAGTATAGATTTCTTTAAGTTGTAGTTAAAAATTTTCAGTCAAAAACACCCATAGTTTCTGGGAGTCCTGTAACAGTATTTAATCTCTTAAAGAGTTGGGTAATTCTTAAGTTTTAAGCTGAATCTGTTTTGTAGATTAAGCTTCTATTTTTCTTACTTTCTTTTAATTATTTTTTTCTCCAACAGAAAATAATTGAGCACTCTACCTTTGGGATAATTTTCTCTGTAGTGCATTATCACAGCACACTAAACCTTGGAATTCTCAGTCATCAGCACAAATAAATGATGAAGAATAGCCATCAACTTTTCCTCAAAATATATATTTCCTAAACCTACACTTTAATCTCTCCAGTTTGTTTACCTCTTTCATATATAACAGTGTTTCAACGAGAACAAGCTCTCAAGCTGAGACCTCAAAGCATCTACTGTCTATGTCCTGTATAAAAGTTGGTAGTGCATCACGGAAATATGAGGAGCGGGGGAGTTGTGTATGCTGGTCCCTCTAGATCTTTTTCTATAGAACTACTAAATATTCTATGACTCCAGTTCTCTCTATGTACCAGCACTGACTCAATTTTAGAAAGTCTGTTATTTAATCCTTTTCTGTCTTCTCTTTTCTGAGCAAAATAATTCCAGTTCCGTAAGCCTTTACCCCTACACCTAGAGCTTCCTATCACCACTATTATCAGGGCCCTCCATAGGGTTCATCAGGGCTCTCCACTCTGCTGATCTTTATTTTTCATCAGAGAATGCACAAACGGAAACAGCTCCCCAGCTGTGGCATAGCAACTGCTGGATAGGGGAGCTTAACTCATTTGTTTCACCCGCTGGTTATATTGTAAAATAAATATTACACATCTGCTTAGCAATGGAAGGAGTAAAACCAGAAAAATAATACTAATTAGTTGGCAACATGACACTATTTTCAGAAGTTGAAACAGCAGTCGAGTAGGCAATGGAAACCATAGGCACACAGGAGATCATAAAGTAAAGCTCCAAAACTCCTCTTCATCAGCAATCTCAAAAAGGAAGATTATCTTAATTAAACAACAAAGAATAGGTACAGATACTAAATGCAGGATGATTTCACTTGCTTTCTAATATACAAAAAAAAAAAAAAAAAAGAAAAGAAAAAGAAAAAAGAGAGAGAGAAAGGGAAGGAGAGGGGAAGAGAGAGAGACTGGGAAAGAGAGAGGAAGAAAGGAAGGAAGAATAGAGGGAAAGAAGGAGGAAAGAGAGAGAGAGAAAGATAGAAAAAGAGAGAAAGGAAAGAAGAGAGAAAGGAAGGAAGAAATAGAGAAGGAGGAAGAGGAAAAGGAAAAGGAACGGGAAAGGGAAAGGGAAGGGGAAAGGGAGGGGAAGGGGAAGGGGAAGGAGAAGAGGAAGAGGAGGAAGAGGAAGAGGAAGAGGAAGAGGAAGAGGAAGAGGAAGAGGAAGAGGAAGAGGAAGAGGAAGAGGAAGAGGAAGAGGAAGAGGAAGAGGAAGAGGAAGAGGAAGAGGAAGAGGAAGAGGAAGAGGAAGAGGAGGAGGAGGAGGAGGAGGAAGAGGAAGAGGGGGAGAGAATGGGGAGAAAGAGGGAGAGAGAGGTAGAGAGGGAGAGAGGTGGAGATGAGAAGAGGAAGGGGGGAGAGGGAGGAAAAGGGGAGAGGTGGAAAGGGGGAGGGGAAGAGATGGAGAGGGGGAGGAAGGGAGGAGAGGGGTGAGATGGAGGGGTGAGGCTGAGGGGGGAAATGGGTGGGAGGGGGAAGGGGGAGAGGGAAAAGGAAAGGGAGAAATAAAAAAAGATAAAAGTTGTAGTTCTGAGCTCTGTGAAATTATTCTGTCTGACAGCACAGGAATGTTGTTCTGTGGCAACTTTAAACAATGCATCTGGCAACTTATAGCCCGTAATTCTCCCACTCTTGACAAGATACAGAAATATTTCGTACAACTTCTGGACAAGACACCTGCAAGCCCAGATTCAGGCTTTAGAGATCTAGTTGAAAAGTCAACTGGCTATCTGAGGCTCTTCAAGGAGCTTTTTGACTATACAGGGAAGTGCTACCAATAAAACAAAAACCAACAGTTTTTCATAGAAAATGGAAAAAAAATGTTATTCAACTTTTTAGAATTTCCGACTGATTTACAGTTCAATGTCTGTTTTGCTTCTAGTGTTTTGCAAACTATAAAAAAGTAAATACATTCAAAAGAATGGTATAAGGAAATTCAGTCTTGGAGCTAATACTACACAGTTGTCAAATAACTACCAGTGGAAAATAAAGTCAGACACTCCAAGCTTCTTCCGTCTGTTTTACCATAAATAATCTTGGCTGGACCCATCTTTTTCAAATGATGTGCATGAAACTCATGTTGACATACAGAACATCCATCAACTGAGTTTTTTCAACAATACAATTAGTTCTAAAAGCAGCAGTCACTTAGAGAATATGGTAGATCTGTCCTTTCATTATACATCTATACCATGACTTATTTAGACACTCTACTTACTATATGAAGGAGCAGTATATAAGATCTGTAATAGTGACACACTCTCAAATCTGTATCGCAACTTCAGAAACTATTGTAGCATGTTGCTAATTTTCTAAACATTCATGGTAATTGTTGAGTGAATCTCTAATTCATTTTTTAAAATAGGAGTAAATAAAACTAAAAAAAAAAAAATAAGTTTCAGAAATGATTTTTAAAGTATAATTTCTGTCTCACTTTGCCACTTTCTAGGAGCTGATTGATTCTAGAATGATTGCTCATAGTTCTTCTCTTCAAAAATATTTTTGTCTTCTCAAGTTTGAACAATTTCAGTCATTATTGCTTCTGAACTTGAACAGATTCCAAAGATATAATACTTTATACCTGAATAGTTAATTAAGACTGTTATTATTATTTCACTTTTCTTCTCAAATTGATAGTTACCTGCTTACTAAGATACTTAATGTCTAGTAAATATTAGCATTATTACAAAACAAAACAAAAAAGACTTTTTGAAAAGGTGAGACATTTACTGTTCTAAGGGAGTGATTTTTTTTTTCCTTTTTTTTCTGTTTGATATGTTCCTTTCTAGTCTAGAATTAGGATGAGAGAATTAGGAAGCCAAAAGTAATCAACATCCCAAAACAAAACAAAAACATAACCAAAACAGTTGTACCCCCAAAGCATTAACAAATATAGCTTTATTAGTGCATAATTAAGAGAATTAAGAACAAATGTTATCATAGGCAAACAAATGTCTACTTTTCATTTATATATAAGCTTACATAAGTACACTCCAAATCTTCAATTTAAAATTCCAAAAGAATATTTCCTCAGTTGATTTATTACATGCAGACACACAACTACACCAGTCTAGAAAACTACTGACAATGAAGTGGTCTGTCCCCCTTCAGGGGAAGCATAGCAGAAATAATTGTACTTAATCTAGTACAGTGTAATAAGAAGTTAAAATATCACACAAACAGCTTACTAGAGGGAAAAGAGTCCATTCATCTCCAGCCTGGGAAATGTCCTGTCTAGTGTATGTTTCTAAAAGCTCCGTCTCAATGTAGAGAGGATTATTGCTGATGACTAAGCAGTTGGGAAAGAGAAAACTTTCACATATCTGAAACATAAAAATAAAACCCTTGACTCTGAATTGCTATTGCTGTAAGGAAATTGATCTTTAAGAAGCACAATTCTTCCTACAAGTCTCATATCAGGCTGGAAACAAAATGATCTTCCTTCCCAGCTGCTATTTGTAGAGCACACTCCTCTGCCAATCTGGAACAAACTCCTGCAACTTTCTTTAATGTTTCCTTATGCTGAAAAACTGCCAAAAGATCATTTAAAAAAAAAAAAAAAAAAAAAAAAGTTTCAAAGTTTCATTCAAATTCTGGATCATTTTAATAGGTATTCAGGCTTGAAACCACCTAAAAGACAACAACTAGAAAAAGTAGTTGGGTGCTATTGGATAAGGAGAACCACAGACATTGTGCAGAAGCACTTTTTGTCTGAAAACAAATTAAAAAGCTAACACCCTGGACCTACTCTAATTTATGGACTAATATGTTTGCTAACTCCTTTGCTATTATTCCCCTCCAACATAGGTAATTTCCTCCTGTTATGTCCGTGTAACCATGCTTAGCTCCAGAGTGACTGTTAAAGCTCACTGTCTCTTTACAAGCCTTACCTTCTTTGCACTATTTCCATAGACATAATCTCGGCTGCAACCCTTGCCTCTCTTGTAAATTATCACTTCATCTTGACTACAGCCCTTTAGTTATAATCTTTTTGCAGAACCACACCTTGAGAACTCCAAAATGCTGAATGAGAGTGATTTAATGTTTCTGTTCTTAAAAACAAGCAAAGCAAAACCACCACCCCCAAAACAAGAACAACAAACTTTCTTATAGCTTGTGTCTACATAGAAAAGACTGTAGGATTTTCCTTCAATGTTCTTATGATACTGGTCTACCCTGCCAAGAGTGAAGTCTTACAGCCATGATGTAACTCCGTATGAAACTCTCCAGCATTGTACAGGCTGCAATGCAAGCGTTAGCAGGCAGCAAACCTGCTGCAAACTTTTGTTGTGAAAATATGGAAAGTTTGCACTGGTGTAGGTAATACTAATTGCAAGTGCAGACTTTCTGAGTACCTATCTTCCTGTCACACCTGAAAAGTCAATGATAAGTATCTCTAAGTTCTTTCTTTTTAGATACCTTAGACACCATATGAATTTATTTTCAATCCATTTTAATGTGAAAGAACGAGAACCAGAAACGATATACAGTTGTTTAAACTGACAAAAAATGAAATGGTATGTGACAGTAATAAGACAATTAAAACTTGTATCTGTTCATGTAGAATTCTAGGAAAGAGCAGAGAGAACACCTAATCTAGAAGGAGGTAATTGTTTAAATGTTCTTATTTTCAGGATCAATTTCTGAATAAAGACCAGTTTGGTTCATAAAATGAATTTTAGTAATTTATTACTCCTCAGATTGCAAATTTCTCCAAGACTAAAATATAACTGCTAATTACCATGGGGATAAATTTTATCAATTTGTTTACAAATTCAATAACATAAAATTAAGACCTTATAAAATATTCTTCCTCTTCCCCAGCAAAAATTAGTTCAACTTTCTCAATCTTTTGTTATATCATGAACCAAAGGAGGGATGATGACATGACAGATAAATGTATTCTTTGTGAGAAGCAGTGTACAGAGCTCTTTGTAGTATTTATTTTTTTTTTGGACCTCTACTTTTGTATATTCTCCAAGCAATATTCCTGGCTGTTTTCTTCATTGCAGCTGACAGTTTAATATCTTTTAATACAGCATTTTCCTCTACTTTCATTAAGATCTATTTCCTTATTGGTTTATTACCATATGTTACTATTTATTTCATATCTTGTAGTTCTTTACTACGGAATTTACTAATGTATTTCTATCTGCAGTGAACTCCATTTGCACTCTATTAGGCAGGTACCTAAATGACTTTAGTCATTATGAATCTGATTACATTTTACATTGTCCTTTATTATTTAATGAGACTTCCAGTTCGGTATCATCAAAAACCTTGCCTTTGACATTAGCTGCTGGAGCTTTGCTCTATTCTGCCTTTTTTGAGCAAATTGCTCAAACTAAATGTATTGTCAGGTTGAAAAACCTCCTGTCTTCCCAGAAACACTCTTTAGAAAAATAAATAAACAAAACAAGTAGAATCCAACCCTAAACTCAGAGACAAGTTTGCTTGATCCAACTTTCAAATGCTGGAAATTTTATATATTACAAAATATCCCGGAGTATTACAAAGGTTAATGTATCTTGGAAATGAGAAAACTGAATTCTGAAAATATAGGACCAGGTCAGATATTTCTAAAAAAACACTGTAAGTATACCCTTCTTTTTGCAGATATATAGAAGACCTAGAATTAAGAAGTATAGACCTGTCCACTTTATTTATAGCTGCCTTATCATTCGTCTGGTGATACTCATTGTCCTTATCCTCAGGGCTACTATCTTCATCTAAAATTTTGAGGTGGCAGGAAGATGAGAATGACAGAAATATAGAAAGGTATGTAGAGAAAAATGTGTTAGTCTTGAGGTATCAGGAATTTAAATAAAATTCAAATTCTAGCTATGTATTAAACATTTATGGAAATTACAATTTGATTGCATTTAAAAGGAAAACTGCCCCTATATTATTCAACAGTTTTGCAGTTCCTTCTTAACTTATCCAAAAAAAAGGTTTAGCTAGTTGGTGGGGTGAAATATCTAAAAAACTGTAGCAACAACAAGCCCCAATATAAGAGACATATTTGATCATGACATTGTCCATTGGCTCTGCAAAACGCTGATGCAATGCTGCATTTTATCAAATAGAACTGGGGAGCTCAATGCATGTAGGATAAATGAGTAATATACTGATTATCTAAATTGCTGAAACATGGTATATTTCATTTTTCCAATAATGACTGGGAAAAAAAAGTTTCCTGACCCCATTCTCGAACTTCCTCCCCCAGTAAAATATTGAAAAGAACCAGAAGTCATCACAACTAGAGTTAGAGAGATTCCTTCCATACTCTGCCAAAGGCAGCAGGAGCCCACCTGTATAAATAGTGAATGTATTCATTGGACTGCAGCAACTTTTTTTCTGAGAAACTCTTCTTGTGAGATTCCTGAGATAAATACATTTTGGGGGCAGTAGCACCCGATGGTAGTCACTGTGTTTTTTGTTTGTTTTTTTTTCATAACGTTTCCTGACTTGAAAATGAGAAATCCTAAAGGCAAGAATATTTGCACCTTCAAAAACAAAGTTCAGAGGAGAGGGGTATTGTTGGCTTCATACCCTGCTAGCCTGGATTTTTTTCTGGGAACTGGAATTGCTTTAATCGTATGAGCCAACACAAAACATGTCTGCCTCCCTCTTATTTCCTCTGTTCTTTTCAGTTGTTGAGTTCATCTGTGTGTGAATTGTAATTTTTTAAACTTTCCCTTCATCTCAAAATTACTGACATATGGAAAATTCTGCACTAGTGCATTTATAAATTAAAATGCATAACTTTAAATATAACATAACCAGGTGCAATATAGCACTACAAAGAAGGAGAACCCATGGCAAAGCTTTCTTAGTTTTCTTAGCTTTCTAAGCTTTCTTAGAGGTTGTTTATTATTATTATTATTATTATTATTATTATTATTATTATTATTATTATGTAGAAGACCTGGGTTCCAGTTTCTGTCTTCAAGAGGTTTAAACCAGCACTCTTTAGTAAATTGAAACTATGAGAAAGTATCTGGTTTGAGGAACTTTTTTTGAACTTTTTTTTTTCCCTCTTCACTTACAAATGGTCAAATGGCTAAGTGTCAAATGACTTAAGTGAGGAATATTAATTAACAAAGTTAAACACCTGCTCACATCCTATGGGCCTTAATGAAATTTAATTCTATGATTTAAGATAGGTATACTGTTGTTTTCATAAATATGTATGAAGTGAGCTATACTATTATTCTTACTGCTAAATTAAGAATATTCACAGCTCAAGGGAGAAAGGTCAGTCTGGATTTAACATCTTGTAACACTATTTTATTCTGGCAGCAGCAGAAACCCATAAACCCTTTTGAGGATGGACAGATAATTTTGCTAATATCATTGAAATCTAAATGCAGCTGCTATTATTTTTCTTGCATTTCCTCAAATCTATCATAATAGTATGAATTTTGAAATATTGTATATTTGAAAGTTGAAAAAAATCCTAAAATATTTTTTTAATTTATCCACTGAAATTATGGGAAGAATAAGTTGAATAGGTTGTATTTATTAATGTATCCTTGAAAAAATATAGGTACTGAAATATTAGTTATGTGATGAGTTAATTTCACACAGAAACTATCAAGTGATGCTTGAAAGTGAATTTTAACTACTTTACAAAGTTAAAACATAATTTTCTGAATTCTTAAATCAAAAGCATACAAGAGTAATAGTAGTCATAGAGTGCTGTCTTCTCATTCTCTTCTAGCAGGCATCTTAATTGAGCCAGCTGAATTATCTATAATTGTATTATTAGGCTAAAAAAACATACATAATTGTGGCCAATTCACACCTGTTCTAAAACTTACTTGTTTTGGTGTCAACTTGATCTGTGGGGAAAAGACACATGATTAGCACAAAACTATCTCTTGCTTAATCTAATTTTTACTTGATGGTTAACATCCCTCCATCTTTAATGTGTATAACATGCATAGTAATTTTTGTATTCATACATAATGCTGTAATGGCTGAACCAGAGGACGTGAATGCAGGTAGGTATCTGAGGCTGCTTCACCCATGTTCTGAGAGGGATCTTGTACATTTTCATTACAAATCAGAAGTGTAATACACAATAAACGTTTGTTCATTGTCTTTTGTATTATAAAAACAAGGAGTTCTGTTTGAGGAACGGGAGTTGTGAAAACTCCCTGCTGAAGTAAGGAGCTGTATAATGCTTGGCTAGACACTATGAAAATTCTTTTGCTTAATGTAACAAAAAAGAGAACCCCCCCCTCTTCTCTCCTTCTGCATCTCAGTTGCCTCTTTTGTTTAAAGACACTGCTGCAAAGCTCATGTAACCATCTCCTGATAAGTTGCTAACCTAGTGTATCAACATCCTGCCTTCCTGTCTCACGCTGCGCCAACATGATCAAATAAAAAAAAAGAAGTTGAACCACAACGCCGAGGAAGACTACGGCCTTCATCTTCACGACCACCAGAGGGACAGAGACGACCTCCTAGCAACAGCGCGCGCAGTCGCAGAATATACCAGGATGTGCTGCGTAATCCCGGAATTACCAAGATATAAAAAGGGACCCTGGGGGGGGTGAGGTGCGCGCCGTTGGTGGAGCCGAGACTCCCCGGCCACCCAGCGCTGTTTTGCTTGCTGTTGCTTACTCAATAAATTCCTTTCTATTATTAATGCAATGCTCTCTGAAAATTAATTAAGGGGGCAACTTATAACAAGAAGTAGGTGTCATCTGCCAACTGGACCAGCATACACACACTGCCTGCGCTGGCCAAGGAGCAGAAATAACCAGCTTCAGGTAATGACTTCTGGAGACAACCACAACACTGGTGTCAGTGGAAAGAGAAATAAAGAGGAACATTAATTCGCTTAATAATTGAAGATGATCAAACTGATGGTAAGCAAACGGAAGATAAGCTTGTGCTAACTGAGAGGAATTTCTGTCACCAAACATCTTGCCATCTGGGGTCTTCATGTGACAGTCAAGGTATAAGAGCACACCACGTCCTCTCCTCTGATGCGCTCCCTCATGTTTCAGGGAGACCCATGCCAAGCACAGTGACTATATTAAAATGAAATGGCAAAGATCTCAAACATGTTAAATGTGCAGTTAAGCAATGTGGCTAATGACATTTTCCTTTTTGCAGTTTCATCATACTTGAACTTTCCCCAAGTGCCCGGTGGAAAATAAATAAACAAATAAATATCAGAACTTTCTGGTTTCCGATGGGCAAGTTTCAGAGTCTTGGGGCAGTCACAATGAAATTTCTTGCAAACTATTCCTTATCTTTTTGCAGCAAGTAGCTTGCTAACTGTGACAACATTCTTTGCATCAAGAGCAGACAGAGGGAGGGATATGAACCTTGGATTCCCCTTAAAAACTGATACTGCTTAAGCAAATTGGAAATTTTCACATAAAGCCCATGTATGGCTTCAAAATAATTTTAAAATTTTAACTTTAATTTATGGTATCAAAACTTGAACAGGGGTTTCTCAAGTTCATTAGAAATAGGTATTGTTTCATATCTTGAAAGCAAATTAAGTTATCAAATCTTAGCGCCATTTAAAATATGTTTTAGCAAGAAATGGCTAAAGAACAATTCAATGAAATCTCCCAACAACTGCCTTCCTGTGGACAGGACCATACAAATAAATAAATCAATCAATAAATATTGAGTAAACAACACTTTCAAGTATCTAGATGAGAATTTATGCTGAACTATATAATGCACAAGGATATTGTCTGTGATATATGTTGGTAGTGGTACTGTTATCAAGCCTTCTGTCATTTTTCTTTCATTGTATTGACATGCTAATGTGATTTCAGTGGTGTTTTTGTTTGTTTGTTTGTTTGTTTGTATGCTTTTCCATCAAAACTATGGCTGGTTAAGGAAAGTGAATGCCAATATTCCTTTTCATTATGCACTTAGACATATAACATTTTTATGAACGTGTCCTCCAAGAAAATAGATCAGCTCTTTTTTGTACATTTGATAACCTGTTAGGTATTTTAACCATGAAATTTATGTGGGATAGACAAAGGTATTGCCAATGACAACTTATTTTGTAAAGAAGATTCCATAGAATACCTTTGAATAAAGAGCACTCACTTCTCTTGGTACAACATATTTATGTTTTACTGACTTTGATGTTCAACAACTCGCTAATGTCTTAAGGATATCCATACTGGCAGGGAACTTGGGTTTTGATTTCATTAGTAACCTGAAGTAACAGAAATCAATTATAGCCAACGTACATGCAATTAAATCGATTGCATTAGATGATAGCTTAAGCAACTGTCACTGTACCAAGATTTAAATCAAACTATATTGTAGCATTCATAGGTGCTATTTGTTTAAAGAAGAATCTTCTACATGCAGTAACATTTTGCATATTTGTATTTATTTATTTATTTTTCCAGTAGAGCTGTAAACTTGACTATAACAAAGTAAAGAATGGATGACAATGACCTTGAAATAGTATATGGACTCTAACAGCTCCCAGTATGTGATTTTTTGTTAAAATTTATGTAAGTCATTTGTAAGAGAGTTTAGCAACAGAGAAATCTCACAGAAACTTATAACAACTGTTATAAGCCTGTAAGTCAGCTGTTTATATAGTTTGCCATATGTACATGGTAAAAGAAACATGAATTCTTTCCATGTACAGTCCCTCCTATTTGTGCACTGGACCTCAGGCATGACAGGAATTGTTAAGTTGATGCTTACTACATGTATATTGCTGTCTCCAACCCCCACCCCACCCTGCTCCACTCCCTTGCTTATGATATTTTTTAATGTTGTGTGCCATCAGAGATGCTTGGCTGGTATTTAGAATCTGCACCTTGACCATGTGAGCTGAAAGCTGATAACAGAGACCATTAAGCACAGCCTCACAGAGCTCATACTGCTGCAGAACACAACTTTATGTGTGATTGGCATAGAGGTACATCTCATCCCACTTGACTTGTAATTACAGAAACAAGAAATTGCTTCTCATTAAAATTTTAAGGTTAACAATAAAAGAACATCAAGAAAACACAGCAAAATGAAACAAAACACATTTAATGGAATCTCACTGCTGGAGTTGAATAAAGCCTCATACAAGTCAACTCTATACTTAGGCATACTCTTCTTCACATGGTGTAGGTCTGTAATGCATTATCAATCTCCTTTTATCTGTTTTGATGTTTATGAAAAATGTTACCAATTTGTAACTGCCCAACAATGTGGCACTTTTCCAGAATCTTTTCTCAAATCATACTATACCATATTTTTTCCTTCTGTCAAAACAACAACAAAACCCATGAACTTCTCCCTTGCACAAACAGATGAGTTTCCTAATTTACTAATTACTAACTTATATTTTCTAATTTATTCAAACTTACTAATCCATGGCATTCTTATTCCTATATTCAAATAAAAATAACAAACTGTTCTATATATTGTTTTCCTTTCAAAAGGATCCCAAAACACGTTGCTTGATAAGATAATCAGATACTTCTTGCCAAGGTATTTCCGTTATAGAAGCTTTAAAAAGAGCACAAAAAAAGGAATGAACATTTATTTCCAGAAATGGAAAACAATATGATGTCAAATTGGCATAAGTGTAACAGAAGTTTATGTTTCAGTTTTGATTCTAAAGTAAAGACCAGTTGTTTCCTCTAGTACTGTAAATAAATATATATATAATAATAAAAATTAAAAAATAAAAAAGACAATGTGAGATTTTGAAGCTGAAATATTTTATCTAAAACATTCTGCATATGTTTGTAAGTTTGTTTGTTTATTTGTTTTAAAATGTTAACAAAGCAGTGAATGATAAATCTAAAAATTACTTGTCAATATATACTTCAGTTTTTAATGTAGTAACAAAAGATCAAATTGGATGAAGTTATGGAAGACAACAATAAAGAAAAAATGATGAGAACCTGAAGAATAATAATGTCTTCTTTTATTTTATACAATACTGAAGAAGCTACTCTTTTCTTTTTCCTTTCCTTAGTCACCATGCAGAGATCTACAAGAAAGCAAGGCACAATTATGCTATGCACACACCCTAACTGAGGAAGACTAATTTTTTTTCTTTCAAGAAATATATTTTCATTATACCATTCTATGTTGTGCTTTCTGGGGCTATGCAAAATGGAATTGTTCATGTGTTTATGGCCTCCTTAATGATTAATAACATTGGCTAAGCAGTCATTTAGGCACTACAGCTAACAGCAACAGTAGATGTCCAGATTTAGGGATTTAATTTATCAGTGTGAACAAGGTTTATATCAGCTCCTCCAAAAATGCTTTCTCTCTCTTGGAAAGTAGATGGTGGGATGAGAGAAGAAACATCTGCTGCATTTAAAAACAGCTTGTTGGCTGATGCCATCAGTGAAGCCAGCCCTGCAGTTAATCAGCTCTGCCCTCACCAACAGATGTCACTGCAAGCAAAAGGAATTAATTTGTGAGGTTATTGGGCTCAAGGAGTGACAGAACTCTCTGAAATTCAAACGTGAAAGAACCTCTCTTTCAGAGCATATGTTCATGTCTCAGTTCCTCTACCACAAGCTGAGAATTAGCAGCAGGCAGATTGGTAAAAATAACAAAATAAAAAAAAAAAATAAAAAAAGTGTTCAAACTTAAAGCCATATGAAACAACTGAAATACATCAAAGGAAAATGCAATACTCTGCTTTTAATTTTATGAATGATTTAACTGAGAAAACAAAATCTGTTCATTCATTGTGAGTATTTCCTCAAGGCACATTCAGGAAAGTAGACATTCCCAGCCACCTGATTCTGTTGGTAAAGATGGGAAATCAAAATTATTTCTGTAGCTGTTAATAATCAACTCTTTATTTTTTTCTGCTTGCGAATATAGTAAGACACACAAAACAGCACAAAAATAATTAAAACTGCAAAGTAAAGAAATTAAAAGATAAAGACTCTCACATTTAAGATTATTCATGTACAATCTTCATTTTCCATTTTGGGGATTTGTATGCATCTTTTTGTATAATCTTTAATTACACAATCATATTGATCTTATTATCGGTTTGTGTTTCAAAGACAGCCTTAGATAAGCATTTAGATTTTTAAAGAAATACAGACTGATGGGGTGGGGGGAGAGGAGAAGAAATAATGTCATCAGGAAGAATTATTTTGACTTCTGTGTCAGCAGTCTAAAATCCTTTAGATTAGATGCAAATCACAACTCCCTCTTCTGTTTGCACTAACACCAGTACTGGCAGCAAGTGTAACCTAGATCCCTGGAGGTTTGATACACATTTTCCATAACTACTTGAGAGCAGTACAAAAATAAATTTGTGGATTTTGGGAGCTTATCCAAAGCTTTAAGGATAGAAACCTCTGTTTGCACAAATTCTGCTCCAGCTCCTCACAGCTTGTTACCCTTGTCCTCCCCTTGCCTCCCTGCAATACCTCTTCTCAGGTCTCCAATTTCTTCCTCAGTCTGCTTTCATGTCATCCCATTTGTAGGATTTGCTTTCTCACTCTGTCCCGATTTGTGGTTTACCACTTATCTCTCCCACTCATTAGGAAGGAGGACCATGAACAATTTTTTCCTGCTCAGAATTAGCCAGTCTTGGCTGCCAGTTGGATGAATTGCAAAGTTGCCTTGCTAAGCCCTCAGTGCCCTACATTGGCACAGTTTTGCTGCAGGAGGAATCTGACAAATTTAGCTGCCAACATCTAACAAACCTCTGTTGAGCACTAGCAATTTGAGGTTTGTTATTTGCAAAGCCTTGCAACTCAGCTGACATTTAGCTTTTTTTTTTTTTTTTTTTCTTTCCCTCCCTCCTGTCTCCCCCCCCCCAAGAATAAAAAGCCACAAAATGTCCTTTTCTGATTTTTGTGATTTTTCATGAAAACAATAAAATAGTGAAGATTCACAGACAATTTTTTTACCTCTCATGTGATCTGATATTTGCTTCTTTATGGTGAAGGCTTTCAAAATACAAGAGTCTTCCATTATGGAAGACTTTGGTCCATGCTAAATAAAAAACATATAGAATATAGTATATATTATTATTATTACATATAGTATATTATATAGTGTGAAAATTATGTCAGTATGCATGCTAAATAGAATGTGCTAAAAAGGTCATTCTTAAAACTGGTAACCAAAATGCTTAGCGAACAGCTGGCTTTCAGAAATAAAAAAGGTTATATGAGCTCCCATTGCATTTATGACACTTTTTAAAACTTCTGTAGTTTTGAAAATATGATTACTACCAACAAATATTTAAGCACATTTCACTCAGAGGAACATTTTGTTTTAATGGGACTACCTATACACACAGACTAGTGTGTGAAGTTCTGCACCAGGTCCAGAGGCCATTTTTAAAAAATCTGACCTACCTACACAAACCACTTTCTTATGTGAATTTTCATGCACATTTTCTGTAATAATTGTTTTATATGGGATACAATAAAAGATCTTTTATTATTTACCAAATGGGTGTTTTGCATGTTGTGATATGAAAAAATAATTCAAAGGGAAGTGTATATATATATCATATATATATATATCAAAGAGTCTCTCCTCCCCCTTATAGAATAAGGAAGTGCATCTACAAGTAGTAGATGGAAATCAGTAATACAAACAAGCTTGTAGTTTTCCTAGAGTTCAAAGGAAATGATCATAATAAATATTCCAGCCACTTTGAAAGACCCATAAAAATATATAAGCAGTCAGGCACCAGCAGAGCTGTCGTCAATATCTTTGTTCTCCCATGGAGGTGGGGAAATTCTGCATTTGTTTCAACATTTTTGTTTTCCATTTACTGTGGGAAATCTGGCTGTTTTCCACAGAGGCAGGCATTTTCAAAGGTTTGGGGCTGACGCTAGTACTTTGGGTGGCTACGCATCTTTCGTCTTTGGTGATTGAATTTTTAGCCCTCTGGGTTGAGTACATTTTCAATGTGGCATGTTAGTGGTTGAAACTTATTTCCATTGCCTAATAAGACTGAGCTTCACTGGGTCAAAAAACCTCTCTTACTACTCTTCAGATCCTGTGCAGGTGCAACGAAGTGAGGAAGGGTATACTGCCTCAGCTCAGCATTAAACCACTATGCGCTTAAAAAAGAGATTAGACACTGTGGGGAAAATACAGCCCTAACGTTTATGGGTAGTATGGAAAAGAATGCAGTTGCTCAGAGTTCAAAACAGTATCAGTAATCCTAATAGAAACTATTTAACAGGCAGAGGGAAGGTAAAGTGATAAAAGTTATGTTCCACATACTACATTATTAATGAAGTTTTGCTATTCCAAACATTTACTTACATCCTTCATTTTAAGCAGTCACTCTGAAGTCAGATAGGACAGACCATTAAAGGTACAACTTGAAGAGTATGGGAGTTAACCAAGAACACTGATTTTCATTTTAATTTCACACAGCCATCAGTTTTTGTCTCATCAGGAGCACATATTAGCCAAGCACATATTGGCTTTGAATGCTGGTTTAGGCACTATTAGTACATATCACATGTGTTATTGGTTTTATATTTGGGGCACATTACATAAGTGCTATACAGTTTTTAAAAATAAAAGAATCTGAACTGGCAAGAAAGGTCATTTATTTTTACCAAATATATACCTTACCATAACTTAGATGGATTTTTTTTTTCTCTTTTCAGCACTAGGAAATTGATATACATGTATACTCTACGAGATTCACACAAATCCCTAAATCATAGTTATAACATTTAGATGACTGAAATGATCACATCAGACTTTTTTTTTTTTTTTTGGTTTGTTTTACTAAATAACATCTCACAACACATTATAGTTTACCAGAAAAGAAAAACAATACAGAATATATTAACCTTTATTCATATGAGAAACAGAGTTGAGTTTTCTGACCTCCATGAACAGAAAGAATTGCAAATGTCCATTTCCTTTATGTGAATTTACCATATCTAGTAACACCAGATGTTTGTGTCACTCTTTACATATCCAATACGTAGTGAAGGCTCCCTCCAAAAAAATCAATAACCATTATCATTGTTATTTACCATCATCATAATCCATCATCTGCTGTTGTTTCACACCACATTTTCCATGCCAAGTGTGGGTGTGCATTACCAGGTTGATGAATAGCTGAAAATTCCCATGACAGGATTGCTGAGTTTCAGCTGGCTGGCACAGTAAAATCTAGGATGATTTTTTACAGCAAGATGCATTAATAAGTACTGCAAAACTCAGCTCTTAATCAAGAGTTTCCAAATTTTGATGTGTTCTTGATGTACAACACCAGTATATATAGCCTGCAGATACAGTAAAAGAAGAGTTTATACTACTAATAACATTTTGGAATTGAGTAGCAACATCTTCCTGTGAGAAGGACAATGGTATTTATACTTTGGTTTGTTGACTACAACAAAAGACAGTAAGACAGAAAGATTATAAAAGGAAGTACCTCTAGACTGATTAAGGAGTGTACTGGGTCTGGCTGGAATGTTAACTTTCCCGGCAGCAGCCCATACAGTGCCGTATTCTGCACTTGTAGCTGGAACAGCAGTGTTATCACACCAGCGTTGTGTCTACTGCTGAGCAGTGCTGGCACAGCATCAGGCCTCTCCCTAACCCTCCTAGGGGGTGGGCAAAAAGTGAGGAGAGAAACATCACCAGGGCAGCTGACCTAAACCAACCAAAGGGATATTCCATACCATGTGGTGTCACACTCAGCACTAACAGGTGGAAACAGGAAGAAGAGGGGAGGGGTGGGCTCTCATTGGGAAAACGTCAGTCCTCCTCTCGAACACCGGCTGCGTGCGTTGAGGCCTTGCTTCAAGGACGTGGTCAATCATCGCTCATTTGTGGGAAGTAGAGAGTAATTTCTTTCCTCTGCACTTCCATATAGCCTTCATTTATTTTGTTTGTTTGTTTCCCTCCCTTCTTTTTTATTTTTCCTTTTCCCCTCCCTTTTCCCCTTTCCCTTTTTATTTCCCCTTAGTTAAACTGTTTAGTTCATGGTAGTCTTTATTTAATTGTTAATATTTCCCTTTAATTAAATTATCCTTATCTCAATCCATGAGTTGTTCTTTGCTTTACTTCTCCCCCTCCTCATCTAAAGGAGGGGGAGTGAGAGAGCGGTTGTGGGGTTTAGCTGCCCAGCACGGTTAAACCACCACAAGGAGGTCTTATCTTAACCATTCATTTGCATGGCTGCCATCTGGAATGATGTAGAATAATTCTACCAGCGTATGCCTATAACCAGGCCATCACTATGTTCCTTGCAAACCTCTTCTGTATGAAGGATCTTTCAGAGGTTTCTTATAGCTTGCTATTTCCTGATAGCTTGCTTTATGGGCTAGATGTGAAGGAAACTCATAAGAAAAACAACAGACATAATTTTTGTTGTTGTCTTATCTGATACTATTATATAAAATACATGTATTTAAGTTGTTTTTACGTATGTGTACTCAAAACTGGCATCTGAAAACCACCCAGGCAGACCTGCATTCCCCATTACCCAGGCTATCCTGAAAATGTTTGCTCATAGAAAATTAAAGTTGTTTAAACATTAATAGTTTCACCACTTGGCCTTCTACTTTTTTTTTACTTTTTTAAATATTTTTTTTCCCCACTAGCTTCAACAATTAAACACTCAGCCTTGCCTGTGCCTAGTTACAAGGTCTGTACTTGAATACAATTGATTTAGCTACTGCAGAGATCGATCAGACTGCCAAAATGATAAACCAACAAACCAGTCCAATTTTAACATATTCTTCTGGCAGAGGACAATGTCAATGTTTAAAGAAAATATGCCTTAGCGCAGTAGGTGTCTGTGTTCTGAAAATGTTATAATTAAGTTATAGGGTTGTATACCTGAAAAGCTGAGGGTCTGTTACACCTTCTCCTCATCATAAGAAGGTTCAGACTCCGTCTCCCACTTTTTGAGCTCCATCAGCACCATTCAGACTGCTGAAACCTGATCTGAACCCAAACCCTGAGCTGGGTGGAGAAATTGCTGGGGAGTCACTGTGTCAGTCACTGTGACTGCTGGATTGCACCTCCTATTCAGTTACTTACCTCTTCTCGTGCTATTCCCCTTTCTGGCATGTAAAAGTTCACCATAGCACCTCTGAAACTTGTAACTTCTCCATGCGCTATATAGGGCTATGGCACTTAACACTGAGATGTAGAGAAAATTCTGAGGAACACATAGATATTGTGTATACATACAGTGCAGGTGGGACGAGGTTGATAAGGAAGGAAGATTTCAAGTTGTGTAAACGCTGCTTCTGGTAAAAGAATAAATGCCTTAAAGCACACAAACTTATTTCAATTGAATGAGAACTGGAAGAAAATAACTTACTATGTTCTATACTTGTGCTTGAGGTTGCATAGGGGCTTAAATGTTTTCCCGATTAAGGACATAATTTTTACACTTAGATGTATAAAGGTATAAATGGAAAGTTGCAGCAAGAGTCCTAGCTCACCTAAACCTATAAATAAATAAGTAAAAATAAAAAATAAGATTCTAAGAAGAAAAATGTGGAATGATAGGGTAAGGACAATGACAGCAATATTTAGGTTTTAGCATGCTCACATTACAGTAACTATGACATTTTTTTAATACATAAAGCAGGCTACATTCAGGTGTTCAGGATTGTTTTCTGGGACATTCTAACTTTTTCAAAAACATTTGTGACTATGACTGTAGGTCCACAGACTAGCTTGAGTACTTAATATGTACTTTAAGAAAATAGTGTTGAAACTTAAAGTTGATCAGCAATCTTGTCATCATAAAAGGACTACAATAAGGCTAACTGACTAAGTATAAAAAATAAAACACAGTTTAATAACTATGATAATCTAGTCTATGGTAGTCAGTTGCTCACAACAGAGCAAGTACAGTGCAGCCCAAGTACATATTTTCCATCACTAGCAAAAGCATTGAATGAAGATGGGAATTTTTTCTGCTACTTAATATATACCATTAATATAAATTGTAGTAACATATTGAGATGAGAAAATAGATTTTTGTTTGTTGTTTTTAGGTAACAGATGCACTTGTGCTGAAAAATAATACTGTAACACAAGACACCAGGTGACCTATGCATCTCTGTCTCTCATCTTCTTCATTAAGATATCCAGATATGGAATTATAATGAAGTTTCAGTCAGAGGGCATATGAATTGGGAATAATAATTTGGATAATTAATTGAACCATAACCGTGAGTACAAAACCAGGATGCTTAAATCAGATCTGGGCTTTGGTTTGTGTTGTAAGATGGCATCGATTTCCACTAAGCCTCTAAACTCTTGTGCCACCTGCTTGGATTCAAACCCTTTTCCTCAGACCTCAGTGCCTACATGCAATCCCTGCCCATGTTTCTGTTCAAAAGAGATTGAGATAAAGAAAATAACAGATCCCAAAACCTTTGCCTAACAGATTGCCAGTGAGTGCCACCTGAGGCACCCTGAGGCCCGCTACAGCACATGCATGTACTCTGACTCACTGGGTAATATGGAGTCTGAGCAGGCTTGCTCCATGAGCAGTATGGGAGATCCTGATTCCCTTCCTTGTCGCACTTCTATACCAGCTCTGGTAACACCCTTCTCCGAAGATTTTCTCCAGGAATATCTGAGCTGTGCTTAGAACCTATTTGCCTTTTAACAGAAATGCAGGGTGTAACCAGTACTGGTCTTGAAGAGAAGTAGCACGCCACCAGTTGCACACTGCTTCTCTAGTGATTTCATCCAACTTTATTGACCTTTTATTGGTAAGGGCCTAAGTGGACTTCTAGTGTAGCTATTGACACAGGTCTTCTCTGAATAGGTGTCTGCTAGCTGAAACCTATATTCTGCCATTGTAATTTGGATCATGCATTACAAACGTGAACTGGATTCAGGAAAAAAAATAAAAATAATAATAAAAAAAAATCTAACTAGAAGAAAGAATGATACTTAAAGTCTTACCTATGATCAAATAAATACATAAATAAATAAAAATCTACAGTACAGTGATAACTTACAGAAGTATTGTAAATAACAAAAAAATCTGATTATATACTAAGTGGTATTTAGTATCTTAAATATTCTCAGATGTTGTTTATTGATAATTATTTTTCATGCATGGTCATGTAGCTCTTTGAACAAATTAAAATGTAGAAAGGTCTGCTGTATCTCAGACTGAAAGTTGAATGTGAAAAGCTTAAATATTTTTCCTAATCATAACTGACTGCTAGCTTAATGTAGTGAACTATCTCATTAATGGCTGAAAATTCATCAGCCTCTCTAGGGTTACTGTGTTTGTCCAAAGGGATGATTTTAATGCACTCATAGAAAAAGAATGTGCAATGTCTACCTAAATCTTCAGTATTTGTTTTTGAGGCCAGAAAATCTAATTTAGAAAGTGTATTTTACATTATTTTTACTTTTGCAGATTACACATTGTATTCAGTTTACTTACCTGTTTTTATGAAACAAAGTTTGTGAGATAATAGGAGAGGAAACAAAAGAAGACCATTCTGAAGGGAAAACTATACTTGTTAAGTATTCACATATGAAAGTTTAGAGAATATAGCACATTCTTTCTTTCTCTCTCTTTTTTTTTTTTTTTTCAGCTGAACAGCTCATCTTTTATAGACGGACAGAGAAAGGAAATCAGAAGATGCTGGCAACTTGAGAAATTAAGGTAAAGATAGCTTCCCTTGGAAAAGTGGCAGCATGGAGCATGGAAAATTTGCAATTATCAGTTTATCAGTAACTAAAATAATTGAGCTTCCCCTGAATGTTTTCCTTCATTCCTTCTTCAGACCTCCTGAAGCTCATTTTCCTTTCAGTCACAGTGAGAATTTTTAACTTCAGTACCATTGTGTTATGTTTCATAAAGTCTTCTATGCCCTTTATTCCAAACTTTCCACCAAGGTTACTGCATTGGATGTCTTCTTCATCAGTTACTATCAGCTACCTTTTTAAAAAAATTACATTTTTACTGCTTTATTTCTCATTAAAGTGAATATAAGTTTAGGGTTCTGTGTGTCTAGAAAACTCAGTTGCTTATTTCACAGAAAATAGAGGTTGTAAAAAATACTTTGTCCAAAAAATACAAAGGGTAGAGAAAGATAAAAACCAAACCAAAGAATAAATTATAGTTGTGGTTTCATCTGGAAGATAGGTAAGCACCATACAGCCACTTGTTTCCCTATAGCCTTCCCATACCCTGTGGTGGTTTTACCAGTAGGATACTAGTGGTTTTAACAGTAGGATACGGAGAAAATTAGGAAAACAAAAACAAAAAACAAACAAAACAAAAAAAAGTGAAACTTGTGAGTTGGAATAAAGACAGTTTAATAGGACAATAAATGAAGGAAGAATAATTAACTACATCATCATTAGCAACAACAACAACAACAACAATAATAATAATAATAATGAAATACACAAAACATGTGATTTACAATGCAATTGCTCACCATCTGTTCACTGATGTCCAGCCAGTACCTGAGCAGCACCCTCCTCTGGCTAAGTTCCCCCAAATTTCTTGCTGAGCATGATGCCACATGGTAATGGATATCCCTTTGGCCAGTTTGGGTCAACTGTCCCCTCCTAGCTTCTTGTGCAACTCCAGCCTTCTTTCTGGCAGGGCAACATGAGAAGCTTGGGTCTGTGTAAGCATTGTTTTGCAGCAATTACAACATCACTGTGTTATCAACATTATTCTTATCCTCAATATGCAAAAATAAGCATCATATCATCTCCTAGTTAGAAAATTAACTGTATCCCAGCTGAAACCAGGAAAACATCTACCATCTATGTCATGCTCAGGCCCCACACATTCTAATATATCCCAATTAATCTCTACCACCATTCCTGTCTTTACAAACACACACAGACACACACACACACACACACACACACACACACAGATATTATTCCCTTATTCCCTTAGTCTATGGGCCATACCTCTAAAATGTCTGTTAATTTAATCTGCCTTTGGGCTCTATCTGTCATAACAGTCCTACGGTCCTTCAGGGCAGGAGAGATGGTGTGTGGTGCTGGATTGTTGTGTGATGAAGCCAGTCTGGTTCCATCAACATTGTGGATGTCCGGTTCTATAAAAAAAAATAAAAATAAAAATAAAAATCATTAATCTGGGTAATTCATGATGTAGTATGATTGATATGGTATATAACAACCACATTAGTAATGACATACAATATTATATCATAAATAACATCATACAATTTAAATCTTTGGCTATTCTCACACAATATCCAAATTCACAGAGGTTGGAGCATGACAGAGAATGTGATATACCCACTTAATGCCATGCTCTTTGGCCCAGGTATCTATCAGGTTGTTTTGCAAATGCATCCCACTGTCTGACTCAAATCCTTATTGCCATGTCATCACAGGATTTGCTTTCCAAAACCCAGGATAGTGTTCCAGGTGGTGGTATGGGGCACAGGATATGTTTCCAGCCATCCAATTGTTGCTTTCACCACTGTAAGCACATGGCACTTGTTTTGGTGTGTTTGTGGGAGTGTGACATAACCAATCTTCCAGGCCTCCCCGTATTTATATTTCAGCCACAGTCCTCCATACAAAAGAGACTTTAACTGCTTGGATTCTTTAATTGCAGTGCATATTTCACAATCATGGATGACCTGTGCAATAGCATCCATGGTCAAGTCCATCCACTGGTCACAATCACATCTATATGTTGCATCTCTTCCTTGATGGCCTGAGGTGGCATTGGCCAACTGAGCTATAAATAATTCACCATTACGTTGCCAGTCCAGATCCACCTGAGCCACTTCAATCTTAGCATCCTGATCTACCTGATGGCTGTTTTGGTGTTCTTCAGTGGCCTGACTCCTGGGTCAGGCTTGACTCTTGGGTACCTGCATGGCATAATTTTACAATCACATTCTCTACCTGGACAGCAATATCTTGCCACAGTGTGGCAGCACAGATGGGCTTGCCTCTGAACTTCCAGTTCTGCTTCCATTGCTGTACCAACTCCATCCATGATTCAGTATAAAGATGGAACACTGGCAACTTGTACAGCAATTTTTGCATTCTAAGGCCAGCTGGATGGCCTTTACGTTTGAAAATTGGCTCAACTCACCTTCTCCTTCATCAGTTTCTGCAATTTGTTGTGAAGGGCTTCATACAGCAGCCTTCCCTCTGATGCTTTTCCACACTTCGACAGGACCCAGCAGTGAACAAGGCATATTGCTTCTCACTTTGGTAGTCTGTTATACAGAGGGACCTCTTCAACTTGTCAATTCCTCCTCTAGCAATATTCCAAATTTTTTACCTTCTGGCCAGTCCATGATAAAGTCCAAGACTCCTGGGCAACTGAGGTTTCCTATCTGAGCCCATTCTGTGATCAGTGTGACCCACTTACTCCACATAGCATCAACTATATGATGTGTAGATAGGACCCTCCCTTTGAACATCCAGCCTAGCATTGTCAATTGGGATGCCAAGAGAATCTGTACCAACAACTCCCAAACCAACTCAGTCCCCATCATGCGCTGCTGTAATCTCTTTTTTAGTTGGAGTACAGTGGGCCTTAGATCATATTTCCCATTCTAAAACCCTAGGTATCAACCTTGACTCTCCACTGGTGTTTTCTAATAGAGTCTTCAGGTTGGATCATTCTCCCCAGCTGCAGTGTAGAGCATATTTACTTCTTGTCCTCCCCAGATTAGCCCAAGGACTACTGCATGAACTATTTCATGTTTGATTTGCTCTAAGGGTTGCCATTGCTCAGGGCCCCATTTGAATTCCCTCCTCTTCTGGGTCACTTGATAGAGAGGGCTTACAGTCAGGCTGTAATTCCAAATACGCATCCTCCAAAAATCCACAATATCTAAGAAAGCTTGTGTTTTCTTTTTGCTAGTTGGTGGAGACATAGAAGTTATTTTGTTGATCACATCCATTGGGATCTGACAATGTCCATCTTGCCATTTTACCCCCAAGAACTGGATTTCCTGTGCAGGTCCCTCGACCTTATTTTGTTTTATGGCAAAACCAAATTTCAGAATTATTTGGGCAATTTTCTTCCCTTTCTCAAAATTTCTGCTGCTCTATTGCTCCATATGTCATCAATATATTGCAGGTGTTCAGAAGATTCACCCTGTTCTAGTGCAGTCTGGATCAGTCCATGGCAAATGGTAGAGCTGTTTGCAGCCTGGGGGAACTAGACAGCCCTACAAGTGAAAACAAACTGTGGAATTCAGTCTGTTGCCAAAGAGGCTGAGAGAAGTTCATTATCAGTGTAAGTTGCAGCAAACCACTTGGCTGCCTTTAACTCCTTTTCCTACTGAAATTCTAACATGTTCAACATGTTCAACATGGCATCAGTGTTGGCATTGCTTCATTCGGGCCACACCAGTCCATTGCTAGTCTCCATTCACCATTAGAATTTTGCACTGGCCATATATCGTGGTTCCACTCGAGTGGGCAGCTGAGCTCCACCACAGCCACTCTCTTACTCCCCCTCCTCAAAGAGGAATGGGGAGACAATATGATGAAAAGGGCTCAAAGGTTTAGACAAGGATGAGAAGATCACGCAGTAATTATTGTGATGGGTAAAACAGACTGCATAGGGAGATAGTAAGATTTATTGCTCATTACTAACAAGCTAGAGAAGTGAGAAACAAAGGAAAGAAACCAAAAACACCTTCCTCCCCATCTACCGTCTTCTACCTCCTCCCCCCCGAGTGGCGCAGGGGAACGGGGGAATGGGGGTTATGGCCAGTCTACAGCACTTCTTCTCTGCCGCTCCTTCTCGGTCACTCTCACCCCCTGTGCTGTGGGGTCCCACCCACGGGATGCAGTCCTTGATGATCTGATCTGTTGTGGGCTTCCCACAGGCAGCAGCTCTTCCAGAACTGCTCGAGATATGGGTCCATACCACGGGGTCCATCCCTCAGGAGCAAACTGCTCCAACCTGCGTCCCCCACGGGCAGCAGCTCCTGCCAGGTCACCTGCTCCTGCATGGGCTCCTCTCTACGGGCCACAGGTCTGGCTCGGAATCTGCTCCGGCAGGGGTCTTCCACAGGCGGCAGCCTCCGTCAGTGCAGAGCCACCTGCGCATAACTTTGCCACATAAACCCACTACACCTTATGAGACTATTAAAGTGTGAGCAAATCTTACTGATCATTCCTTAGCTCTCCAGCTGATGAATAAGATTGTGGACAGAAATCAGGGAGTGTCAGTGCAATATTGTGACATCTGCATCATCCAACTTTTAACCCTTCAGCTCTGGGGAACTGCCCACTGAAAACTGGAGCAGCCATTTTCCTGTAAGAACCTCCTTTTATGGTTGCTACTCCTTGCAAATCACATACCTGTGCCTCTAGAAATGGAGAAATCCTAGATTGGATCTTTTCTTAACAAAATTTTCAATTTCTGATATTAAAGAGCCACTATTAATTCAATTATTGCATAAAAGAACATTCCCATCTACTATGAATTAGAATATAATATTATATATATACATGTATATATATCTGTAATGAAAGAAATAATTGCAACAGATTTAGATTATGCATATTAATAAATAAACATTACCTTTATACAGTGTTAGCACAGAAATAGCAACTAATGACACAGAAATAGCTGAATTAATTTTTCAAGTTGTATGTAAAGGACTGATATTTTTTTTCTTTTTTTTAGTTTGAATTTGTTTCAAAAACAAATATGTAGATCAATTGAGAAATTGTATCCTACATATGTAACGCCTTGTACTATTAGAAAAGCCACTAATTATGAATGAGAACTGATATTTTTAAGTCCTAAGACCTTAAGATGGCCTACAGAAAAACTGGAGATGGACTCTTTGTGAGGGAGTGAAGTGATGGGAAAAGAAGTAATGGTATTAAACAAACAAACAAAAAGGTAGATATTGATTAGATATTAGGAAGAAATTCTTTA
Organism: Anas acuta; assembly: GCF_963932015.1. NCBI lineage: Eukaryota > Metazoa > Chordata > Aves > Anseriformes > Anatidae > Anas > Anas acuta. Next base: position 61,423,772 of record NC_089017.1, on the reverse strand, counting down.
CTATGAGGGTGGTGAAGCAGAGGAACAGGTTGCTCAGAGAAGCTGTGGATATCCCATCCCTGGAAGTTATTAAGAGCAGGTTGGGGCTTTGAGTAGCCTGATCTAGTACGAGGTGTCCCTATGCATGATGGGGAGTTTGGAAATAAATGCTCTTTAAGGTCCTTCTTCCAATCCAAACCATTCTATGATTCTATCATTCTAACAGTCTAACATTCTATCATTCTATCTTTAAGTCCACATATTACCAGTGATAGCCATAGTATTATCTGAATTTCTTCTCTCTTAAGGAAAATAGAGCTTAACAACAACTCTTAGAACAGCAACTCTCTTATTTTATTTATGTAACAAGAATAATAAATAATAGGATATGAATCATAGAATAATAGAATATCTGAGTTGTAAGAACCACCAAAAAATAAAAGTAATAATAAAAAAAATCATGTGGCTGAGAGCATTGTCAACGTTGTCAAAATAATTCCTGAACTCTGGCAGGCTTGGTGCCGTGACTGCCTGGGGAGCCTGTTCCAGTGCCCTACCACCCTCTTGGTGAAAAAACATTTCATGATATCCAACCTGAACATCCTGTGTTGCAGCCTCAGACCATTCCCACAGGTCCTATCACTAGCCACCAGAGAGAAGAGCTCAGCACCTGCCACTCTGCTCCCCATTGTGAGGAAGTTGTACACCACAATGAGGCCTCCCCTCAGTCTCCTCTTCTCTAGGCTGAACATTCCAAGTGACCTCAGCCACTCCTCATACATCTTCCCCTCTAGACCATTCATTATCTTTGTTGACCTCCTTTGGACACTCTCTAACAGTTTTATATCTCTCTTATACTGTGGTGCCTAAAACTTCACACAGTACTCAAGGTGAGGCTGCACCAGTACAGAGAAGAGTGGGACAATCATTTCCCTCGACCGACTAGCAATGCCGTTCTTGATGCACACCAGGATACAGTTGGTCCTCCTGGATGCCAAGGCACACTGCTGGCTCATGTTAAGCTTTCTTTCAATCAAAACCCCCAGATCCCTTTCTGAAGCGCTGCTGTCCAGCATCTCATCCCCCAGTCTGCATGTTTAACCAGGGTTGCCCCTTCCCAGGTGAAGAATCTGCCATACACTATTGTTAAACTTCATATTGTTGGTGATTGCCCAGCTCTCTAATTTCTCAAAATCTCTCTGCTAGGCCTCACCAACCTCAACAGAGTCAACAGTTGCACTCACTTTTGAATTATTCATGAACTTGCTCAAAAACCCAAGTCCTTCATCCAAATCATTTATGACAACATTAAAGAGGACTGGTTCTAAAATGGAGCCCTGGGTAACCCTAATAGTGACAGGTCACCAGCCTGAGGTAATCCCACTTACAAGAACCGTTAGGGCTCAACCCATCAGCCAGTTGTTCACCCTTCTTATGCTTTTATCTAACTGTATTCTTTCCAGAAGGATACTGTGAGATACAGTATCAAAAGCTTTACTGAAATCCAGAAAGATTACATCATCTGTTTTCCTTTGGTCAACTAGCTGGGTGATCTTTTCATAGAAGGAAATTAAGTTTGGTAGACATGACCTTCCCCTAGTAAACCGATATTGTTTCTGATCAATGACTGAGCTGTCCTTCATGTGTTTTTCAATAATTCCAAGAATCATAGAATAATAGAATGGCTTGGGCTTAAATGGACCTTAAAGGTCATCTAGTTCCCTTGCCCCTGCCATGGGCAGCGATGCCACCCACTAGATCAGGTTGCCCAGGGCATCATCTAACCTGGTCTTGAACACCTCCAGGGATGGGACATTCACAATATGTCTGGGCGACTTCTTCCAGTGCCTCATCACCCTCTGAGTGAACAGTGTCCTCCTAACCTCTAATCTAAATCTCCGCTCTTTTAGTTTAAAAACGTTCCTCCTTGTTCTGTCATTATCTGATTGAGCGAATAGTTGTTCATCTTTTTTATAAGCCCCCTGTAAGTATTGAAAAGCTGTAATGAGGTCTTCTCTTCTTCAGGCTGAACAGCTCCAGCTCTCTCAGCCTTTCTTTATAGGAGAAGTGTTCCAGTCCTGGATGATCAGGTGCTCTGATCATCTTCTCCATAATAATATATTATAATTATAAATGTAAAATATGGAGAATAATCTTCATAATTTTACCAGGCACTGAAGTGAAACTGACAGGTTTGTAATTGCCAGGATGTTCTTTCTTGCCCTTCTTGAGATTTGGGACCACATTTGCTGGCTTCCATTCAACTGGGACTTCTCCAGATTTCCAATACCAATTGAAAATAATTGAGATAGGTCTTGTGATGACATCAGCCAACTGTCTGAATACTCCAGTAAGAATCCCATCAGGCCCTATGGACTTGTATTCATTCAAGGAGAGCTGCAAATCCTGCACAAGTCCAGAGTTAACTGGGAATTTACCATTCCTGCAGTCACAGTCCTCCAACTCAGGGCACCTGGTGTCCTGGAACCCATCACTGGTTTTAAAGACAGAGGTAAAAAATTCATTAAACATCTCTGCTTTGTCTATGTCCCTGTTTGTGAGGTGACCATCCTTATCAAGTATCAGACCAATGTTTGCTCTGTTCCTCCTTTTCCCATTAATATACTTTAAAAAGCTTTTTTTTATTGTCCCCTACACTGTTGGCCAACTTTAATTGAGCTTTGGCCATCCAGATTCTCTCTCTACAAAGACAAACAGCATCCCTGTAGTCTTCATGTGTTGCCTGACCTTGCTTCCAACTGCAATACACTTTCTTTTTCCATACAAGCTCCTGAAGAAGAACACTACTCAGCCAAGCTGGACTTCTGCCCCTCCTGCTTGACTTCTGACTCTGAAATTGCCTGTTCCTGTGCTCTGAGGAGGTGGTGCTTAAAAACCAACCAGTGCTGATGGACTCCAATGTCTTTAAAAGCAGTTTCCCAGGGGACCTTACTATCTAGTTCCCTAAGCAGTCTGAAGTCTAGCCTCCCCAAATCTAGGGTTGAAGTTTTGGTGGTAGTTTTCCTCCTATCACCAACGATTTTAAATTTGAGTACTTCATAGTTGCTATGGCTAAGGCAGCCACTTATTACCACTTTACCCACTGGACCCTCCCTGCTTACAAGCAATAGGTCCAGAAAGGCACCTTTCCCAGTTGTCTCTCTTAGTACCTATACCAAGAAATTATCATCAAGGTGCTTCAGGAATCTCTTGGTCTCTCTTGTGTCAGCTGAGTGATATTCCCAGCTGACATCCAACAGGTTGAAGTCCCTCATAAGGTCAAGGGCAACTGATCTAGAAGTATCTCTCAGTTCTTTACAGAATAGTTCATCAGTGTTGTCATGATGGCTGTGAAGTCTATAGTAGACTCCCAAAACAACACACCCTTTATTTGCTTGTTCCTTGATCCTTACCCAGAGGCTCTCAACCGTGTTCTCACCAACTGCAAGCTCCATACAGTCCAGTGCCTCCATTACTTTGAGTGCCACACCCCATACACCTCATGTGCCCTTCCTGTCCCTACTGAAGAACCTGTAACTGTCCATCACAACACACGAGTTGCAGGCCTTTTCCCACCATGTTTCTCTTATGCCAATGATGTAGCTCTGTGGCTGATCCAATGCTTCTAGCTCCTCTTGCTTGTTTTGCAGGCTGCACCTATGCATAGAACTGTTTCAGATGTGTTTCATTGAAACCAGCCCCTAGTGGGGCAGACTGAAGGGTATCATTAGCATGCAGTCCCTCAATCACTGGCATACAGTCCCATAGCTTATCACTGGTGAGCCTGTTTTTGCCCCTTTTCCCCTTCAAATCTAGTTTAAAGCTCTATCAATCAGTCCTGCTAACTCCTGGGTAAAAATCCTTTTCCTCCTCTGAGAAAGGTGCTCTCCATAAGGAGACAGTAAGCCAAAAACCTGAGAGGTTACATAAAACCTTATGTAAGGTTTCCCATTATCAAGAAACCCCAAACTAAGTTGTTGGCACCATCCTTGAAGCCACATATTGGTCTGCTGTGTCTGCCTGTTCCTTTCAATATTGATCACCACTACTAGAATGATAAAGGAAACACTACCTGTGAACCTGATCCTTCAGCCAATTGCCCCAAAGCCTTTTGATAGCTCTTGGACTTCTCTTTGCTATCTCATCACTGCCAACGTGAAAACCCAATAAAGGGTGATAACCAGTGGGACATACCAGGCAAGTGCCTTTCCTAGCTCTATCTCTTATCCAAGCCCCAGGGAGACAACAGACTTCCCTATGGGTTGGGTCTGGATGGCAAATCAGGCCCTCCATTCCCTTCAGAAGGGAGTCCCTTAGGACAATAACCCTTCTTTTTTTTTTTTTTTTTTTTTTTTTCTTGGTGGGCGTTGTTGTGATGCAGGGCTTAGGTTGACTTGCCCTGGACAACTCCCCTAATGTTGATGGACCTTTGTCCACATTGTCATGTGCTTGTTGATCAAGTTCCAGATCCTCATACCTGTTGTGTAGGGACAGATGGGAGGGTGAGATATGCAGCAGGATGGTTTGCCTGCTGTGCCGAACCAGAATCTGCTTCTATTCTCTCCTCCCTCTTAGGTTCCCTCCCTCTACCTGTTGGTGAGGGAGTAGGGGAACCTATATTTCTCATCTGTCTCTGGGATGTCCTTCTCTGGCTCTCAGATGCTCCTCAGCCTGCCTACCTCCTCCTAAAGCTCTACCCCCAGATGAAGCAGTTCTTCAACCTGGGCACACCTCCCACAGTTATGCTCTCTACTGTCATGCTGCACTGGTGTAAGAGCAGGGCACACCTTGCAGCCTGACACCTGGGTGGCAGCATGTTCCCCCTGGAGCTCCATCTGGCAGGCTGCATCAGCTGCGGTGGGTTCTGAACTTTGTCGCACTCCAGGCCACATGCGCTTCCCAGGGTCTGCCTTGTTACAAGAAAGGGGGTATGCTTCTGATTCTGCCCAAACATCATCAGCTGCCCTCAAGAGGGCTGACAGGTCCTGGTGGCTCCTTCGGCTCCTGGGAGGGGCCTTGGTATAGGGAAACCCCTGCATGCCATGATCCCCTGCTCTGCTGCTGAATGCACATGCCCCAGAGAAGATCTCCTTGGCAATGAGGCAAAATGAAAGAAAACTTAAACCATATGAGAATAGTATGCTTTTTTAGAACACTATTGAATACTAAGTGCTCCATAATAAACACTTTTTTGTTCACAACAAGCTATGCAAATACATAAGCAATAGCCCTTGTCACTTTTATATCACTTTGGTGGCAACACATTACTGATATTGTTCTCTCTGTTTTTTTTTTTTTTGTTTTTTTTTTTTTTTATTAAAAAAAGAAAAATAATTACAAGATTACTTTTCTTGGTGTCAGTTTTTGGGCCCTCTAGTATTAATGTTCTGCCATTTATACAAACTATTCTACTAACAACAGAGCTTCACAAAAGCACAATGAAAGACTAGATAAAAGAGCAAGAGAGTGAGTAGAGGGACTTAGGTTTTTCTTTATTTTTTCATCTGAAAAGAATACAATTCCTGTCTATCAGCCTGACAGCTCAGCCTTGATTAGGGCACAATCTCTGTGAGAAAGCTCTGAGGCTTGAAACCTTCAGTTGCAGTTGTCACAAGCTGAAGTATGAGAAATGATTATTAATGCCTGAAAGTCACTGCATCTAACTAACCTAATAGGTCATTCATTTTATGAACTGTGTCATTTAGTCTCAACAGATGTCTCTTTTTCCATACAAGCATACAAGTACTTTTTCCATACAAGTACTGTATGCATTATATAAGTGGACAAATATGAATGTTGATTCATATCTTTTAAAAAGAATAAGATTATGTAGTCTGTTGCAAAAGATTTAGATCACTTGAGTGTCTAACCTGGAAGTGGATCGGAAATGTCAGTCAATCAGGCTGTGATAGATGAGGTGTCTGATAAGGGAGATTCTAAGGAGATATTACATGTCAAACACAAAAGAACTGCAATCTATTGATCCAGAAAGAAAAACAAAATTTATTTCTCAATTTGCCTTTAGTTCTCAGTCAAATGTGAAACTGTGATGATGTAGTGCTTTTTACCTTGCTGGGCAGCTGATCCCATCAGCGAGTCATCTTCAGCCACATCCTGGATAGCAGGGCCTCAATACATGCAACAGTTGTTTGGGAGGACAGCTGTTTTCATAATGAGAGCCCTCTCTCTCCTTTCCCTTTCACACTTTTTATTGCTGAGTGTGACATCATATGCTATGGAATATCCCTTTGATCAGTTTAGGTCAGCTGCTCTGGTGATGTCCCCTCCTGCTGGCTCAGTGGCGGGCATGGGGAAGGGGGTGGGGGAAAGGTGTGATATAGAATCCTGATGTGGTGCCAGTATTGTTCAGCAGCAGACACAACACTGGTGAGATACCAATACTGTTCCAGCTATGAGTGTAGAGCACAGCACTGCATGGGCTACTGCAAGGAAAGTTAACTCCATCCCAGCCAGACCTAGCACAATCTCCACCCGCTATATATTTGTGCCACACTCAGGTCCCACATACTTGAGTATACTTTAGTATGTAGGTATTCTCATCACCACTGTTCCTTGTTCATTAAAAGATTTATAGATGTGTACTTATTTTCAATCTATAGGCCTCTCCCAAAAAGTTCACTAGAACTGTTGATGATTTAAGCTTCATCTGCCAAAGTGTTCACTCAGAGCAAGCGGAGTTGGTTTTCTTGACGCCAACACCAGCTTAGCTCAAGTCGTCCCTGTACTTGCCCAGCTCCTTGCAAAGTTGACCTTTCATTGGTTCTGCAGTGTCTTCTTACAACGCAGAACTTAAATTACCGATTACTTTTCTCCCAAGGTTAAATCTTCTTGAGGCACGCACCTGATACCCCTATCCTTTTGCATGACCCACCAGGTGTACCCTCATCCTTGGGCAAAGACCAAGAATGCCTTTTCCCAAAGCCGGAGCAACCCATATCACTTTCCCCATCCACTTCCTTACATACACTATGGGGACTTTAGCTCCTCCCACAGTGTGTAGGGGTTTTGTTTCAGCAGGACCAAGATGGCTGTTAGACCCTCTGGTGTTAACTAGCCGAGTGGCTTCTGGTAGATTTATATCCCAGTGTTTCCCTGTCCCAGCATCCAACGCTCATAATGTAGTCTTTAACAGTCCATTGTACCTCTCAACCTTTCCAGAGGCTTGTGGGTGATTGGGGGTGTGATACACCCACTCCATGCCATGCCTCTTGGCCCAGGAAGTGACAGGATTGTTTCCAAAGTGATTCCCATTGTCAGACTCAATTCTCTCTGGTGTACCATGATCCCACAGCACCTGCCTTTCCAGGCCCAAGATAGTGTTTCAGGCAGTAGCATGGTTTCCTGGTTATATTTCCAGACACCCAATAGCTGTGTCTACCATGGTGAGTACGTACCATTTGCCTTGGTGGGTTTGTGGGAGTGGTCCTACATAGTCAATCTACCAGGCCTCACTGTATGGAAATCCAAGGCACCGTCCCCATTGCAGGGAGACTACCCTCACAGTTTGCTTGATCACAGCACAGGTTTTACACTCATGGGTGACCTATGTAATGTCCTCAGAGGTCATGTCTACTCCTTGATCACAAGTCCATCTGTATGTTGTATCCCTCCCCAGATGTCCTGATATTTCACGGGCCCATCAAGCTACAAATAGGTCACCCTTGCATCCCCAGTCCAGGTCCACCTGATCCACTTCAATTTTCAAATCACAATCCACCTCTTTGTTATTCTGATGTTCTTCAGTGGCATGACTCTTGGGCATGTGGACATTTACATAAGGTACCTTTACATTCAGGTTTTCTACGTGGGCATCAATATATTGCCACAGGGTAGCAGCCTAGATAGGTTTACCTCTGTGCTGCCAGTTGCTCTGTTTCCACTGCTGCAGCCACCCCCACAGAGCATTGCCACCATCCATGAATGAGTCAGTGTAGAGATACAGCACTGACCATTTTTCTCTTTTGGCAGTTTTTAAGGCCAGTCAGATGCCTTTAGCTTCTGCATATTGATTTGACTCATCTTCCCCTTCCATGGCCTCTGCTACTCATTGTGTGGGACTCAACAGCTTTCCACTTCCATGGCTCCCTACCACATGACAGGACAGCTTTCTGTCTTCTTGCAACTCATTATATGGTGGTGCCTCTTTGGCACGAGCTACTTCTTCTCTTGGTACTCTGAAATCTCTGCCTTCCATCCAGTCCATGATCTTTTCCAGGTTTCCTGGACAGTTGGGTATCTCTATTCGAGCCTGCTGCGTAATTAATGCAACCCACTCACTCCACATAGTGTTGGTTGCTTGGCGTGTAGCGTAAGGGATTTTCACTTTGAACATAGAATGTAAGACAGGTAGCTGTGGGACCAAGAGGAGCTGTGCTTCTGTACCAACAAATCCTGAGGCAGATTGAACCCCCTCATATGCTGTTAGTATCTCCTTTTCAGTTGAGGTGTAGTTGGTTTCTAGTCCTAGAAAGACCCACCAGCTCCAAAACCCCAGAAATCGACCTGGGGATTTCTGTTAGAGACTACAGGTGAGGCCATGCTCCCCAGCTGCAGTGTAAAGTATGTTTTGCACAGAAAGTTTTATTAGAGAAAGTTTTTGTGCATGCACTGAATGGCAAACAGTAAAGTAATTCTGAATTACACTGTAAAACATAGATTCTGATTTTGAAAGCAAGAACAGGAACAACAATAATATTGAAGAGATTAAAGCAAAGAGTTTGCTGGGATCAAACACAGCCAAAGAGGAAAGCAATACATATCTGAGCATGAGAAGAGAACAGGGTTGGGGACTTCCCAGGTTGACAGAGTATGGTACTAATGAAAAAAAATATATTTCTCTCAACTGACTCAATTTTAAATCCTCTTATGGTCAATGGAGATAAAATACTGATTTTGGAGCTACTTATATTCCGTGTCACTGGTCTCAATCAAGCATTGCTGTATGCTTGTAATGTGAAGTGTGTACTACCCAAAGAGATAAAGATTAAAAAATGAAGGGATAAAGTGTTTTCAGTTTCTGCGGGGGAGGTCCCAGTTGACTGGTGGCTAGCAAACGTGACGCCCATCTACAAGAAGGGCCAGAGGGCAGACCCGGGAAACTACAGGCCTGTCAGTTTGACCTCATTACCAGGGAAGCTCATGGAGCAGATCCTCTTGAGAGTCATCATGCAGCACTTGCAGGGCAAGCAGGCGATCAGGCCCACTCAGCATGGGTTTATGGAAGGCAGATCCTGCTTGACGAACCTGATCTCCTTCTATGACAAAGTGACGCGCTGGGTGAATGAGGGAAAGGCTGTAGATGTGGTCTACCTTGACTTCAGCAAGGCTTTTGACACCGTCTCCCACAGCATTCTCCTCAAGAAACTGGCTGCTCTTGGCTTGGACTGGCGCACACTTCGTTGGGTTAGAAACTGGCTGGATAGCCAGGCCCAAAGAGTCGTGGTAAATGGAGTCAAGTCCAGTTGGAGGCCAGTCACTAGTGGCGTTCCCCAGGGCTTGGTGCTGGGGCCGGTCCTCTTGAATATCTTTATCGATGATCTGGACGAGGGCATTGAGTGCACCCTCAGTAAGTTTGCAGATGACACCAAGCTAGGTGCATGTGTCGATCTGCTCAAGGATAGGAAGGCTCTGCAGGAGGATCTGGATAGGCTGCACCGATGGGCTGAGGTCAACTGCATGAAGTTCAACAAGACCAAGTGCCAGGTCCTGCACCTGGGGCGCAATAACCCCAAGCAGAGCTACAGGCTGGGAGATGAGTGGTTGGAGAGCCGCCAGGCAGAGAAGGACCTGGGAGTGATGGTTGATAGTCGGCTGAATACGAGCCAGCAGTGTGCTCAGGTGGCCAAGAAGGCCAACAGCATCCTGGCTTGTATCAGAAGCAGTGTGGCCAGCAGGGCTAGAGAGGTGATCGTCCCCCTGTACTCGGCTCTGGTGAGGCCGCACCTCGAGTACTGTGTTCAGTTTTGGGCCCTTCACTACAAGAAGGACATTGAGGTGCTTGAGCGGGTCCAGAGAAGGGCAACGAAGCTGATGAGGGGCCTGGAGAACAAGTCCTACAAGGATCGGCTGAGGGAGCTGGGCATGTTCAGCCTGGAGAAAAGGAGGCTCTGGGGCGACCTTATTGCTCTTTATGAGTACATTAAAGGAGGCTGTAGCGAGGTGGGGATTTGGTCTATTCTCCCACGCGCCGGGTGACAGGACGAGGGGGAATGGGTTTAAGTTGCACCAGGGGAGTTTTAGGCTGGATGTTAGGAAGAACTTCTTTACCAAAAGGGTAGTTAGACATTGGAAGAGGCTGCCCAGGGAAGTGGTGGAGTCACCATCCCTGGAAGTCTTTAAAAGACGTTTAGATGTAGAGCTTAGGGATATGGTTTAGTGGGGACTGTTAGCGTTAGGTCAGAGGTTGGACTCGATGATCTTGAGGTCTCTTCCAACCTATATATTCTGTGATTCTGTGATATTAATTCTTAAGATGAAAATAACCCTCTCTGTTGAGATAGAATCTGTATCAATATTATATTATGGTTCAGTAGTTTGTAGATGTGATTTTGCTGTTTTTTCTTTAAAAATATTTAGCCCTAGTTGGTCTTAGTTTGGTATAAAATTCTAGGAACATGTAAATAAATTAACATAAATAATAAACAAATAAATTAAAACAATGTTAAAACACTGTTAAATAATTGTTAAATAAAATAAATGTTAAAAAATAAATTAAAACAATATTATGTAATGAATGTACTGCTGTTTTACTGCTCTATTTTTAATCATAAACCACTGCATGAACTTTATTATATGATTTTTTATTGTATGATGTTATATGATTATTTTTTTCTTCAGTTCAACCTTTCTGGGTTGTTGTTGGTCTTTAATATCAGTTTAATCTTCACTGCAGGAAGCATGCTGATACCATAAATACTCCCAAGTGTACATTAGATTAAAAATAAATAAATAAATAAATAAATAATTGAGAAAGAGAGATTTAGATTCTTACCAAGAAGAGATTATACAGGTTATTCAGGTGGATATTTAACAGAAAATAAGAGCTTATTCTTAAATTTATAAGAATGAAAGTTTACTCTCCAGTTCATCTAGCTGGTTGTTTTTGTTTTTGTTTCCCTCCAAATAACTGAAATCCCGCCATCATTTCTTCTGTTCACAGTGATTAAGAAAATCATATTACAAGGTTTCACTTGTATCTAAATTACAAAAGAGAATTCTTTTTGTTTGTAAGCACCTCAAAGCCATAAGTTCTAGCTGAGTTCCAGACAAATGATTGCTTGAAAGTTTAGATAAATTTGAAGTGTTAGCTTTGTTGTCACAAACAAACAACAACAAAATCTCCAAAAAGATGCAGTTTCACGTAGTTGTGAAATATTGCCATACACTTCTATCCCAGCTTCTCAGATTCTTATTTCAAGTGAACGTTATGCAGCTAGTACCTTTTCTCAGAGCCATGTGAAATTTACATGAACATGGGCTTACAAAGTACAAACTTGACAAATTGTTTCCATGTACAAGAAAGAGCTCCATATAAAAATGTCAAAAATAAAAAGCAGTGGAAACTTTAATTAGGGGTTTCTGACAACTTACTCCTTAGGTTTAAAGTCTCCTCTCCTCTCCTCTCCTCTCCTCTCCTCTCCTCTCCTCTCCTCTCCTCTCCTCTCCTCTCCTCTCCTCTCCTCTCCTCTCCTCTCCTCTCCTCTCCTCTCCTCTCCTCTCCTCTCCTCTCCTCTCCTCTCCTCTCCTCTCCTCTCCTCTCCTCTCCTCTCCTCTCCTCTCCTCTCCTCTCCTCTCCTCTCCTCTCCTCTCCTCTCCTCTCCTCTCCTCTCCTCTCCTCTCCTCTCCTCTCCTCTCCTCTCCTCTCCTCTCCTCTCCTCTCCTCTCCTCTCCTCTCTACTTGGTGGTTAGATACATTTGAAGTCAATATCTCCTGAATAATCCTGCCCTTCAATACTGGCTTCTGTACATTTTGCCCACCCAAAACTGAAGTTCCTCACTGTGATGTGAGGTTGTTCTTCCAGGAAGGAAGGGGAAAGAAAGGGGAAGAACTGAAAGGGGAAGAATACTTTCCATCTCCTTCATATTAAGTGAGATAAAGCAGGTCAAACTATTTTGAAAGCCGGTTACAGCTGACAGGAACAAATCTGTGTGGTGGCTTCAGATTTTTAGATTTTGCACAAATTTTACAGGGAAAAAAAATAAATAAATAAATAAAATTAAGGAAGACAAAACTACTTTACCCTTTCTTCCATAGTTTCTCATAATTGATCATTTCCAGAGGAAAATAATGTAATGAAATATTTATTTCTTATAAGAGAAATCCTTCTCCTCATCAAAGGCTTTCATATTGATTCATTTTAAGGTTAAGAGAACATGGGCATAATTATTTATTTTTTTTTATATTTTCTTCAGCTTCTTCATATCAATACTGTTTCTCACTGCTCCAGAGTAGCATCAGTCTTAACATCTGCAAAACATTTGGCTTTGTCACACAGAAAAACAAACAAACAAACAAATAGATAAATAATATGTATACATCATATTCTAGTAAATTATGCAGAACTTAGTGAAGAAAAACAATGCTACATCTGCTTTGATTCAAATAAATTCCAACTTAAGGGTGTTAAATCTATAGTGTCCCACCAATGTTGCCTATGAATTGTCTGGAAACACATTTTTTATTCTCTGGTTCTCTCTACCCTGACTCACCACTCTTCATACAGCAAATATGAAAATCTACCTTTCTGTCTTCCTCTTCTAAACACATGAATAGAATCTGATCAGTTCATACTACATACAACTTGAAGAGTCAAATGGTGAAATACCAACAGGTAAAATGCATTGAATTATGTCTTATCATCAAAAGAATTTTATGAGATATTAAAAACAACCTCAAACATTTTGTACAGGATATAGATATTTTAATTTTTAATGAAGGGAAAAACCTACATCCTGTGCTTCTTGCAGCCTCTGAAATGTTTCTGGCATCACTGGAAAGATTTGCAGTAGTTGTAGTAGACTTCGGTCCTGGCTCACACATCACAAAGCTTATTTGTGGTGCTAAACAGGCAGTGCATAGCAGTCTGTATGTAAACACCATCACATATCCATAGCTATAATAATCACATAGTTTCTGTTTTCAATGCTTGGGACACACACATTCTCAAAAAGAAAATACCCTTTTTTCTTTTATATTTCTTCTTTTTCTCAAAAAGAGAATACCAGAACAGGGGGGATATAACTGCCTGCCTCTGGACATCCTTTTAACACTCAACCATGGCTAAGAATCTTTCCTGAACATTTTCTTTCCTGCTATCAGTTTAACATCAGTGTAAATAATAAAGAAATAATAAAGTGAATTTTACTTATTACTTGGCCAAAGTCTAAATGCTGTATCTTTCCATTGTCAACATTTCATGAAATTCTTCCAAAGTAGCAACTGAGACTCACTCAATTCATTGTATTTTTTTTAATGAAAAGCTCATCTCTGCTTTTACCTTTTTACTAGATGTGAAAAATATGAAGTAGATGAGTTTTCATGAATTAGATGTAATCTTCTTACTTTTGCAGCCCAAAAGGATGACAATAACCACCTCATACAGCAACATTTTTTTCTCTTGTTTCTTAGTGTATTCACCAAGAAATGGTAGAAGGAAAAGGCCTGTTAAAGTGATGAGCTGAACAGTCAGTCTAGTGGTGAAAACTTTGCCCAGAGTTACTAAACAATTCTCATTTTCCCAAAACAAAAAACAATCTTCTAAAACATTTTTAAAACAGTCTAAGGACCTTTTTTCTTAAATTATTATTATAAGTAAAAAACTAATGATAATAATAACTGGCAGACAAACTCAGTTTTTAAAGAGAGCCTTCACAGATGTGCTTTTTGTATTTTCTGCTCCTACTTCATCTGTCTCTATGCTATAAAAATAAATAAATAAATAAATAAATGCTGTAAATGTGCTAGCCCACTTATATATAAAATCTTAATGTCTGCTCATTATTTCATTAATTTTCACCACCACAACCCAGCCCCAAGTTTCACCATGGAAATTGATGGGAGACTTACATTAGCTTAAGAAGGATCATCGGAAATATGTGTTCCTTTGAAATAACCTGACATACTCGAGAAGTAGACAGACAATGAGAGATGTACATCTAAGAAGCCAGTAAACACATGATTGGGAATTAGACAGGTCTTGCTTCTCTGTCAGTTCCCTACAGAGCATAATGTTCCATCCCTGTGCAGATTGAAAATATAAATCTTTTCTATGTTTTGCTCATCTGTTTTTTTCCCCACCTCTTACACTTATGTTCATTTCCAAAAATGTTACCAATGTCTTAGTTTTGCTGTAAATTTTGCCAGCAGACTCAATCTTGTAAATATAATTAATAAATGAAGCAGATGGTAAGGCTAAGAAGGAGGGAATTGAATATCAGAAAATTCTTGTGTTATAGGTAATTGGTTGGGGGTTTACTTCCTTCCTGTCATGCTTCTTCAAGCTTCATTCATATTTGATTTTGTAAATGACAATGATCACCACCAAGCAACAGGCCTAAGTTACGTTCTGCTACTTGGCTGAAAAGTTCAATGTCTATAAATTACTACAAGGCAAAACAAAAACAAAACAAAACAAACAAACAAACAAAACATCAGACTAGTACAACATTCACAACATACAAATAATGGATTAAAATCTGACAAAAGTAGTTCTTGATTAAAGAATTAAGACAAGGCACATTTCTTTCTCAGAATCTTTGCTGAACCTAGATCCAAACCAACTTTTTCTGATTCATACTGAGGCATGCATGTTGTCTATGTTCTTGAAGCTCTTTTGTGTGTGTGTGTCAAGTGACTTCTCATTACAAATTTTTATTTATTTTCAGCAAATATATCTGACAAAAGTAAAATAAAATAGAACTGAAACATAAACTTTTTTTTTTTTTCTTTAACTTTTATAAGGAATTTTGAATGTAATGTCCTGGAATAGTGTGACTACTCCAGAAAATCCACTGGAAGTTAAAGCCCCATGCTTGGGTCTTGTGATTATTCTTTTTGTTTCTACATTTTTAAATGCAGCCATACAAACTTTATGACACATAACCCACAAGATTTTGATTAAACCATAGGTATAAACAGCTTGTATGTTATGAAGGAACATACAATGTTATTTTCATTGAAAAATTTAGACTTTGAGGTTAATTAAAATGCTGAAATACTTTGGAAAATGTTTTCTAAAACTCTACTTACATATCTGCCTGACTTTTAAAATTAAATTTTCAAGATTGGTAACATGACACCTGAATTAATTGCAGGAATGTTAAGAGGATTATAAATTTGGTTTGCCAGATTTAGAGTAGGCTTTTTTTGTTGTTATTGTTGTTTTCTTCTCCTTTCTGAATAGGTGTCTGATGATGGTAATACATTATTTTCAAACTTGTGTATGCTTTGAAATGCCATGCCAAATTTGTATGCAATTCAGACTGAGAACCTTATAAATCAGAATTTATTTATTTATTTATTTGTTACCAGTTGCAGGATAATGAATATTCCTTACATTATAACCCTTACCACAAGCAGCTACAAGTCTGATTAAAGCCAGATGGTTCTTGGTTCAGCCTTTCTGTCTTGCTAAGGGCATCATTTGGTGTTAAGTATGTTAGTACTTTGTGATACAGGATAGAACTGTACAATTTAATCTTGGATTCCTATTTGAACAAAACTCCTTTTTTAAGTCTGTTAGCTGGAAGGAGACTACATAACGTCACTCCTCATGATCTCACAGAACATGTAATATTTCCAAGCCTGTGCTTGTTCAGGTCTCACACGTAAGTTAATAATAATTTAAATGGTGTGATTGTGCTTCTCCTGGGAGAGGCTGATTTACCCTGTCAATACAGTGATTTAAGATTGATTAGAATAAATTTTGATTAAGATCCATGAAGATCTGTTTCAAAGATGTTAATTTCTCTTAGCATTGAGAAGTCTAATATGGGAAAAATAAATAAAGTTATATTTTATTTTATTTTCAGCATCTTTTCTTGTCCTAAAAGTATCTGGCAGTACTGAAAGGCAGTGAAAAGGACACACACACTGATAAAGTGATGAAAAGTATTAGTAACTTAACACATGCAGCTAATGCAGTTGTTATGGTATTTGTTAAAAGTAAAACTCTGCCTATCCTATACTCAGCACTACGTCCAGAGAATAAAGAAATATTATTTTAACATTTACTAACGAATAAAGTTGTTTGCATGTTCCTTTCACTTTTTTTTTCAGTGCCAATACATCTATAGCAGGTTTAATTTTCACAGAGCTCTTTACTTCCCAGAAACCTGTTTCATGTAACATGCAAGCCAAGTTTCCTTTATGATTCAGCCAGTGATTAAAAAAAAAAAAGCTTAATGCCCTGTAGAGGACAAGGACAAATCAACACTTTCTCATTGGTATTCTTAATACAGACTTCTTTTATGAAAGAAAAAAAAATTGAATTCCTTCCTTATCATGCATGAAAACTTTAAGAAAATTCTCAATTAATATAAAACTTTGATTTAAAGATAATCAAATAGATGTTTTTCATTAAAATACAACAAAGACACTTCTCAGCCCAATGTGATATAACTATTAAATGTGAAAAATTTAGAACAATTTTTTTTTCCATGCAATTTATTTTTTATACTTATCAAAGTTGCTAATGGTATTAAAAAAAAATCAGTTTTCTTTAGTATGTTTAAATTGACACATATATTGAAATCTTTGTGTGCTGAAAAGCCAACAAATGAGAATGGTTGAATGAAGAAAACAAAAAGAAATACTTTTCTGTCAAGTGTTATTTCCTGTGCAGTAAACACTTTTGAGAGAACATCATCAGAATAAATATTTTCCCACATGAATAGATTGAGTAATGATGATGCTGAATCAGAGTTCTCCTGAGTTCAAGGTTCCAAAACAAAAATCCTCCCCCTCTCCTTGACATTTTATGTTTATCACAGATTCTGAATTTTGTTGAATTCTTGACCTATATTTTCAACCCCCAAGCTCATAGCTTTCAGTGAAAGAAACAGCTGCCAACACCACTTACCCTTGAAGATGTTCAATGTTTCAGGTATATTAAAAGGCCTTTTTGTGATGTTTTGCATGAGCTGTTGCAAGCTTTTCACTTAGCACTTCAAAGTCTAATCAGGGGAAAAAAGAGATACTTGGCCTTCCTGCTTTTGAATGTACTTGACTATTAAGCTTTAAATAGTGTTCGTGGTATGCCAAGAGATGTGAATTATGTCTTTTTACTTCATTGAAATAATGCCTTTCAAAATTACGCTTATTTTGCAAAATGAATATAGGCTGTGATCAATGAAGCCAAACTTCAGCATTCTATCACTCCCAGTTTTGAAAGTCCAGCGGTTTCTGCAGGAAAATAAATAAATAAATAAAATAAAAATCTAAATTAAGAACAGAGAGCGGAGCAATAATTACATATTTTTTGGAGTGATTATGAGGCAGATGATCAGTTTAGCATGCAATTGCTAAATTTAACTGCCTCTATGAATGATGCTTTCTCTGTTCATTATAACATTTCAAATCCTTTACTGTTGCTGTCAGAGGGACCTAAGGTATTTGAAATGCCCATGATTTTCCATTTTCTCATCCTATAACATAAGGTTTTGGTGGCTTCTGTTTGTTGTTATTCATTTTTTTGTTGTTGTTGCTTGCTTGCTTTGTTGTTGTTGCTTTTGTTTTTGAGCAAAAGAATTATTTTTAGACTGCTTAAAAGGAGTTTGTGAGCTTGTGGTACTTGCAGGGAAAATTTCTGGAATACAGAAATGTTATTTATGGAAATTGATCCAGATGATACAAAATGTTTCTTAACACTGTAATTAGAGCACCTTGAATATTTGTTGCTCAGATTACATTATTGATAACAACACCAGTTAAGAAAAGAAACAAACAAACAAAAAAAAAAGGCAAGAAGACAAGAATTAGGAAATTTGTTTATGTGAACTAGCTCTTTCATATTCGGACAAAGTTGCTTTATTATTATTATTATTATTATTATTATTATTATTATTATTATTATTATTATTATTATTATTATTATTATTATTATTATTATTATTTAGAGCAAAACAGAAGATGTGATAACTGGAAGATACAACAGATGACTGTTTTGTAAATTATTCTGAAGTGGATTAGTATCAGTTATTGTACCAGTTCTGGTCCCGCAATCACAGAGATGATCAGACCAGGATCTCTTTCATTCATGTTACCCATATCACTCACCAATTTACCCAATTTTTCAGAAAATAGATGTGATGAAAAATGTCAATAGCCCAAAACTAATAAAAAATCATATTGTGACTTGGTATGTGCCTTATATCTGTCTTCTAGATAAACTAGCCTTCAGATAAAAGTAACATAGATGAAAACATGTTTTTTTTTTATTCCATTTTCTTCTAGGGACTTTGAAGCCAAAAGAGGTAGAACAGAGCAGGTGGTAACTGTATGCTTGTTCTCAACCCACAGCATGCCAAATAGCCTGGAGAAGGAAAGTCTCTGATTCACTAATAGAATGGGAGAGCAGTAAATTATGAACTTCCATAGACAAGGAGGGAGGACTGTAATTCCAAAACGGTGTCTGCCTCCAGGGGCTAATCTTAGTGCGGAGTAATCATCACTCTTACTCAGCACTGTTCCAAAAATTATCAGTACCTCTCAACTGTTTACTTAAAATTAATAAGTATAGTATTCTTAATTTCTTCTTACGTTTTCGTTCGTTTTTAATGTCAATCACTGCTACATGTATAATAAATTGTCAGAACTTATGCTTATTTTGTTAAATACATTCTATTTTCATTCTTCTAACACATTTGTTTTGTCTTGTTTCTAGATTTATATGCAAACTGCTTGAATCTGTCCATGTCATCTCTAATTTAGAATGATTTGGAATAACCTGTCAGTTGAAAAATTGCAACCAGTTTCAAATGCTTCAAGACTAGATGCACTTCTGTGCTTCTCAAGTGTTGCACAAAAGCATTTATGTCAGCATTTCATGATAATATGATCTTTGGCTTTGCAATTCTCTTCCAGTGAAGATCTTGTTTCCTCTATGTGCAATCTTGGTAGCCTCTAACCATGGCTCTGGTCAAACATACTACATACTGTATTAATATTTTATTTATTTATTTATTTATTACATAATATTTATATTTATTACATAATATTTATTTATCACATAACAAATTCATAGAATTTATATGTGTTTATACTTGTATATGCACCTGTAAGTCCTATTTAAATTAGTAACAGATTGAACAAATCTCTGTTTATACCTGCTAAAGAACTTTGTGTCTGTTTAAATTTTTTATTTATTGATCTTTCTAAATCACTTTTTTTTTTTTTTAATTCAAGAATTCATAGAGAGGTGCACAAAAATAAAATAAAATAAAAAATGTGTATACATCCTTGTTAGAAATCAGTGGAAAAGCAAAAATCATGTACAAAACAGAGAATAAAGCATGCAAATTTACAGTCACATAATTATTGTGACATTGTCTATTGTCTGTATTATTGACTATAGGTACACGAGCCATGTTGGTCATGTAGATAAGATGTAGATAAGAGCTATGACTGAGAAAAGCTATATACATGTGAAACAAAATTATAGGTTCTGTAGTTGCAGCATGATTTTTGCTTAACCTCTTACTGTACTTAGCAAGAAGGAGATTTACTACTGTGTGGTAGTCCACAAGCAGTTATTGTAACTCCTAAGCTCAGCTAAAATTAGTTACTCCTCTGTGACTTTTGCATTCTAATTAATCTGTGACTCTTTTCTCTATCCAGAATATTAAAATAAAGGAAATACCGAAGTAAAATGTATGTAACTGTAGAAAGTATACATGGTAGTTTTGGTAGTGGGTGGGGTGCAGGGGTGGCCTTTGTGAGCAGAGCCAAGCAGCTGCCCCATGTCAGAGCAGAGCAGAGCTGCTCCAAAAGGGACCTGCTGCTGGCCAGACTCAAGTCAGTGAGTGACGTTGCTTGGGTCTCTGGGAGAGCAGTGTTAAGGAAGGGAAAGAACTGCTGGGCAACAACAGCCAGGAGAGAGGGGGAAGAGCCAGCCCTGCAGATCCCAAGGTCAGTGCAAGAGGGCAAAAGGTGCTCCAGGCTCCAGAGAACGCTGTCCCCCTGAAACCCATGGATTCCATGGCAGAGCAGACCTCCATGCTGCAGCCTGTAGAGTAGCCCTTGGTGGGGAAGGGGAAGAGAGTGACCATGAAGAAAAGGTGGAGATGATGCATTATGGACTGGTCATAAAGCCCATTCTCTGTTCTCTTGTACTACTTGGGGGTGGGAGGAGAAAAGGGAGAAAGAAATAAAAGAAGTGGAGGTGAGGGGAAGGTGTTTTTAGTTTTCTTTTAGTTCTCACACTATTATACTCTTCTACACTATTATTGCTTAGCAATAAATTAAATTAATCTTACCCAAATGAAGACTATTTCAATCTTGAAGCTAATTGGTGAGTAATCTCCCCATCATTATTGCAACCCACAAGTTGTTTCATCATATTTTCTCCCTCACTGTGCCAAGGAGGGGGAGTGAGAAATCAGCTGGATGGGCACCTGGTGGCCAGGCAAGTTTAACCCCACAGTAACATTCTGAAATCAGTGTGGATGTTAGAAGAACAGGTTAATGCTGAACTTGGTCTGTTACTGTATTGGTATTGATCATCTGTACTGTATATTGATACTGTACTATACTGATTATCTATTATCAATGTGTAATTTTAAGCAATTTCTTTTATATTATAATGAATTGGAGGCAGGGTTAGATCTAACTGAAATAAGGAATGTTGCTGTGAAATGTTAACACGTTTTTCAGTCACCTTGCTTTACCTATGGATGCCCCCGACCATTTAAGTTGTCTTAAACTAGCAACTTATTTGTTGCTAATAACTCTCACATGGTAGACTGATCTTTGAAAAAAGAACCAGAACCTGTAGAGGAACTGAATAGATATATTTAGTTGAATTATTTTTTTCCCTCAAGATCAAATCACTTTTTTAGGCTGTATTTTTAACCTAACTAAAGAGCTAGGCTGCTAGTAACCAGAGAATTTTAAACCTTGTTTCCATTTAATCACACCAAATAAAATTTAAAGAATTGGTTTCATGGTTTCTGTAGTTCACATTGGCATTTCCAGAAAGGAAAACTTTTTTTTTTCTTTTTTTCTTTTTTTCTTTTTTTTCTTTTTTTCCCCTGAAATAATATCAGTAATATTCAACTATATTCTTAACCAGTAAATTACAAAATTGTGTTCTTCTGAAGGCCACCAATCTAGCATTACTCGAGAGCTTTTGTTCATAACAATCTGGCTGAGGTCCATGAGCAATATTTCTGTGTATGCATCTGCACCTCAGGACACACCTCATTAACAAAGCAGGCACTAGAACACGCCCATTAATGCTCCAGACTGCATGTAAAAGCCAGAGTTGGGATCAAGCTTCTGAGTCTCCAAGACTTTCCAGTTCAGTGGCCTGCTTTATATGGAACCTGAAAAAAGTGCTATGATATCATCTCTCGGTCTGCCAACCAAGGAGGGGTTGCTCCTTTCAGCTAGGGAAGAAAAAGAAAAAAAAAAAATAAAAATAATTAAAATAAAGTAGTGAAGGTAACTACTTTCAAAATCACATTCTCTCTCCTCTCATTACTCAAAAGCCTGCATTTTACAATGAAGAAGCCATCTAGGCTAAATCCTGTATCTGATGCTTTTACTGCAAATGCATGAAAAGTAGCATTCAGTAATGGGAAATAAATAAGTAAATACATATTCAGACAAACCAAAACCAACAACCTGATCAGACCTGAAATTAAAAGTCCGGTTAAAATTTCCTGTAAATTCAAGAACAGAGATCTCATGCATCTCTTCAATGACCTTCTCTCAGAAAAGCAAATGATATGTTGGGAAATTAAATCTTATGATATCTGTCTATTCTTGTCCAAAAAGATATAAAATCAACCAACCAACCAAACAAACAAACAATTCATCCTTTTCATCCTTTTAAAAGGTTGCCACTCTGTTGGCTTTTTTAAATTTTTTTAATCTACTGATCGTGTAAACCAAGAAACGGTATGTTGTTGGAGGAATACCAACCTTACAACCAATAAATTATTTCAGGCCTCTAATGTAACCTCTTCAAAGACCAGCAAACTATACCAAAAATGATGCCTGAAGATGAATGAAAAATTGAATGACAGAATAGGAAACAGGCATTTCACAGGAATTATTGGGCAACAGGTTACAATAATTTATGATTTTAAAAAAGTCATAGATGGAAAAAATTAAGTCCCAGAATTTCTAGACTTGAGAAAAACTTCGTTTTTCCACTAAAAAAAAACATCCTATAACAAATTATTTTTTCCTCTAGGAGTCTTCTTTATTTTTTTCCTCTCAGAATACATATATTAGAAGCTCTACTTACATTAGTTTTAGGATTTTTTTTTTCAACTTTTTCATTTCCAGAACTGCAGCTGAATGTTTTCCGCAAATGTTTTCCCAGTATTTCCATTAAATCTTCCTTCTTCCTCATATGCAGATCACTCTGGAACTGAGTATTACATAGATAAGTACTTTGTGGTCTACTGTAAAATTGGGAAATACTGTGCAAAAGCAAAAAATAATCTACAAAAACAATTTTCACACAGGTCATTTTGATGTTATTAGCCATAATGAAGAAAAGTTAAACGGTAACAGATGGTGACAAAGCAGAACTAGTCTCTACGATCAGTATAGTGATAGCAAGTCAGTAAAATTCAGTAGTTTCTGTTACCGGTGAAGTCAATAGCCAGAAGCATCCACCTCCACTATTTGTATATATTCAAGAGAGGATAAAATCCAACCATTATCATGACAACAGAGCAATGGTTTGGAGAGCTCATCGCTAGTTAGAATGTGAAGCAGGGTGATAAGTAGTGATTAACGACCATAAGCAAAACACATTTTTAATTTTAGTCCAACTTTTAAACTACAGATGTCCATTTCATAAAAACCATCTGCATAACTGGCACTAACGGAAATCCCAAGTGACATCTCCAACAAAGAGGTCAGTGATTTCCATGGACATAGGGGATTGTACCATTATGCTTAATCATAATAACTACTGTACTTTTATATGTAAATATAAAATGTACATGTTAACATGACTAGTCACAATATGTCTAGTTTTGCTCCCAGTACAATACAGATGTTTTTCAGTTTTATGAAACCTATTGATGTCAGTGCAGCTCCACAAGATAGAACACAGTATTGACGTAAACATGGAATAAATATTGTGTTTCATTTTAACAAAGAGAATTAATGCCTTATATGGAATGAAGTCACATGAATTAACACTGAAGTCTTAATATGATAATATAAATCAGATGGAATTAGTCATTTGTTACACTACCATGTTCAGTAAACAAGACAGTGTTGACATTATTTTCCTTCAATATGTGCAGAATGATCAAGCCGTTATTAATCCGCTGTAGATTCACCAGCTGATTGGACTTGTCCCTATCCCTACCTTCAGGAACTGAAGGAACCTTAAGGTATGCACTTACCATCAAGATTTCATTCAGCAGATGCTGCACAGGCTTATTTTAAATAAATAATTTCAATCATTTTTTCCTTTCTCATTAATTTTAATATCTGCTTAAAAACACTGTTATCATCACTTGCGTACACCAATATCTACTGATCCTCCAGCAATGAAAAAATTGTTTGGTTCTGCAGTTTCAGGTTCCACTTAAGCTGGTAACGTTATCAGTATTCTCACTGTAACTTCAATAATAAGATTTGTCATGAATATGTTCATACTTTCCTATTTGGTCTTCTGCAACAGTAAAATAATTACTGTATTTTATGGAGGAGATAAATAATTTTTATTTTATCACCCATCATTCTGATACTAGTGTCAGTGATAGATGCCCAGAGCCTAGAGAAGTGTCACGGGTCAGCAGGAGAGCAGCTGAAGAGCAGCACAAAGGAATTCCAGCTGCTCCAGCTAGTCAGTCAGTTTCATCAGGGGCCCAACTCAAACACATGTAGCATGGGGAAAGAACACAAGGAGACAGAGGTGTACACATGCTTGCAGGGCTATGACATCATTGATATTATGGTGGGATGGCTCCCATGGCTTGAGTGTTGGAATGGAAGGATAAAGGCTCTTCAGGAAGGATAGGCAAGGGGGACGAGGAGGAGGCACTCACCCTCTATGACAGTGAGCTGCTAGAGTTCATATATCTCTGCTTGCAGATGGATGAAGAGCTGAGAGAGAGTTTATGGGTCAGAATTAAAGGAAGAGCAGGGGTAGGTGATGTTAGAGCTGGGGGTCTGTTACAGGTCCCTTCATCAGAAAGACCAAGAGGGTGACGATAGACAGTCCCCTCTATAGACAGATAGAAGCAGCCTCACATTCTCAACCTCTGATCCACATGGGGGACTTTCAGCACTTCAATATCTGTTAGAGAGACAGCACAGGAGGGCACAGGCTATCCAGGAGGTTCCTGGAATACACCAGTGATAACTTCCCCCAAGTGATAGAGGAGACAACAAGGACAGGTGTTATGCTGGACCTCATTCTCAACAACAAAGAGGGACTGGTAAGGAACATGAAGCCAAAGGGCATCTTTGGATGCAGTGCCCATGAAATGGCAGAGTTTAGGATCCTGGGAGCAGCAAGGAGGGAGCACAGCAACCTCACTACCTTGGATTTTGAGAGAACAGACTTTGGCCTCTTCAGGGATCTGCTTGTTAGAGCACCACAAGACAAAGCCTTGAAGGGGAGAGGGACTCACAATTACTAGGGTAATTGTGGGCATTCTTCTGAATGAAACAGCAGACGTGGGTACTTGGGATATGGAAAAGGTTGAAGTACTTGATAATTTTTTTGCCTCAGTTTTCTCTGCTAGGAACTCTAGCCACATAGCTCAGGTTACAGAAAGCAGGGACTGGGAAAATGATGAACTGCCCAGTGTACAAGTGTGAGACAATCTTAAGCAACCTAAATATGAATACATTCATGGAACCTGATGAGATGCACCCAAGGGTCCTGGGGAACTGGCAGATTAAGTTGTGAAGCCATTGTCCACCATATTTGAGAAATCATGGCAGTCTGAAAAAGTTGGCATTTCCTGGAAGAGGGGAAACATAACCCTCATTTCTAAAAAGGGGAAAAAAAAAGAAGGTCTTTGGAAGTACAGGCCAGTCAGTCTATATGCCCAGGAATATGATGGAACAGATCCTCCTGGAAACTCTACTGAGGCACACAGAAAATAAGGAAAATTTGTCTCTACAATAGAAAGATATGGATTTGAGAGATGCACCACTCAGTGTGTAAGCAATTGGTTGCAAGGTTGCAATCAAAGAGTTGCAATGAATGGCTGAATGTCCAAGAGGAGATCTGTTACAAATGGCATTTCTCAGGAGCTGGTATTTGGACCAGTGCTGTTTAACATCTTTGTTGGTGACACAGGCATTGGGAGCACACTCTCAGAAGGTTTGGTAAGGTTGGCTGGTGCAGCCCTTACGAAGTTCAACAAAAACAAGTGCAAGGTCTTGCACCTGAGTCAGGGGAATCCTAAGTATAAATACAGGCTCAGTGAAGAATGGATTGAGAGTAGTTCTGCAGAGAAGGACCTGGGGACATTGGTTGATGAGAAGCTCAGCATGAGCCAACAGTGTGCACACTTGGAGCCAGAAAGCCAATCATATCCTGGGCTCCATCAAAAGAAGCATGGCCAGGAGGTCAACGGAGATAATTCTCCCTCCCTACTCTGCTCTCTGAGACCCCATCTTGAGTACTGCATTCAGTTCTGGGAGCCTGTATAATAAAGACATGGATGTGTAAGAACAAGTCCAGGTGAAGGCCATGAGGATAATTAGGGGCTGGAACACCTCTCCTGTGAAGGCAGTCTGAGGGAGCTGGGGTTGTTCAGCCTGGAGAAGAGGAGACCTTATAGTGTCCTTCCTGTAGGCCCAAAAGGGCCTACAGGAAATATGGGGAAAGACGCTTTGTCAGGGAGTGTAGTGACATGAAGGGGTAACAGTTTTTAGAAAGAAATTCTTTACTCTGAGGATGGTGAGGCACTGGTACAGGTTGCCCAGGGAAACTGTGGATGTTCCCTCCTTGGAAGTGTTCAAAGCTGGGCTGGGTGTAGCTTTGATCAACCTGATCTAGTGGAATGTGTCCCTACCCATGGCAAGGGTGTTGTAATTAGGAGATCCTTTCCAACACAAATCATTCTGTGATTTGATGATACTATGATCCTGTGAAAACAGCTGAAACTATTTCACATGGGTATTATTGCAATCACTCAGTTTTTATTTCATTCTACATTGTTTCTACTTTCTCATAATCTTCCAAATTTAGCAAAAGTTGTTCAAAAGAATTTCAGGTCTGAGGTAGTTTAATGACAGACTTATTAGTTGAACATGAAGCAGTAGTTTGTTTGTGAGTCTGAAGGAATTGTCAGGATTCATTAATAAAGAGGAGAGGATCATTCGTAGTAGATCGAACACTCCCTGGCAAGAATGGAATATGGTAACTTGTTTGTTTCTTGTTGTTTTATTTTTCAACAAAGGAGAGAATGAAAGCCATGTGTTCTTATTCAAAACTGGATTTCACCTTGGTCAGTCTTTCCTTATTGGCAGACTAATCTAATTTACATTAACAAAATATTTTATTTTAATGAAATTATGAATGAATCTTAAATAATCCACATCTGTAAAATATAATCATGAACAGAAAAAGCAAGAAATACCATCTAATGATTTTCCACAACTAGTAATAATCTCTCACTGTTAAATACATATTGGAATGGACCAAAACTAGCCAGAAACATGCAAGGCTTGTTTTCTAAACCTCATACCACAAAAAACAACTTGTAGTTGCTGTACCCTAACTGCACAAAAGATTAAATTAACTTAGAACACAAAGTTCACATTTACTTGATATTGTGCAAATCTAGTAAATTATTAGGCTATAAGGTGTTGTACAGTGGAATATATATATTTTGGTGCTGCTGCTTCATATGGTGTTAATAACTTCAGCTCTCACTAGGACATCTGCATCTTCATCCAGGAGGTCAGTGAGGGCAGAGTTTTAGAATATTGTGACTGCCTTACATATACATAAAAAAGAGGTCATGGCTCTCGTAGTTGTATCCCTAAACTGACAAATAAAACAGAAATTTATGATCACTGAACAGATGACCAAATCTATCTTCTCTGCACGCAGGATGGTTATCTGAAATCATTTACCTCATTTGGACTGCCACTGTGGACACTCAGGACTATAACACTGACTTTATTAACCAATTCCTACTTCCAAGTAGCATAAAATTATTACCACTGTTATGCAGCCTGCTCCAGTTCCAGAGCAAGAAGTACACTTGGGGAAAAAATAAAAATTAAAAAATAAATAAAAATAAATAAAAAGCTTTTTTCAGTAGCATCTTTATCCTGCATTGGATTTACATGACAAAATTTTTGTAGTAGGTAGGCTTCAGGGGTGGTCTCTGTGAGCAGAGCCCAGTAGCTGCCCCATCAGATCAGAGAGTTCCCAAAAGGGATCTGCTGCTGGCCAGAGCCAAGTCAGTGAGGGATGTTTCTTGGTTCTCTGGGAGAGCAGAGTTAAGGAAGGGAAAGAACTGCTGGGCAACAGCAGCTGGGAGAGAGGGGTGAGATCCAGCCCTGCAGCCCCCAAGAGCAGTGCAGCAGGAGGGCAGGAGGTACTCCAGGCACACAACATTAGTTTAGTGGGGACTGTTCGTGTTAGGTTAGAGGTTGGACTCGATGATCTTGAGGTCTCTTCCAACCTAGAAATTCTGTGATTCTGTGATTCTGTGAACATAAGTTCCACTGCGGCCTATACAGACGCCCCTGGTGGAGCAGGCTGTCCCCCAACAGCCCATGGAGTACCACAGCAGAGCAGATCTTCACGCTGCAGCCCATGGAGAAGCCCCCGGTGGAGCAGGTGGATGTGGCCTGGAGGAGGTTACGGCCTGTGGAGAGCCCCCACAGGAGCAAGCCCCAGGCTGGAGCTGCAGCTTGTGGACAGTAGCCTATGCAGGAGCAGGCAACCTAGGGAGAACTGCCATCCATGGGGGACCCATTGTGGTGCAATTTGCTCCTGAAGGAAGGACCCTGTAGTACAGACCTACAGTTGAACAGTTCTTGAAGAGCTGCTGCCTGTGGAGAGAAGCCCACACAGGAGAAGGTGATCTGGCAGGACCTGCCACCTGTGGGGGACACATGTTGGAGCAGTTTGCTCTGTAGGATGACCCCATGACATAGACCCATATTTGGAGCAGTTATTGAAGATCTGTTGTCTGTGGAAAGTCCATGTATGATCAGTTCAGGAAGGACAGCAGCCCATGAGAGGGACTCCAAGCAGGGGCAGAGAGTGATAGTGAAGGAGCGTCAGAGACAAAGTTTCCTGGGCTGACCACAAACCCTATTCCTCATTCCTCTGAGCTGTTCAGGGGAGGAAGTAGAAGAGGTTTGAATGGGGGAGAAGGCATTTTTAAATTGCTTTTAGTTCCTCTCTATTCTACTCTGCTAGTAATAGGCAATACATTATATTTTTCTCCTTATTATTATTATTATATTTTATTATATTATTATTATTATATTTTTCTCCTTTGCCCATGATGATAATCGGTGCGTGATCTCCCCATCCTTATCTCAACCCTTGAAACCTTTACAGCATATTTTCTCCCCCTTTCCCTTTGAGAAAAGGAAATGAGAGTGTGCTTGTAGTGGAATTCAGCTGTGTAGCAATGTGAAACCACCACACATCCTCACCAGCCTGAATATTCTGAAAGTTTGTACAGATGCTGATACTTGGCTGAAGCCACATTTTCAGTAATTCAAGCTATAATTATCATCCAAATATTAACCTCAAAACAATTTTAAATATTAACTCATTGTCAAGGTACTCTTTTTCCATACATTATTTAGTATCAGGTAGCTTTTTATTTTTACCCTTTAACAACTTAATTCAGCTACTGAAAGTAATAAAAGTATTAGATTTTATTATCACACTCATTAGACAAAAATATATTAGAATTAATTTTTATATATATTAGAATTATTTTATTTTATTTTATTTTATTTTATTTTATTTTATTTTATTTTTAATTTAACAATTTAATGGAACTGAGAGCTTGTTACGTTCATAGTTGCTGAGAAAAACCTGACACACCAAGAAAATATGACCGTGGAAGAACATGGCAGATAAGAAGTCAAATCTATTTTCTGTTCACCATTGAAACAAAACAAATATGTTTCTCTCTTAGTTACTAGGAGGTACCAGTGGATATAAATTGTTAAGGCGTATGTGTGTATAGGATGCTTTGGTGAGTTTACTTTATTAAAAAGCTAAATGCCCACTCAGCTGCTCAATCACTCTTCTCAGTAGGACAGAGCGAAAAACAATGTGAGAAGTTTTGTGGGTCAAATTCAAGACAAGAAGAAAACTAACCAATTTTGTCTTGGACAAAACAGAATAAAATTGGGAAAAAATAGGTTAATTTTATTTTCAAATAAAATTGATTTGTTTTGCTGGAAACAAAAACACAGACATTAAAACAATGCTTTGCCTCCCATCCTTTCCCAGGCTTTACTCCATCACTCACAACCTCTTTACCAAAGTTTATTGATGCAAATGGGGTATAGATAATGAAGGATTATGGACAGTATATAACAGGGTTTCTAAGCGCTACCCCTTCCTTTTCATACCTTCCCTGTGCTCCTGCAAGGGCTCTTCACAGGTTGCAGTTCCTTCAGGAAATATACAGGTACTCCATCATGGGAGTTCTCCACAGTCTGCTGCATGGATATCTGTTCCACCATGGAGCACCTCCATACCTGCAGGCTCCCAGTACCAACAATTTGACACCTAAACCCACTACACATTCACTCACTTGCATTTTCTGTTGTGTAGCATTTCAGTGTGTGTTGTAGTTCTATTTAAACCCTGTTCTAAAACTTTGTTCAATGGTAGATGTAAGTGGGGTTTCTACAAAATATGCAGTGCATTTTTGGTATACAGAAAACAAATCTAAATTCTAAACTGATACAGGAAGTTTTCAAGATCCACCTCATGGAGTAACACCTTAATCTCACTGCTGTCACTTCCAGTTGTGCCATGGGAGTGAGCAGGCAGTGAAGCAGCAAAGGATTTCAAATAAGGGATGCAGATGCAGCACTTGGGGGACACATACTGAAACAGCACTGAAAGACATAACAAAGTCAAAATTTAATCATTAATCAATACTACATTTTCTGTGGTATGTTTCAAAACTCTTGTTCCAGCTTCTCAACACCATTTTTTGCCTCTGCTGTCCTTTTATTTTGGAAAATACTACAGACTATAAATGATATATTTCTTGTAATATGATTGATTGTAAGAGGTAGCTCTAGATCATCTGCAGCCACCTATAACATTGGGAAAATGCAACTGTATGCCCTTTTCCATCTCAATAACTCTTTTACATCAGCAGGCGGTTTATATAAATAGTATGTTAATGAGGCATCAGATTAAAGGATTTATTCTATAGATGAAGTTCATTGTGAAAGCATGATTCTCTTACGAGAAGGTGTTTAGTTTCTAAGCCACATTCTAAGCACTACTGCGCAGATGGATCAATAGGAGATGTGACAGGGAGGCAGAGAGGGAGAATAATCCAAGAAACATTCTTAAAAATTCTTTTATAGCATATGTAGCATATGTCAAAAATATGAGAGGACTAAGGTCTTTCTCAGGAAAGAAAGGACTAAGGTCTAAGGTCTTTCTCAGCACTCTTCATCAGCCTGGGATACTACATCTATCACAAAACCACAGGAACATAATTAGATGTTTTATTACCCATCAAGTTTTTTTTTTTTTCTAACTCCTTTCTGCCAGTGTGTACATCAAAATTTATGGATGAATAGTGTCTTTCTGTGTACTGTGATTCATGTACATAATTTTTATTCAATAAGATCAGACAGAAATCAAGAACGTAACACTCAAAGTTTGTGCTAATTCATCCTTCTAAAACCATTATTGGAGATCAAAGGAGAACAGGAAATTGATGGCATATTTGTCAGGCCATCTGAAAGTCTGATCTAAGAAAGTGATTATCAAAGTGTCAAGATGAATTATTTCTTACATTTTTAAGAAGCATTTTATATTTTTCATTTTAATAAGAAGCTTTAAGATTCCTTATTGTTTCAGTAATATGATTGTTTTTCATTGACATGTTTTATCTTTCTGCTGATAGTTGACTAGTGTCAAGAAGAGATTATTTTGACTAGATTAAGACACAAAGTAAAATACTGAAAATGAGTCTTCAAGCCTCTGGCATTATAGCAAGAAGAATCACTTCTCTAAATCACTGACTGCCTATAAGTAGGTTATTCTAGCTCCTTCACAGATACTCATACATATGGCATTAACTTTGCCATCCAAATCTAAATTCAAGATGATTATGTTAAGTATGATTAATTTTTAATGCAACAACAAAGCAGAAACTGTGGGAGAGTAAGGAAAAAATAAATAAATAAAAAATAGATTATATAGCTTGACCAAATACTTTGGGTAATATGCTATTCTTTCAAAGAAAAATAGAATCCTAAAATGTGCTAAAGAAGAATTTGTCATACCACTTTTAGAATAATTTTTTTTTAATGGAAAGTGTTTGTATAGAAAAGGCAGAAAGCACTTTAGGTATTAAGGGATATTAATTTAAGGGGTATATTAAAACTGAGGTCTGTTTGACTGTTAGTTGGTGACATTTATCTCCTTCCTGTTTCTCTTTCTTATAGAAAGGAAGTAACAAATTTACCTACAAAAACAAAATATATCTTTCCTACCTACCTTTCTAAATGATCCTATCACCATCATACCTGAGGACATTCTTTTTATTGTTATTTTTTTAACATGTCCGTGTTAAGATGCAGAGACATAATAGTTTGGCCTGGTATGACCAGACAATTTTCACAGACAGACATAAATCAAATCCATATCTTGGACAATCAGGGCAACTTCCTGAGCATATAGCCTCTTCCTCATAACTGAAATAATAGCAAGAAATTTTATCCAGCTTCTGATTCAGACTTAAAGAAAAGCATATTCTAATGCTAAAGAAGACCTAAAGAAATCCATATTCTTAGGGATGAGAAAATAAAATTAGTTTTCCCTTCAAACCATTGCTTGTGAAGAAAACTGTTCTCCTTTTTCAGTGTGGGTTTCACCATGTATCGTTTTCTCCAGCATAAAGTAATGCAATGGACTCTGCATTTACCACTATGGCGTATATATACTACTGTTCAAAACCTTGAATTTCTTTATTAGAATAAAGAAATAAAGCTCAAGAAAAAAAAAAAAAAAAAAAATATATATATATATATATATATATATATATATATATATATATATATCCATGTTTTCATAAAAGTTTATTTGATCAAAAAGACAGAAATCTGTCCAAAACTTAGAGGAAAAACAAAAACAGCAAGAGCAACAAAACACACAGAATAAACAAACAACAAACAAATATATAAATAAATATATTCTTAAAAATACACAAAAGCAAACAAACAATCCTTTCTCTGTACTTTCTGCATCTTTTACATTTTCTTATCTTGACTTTTCCAAACTTGCCAAATAATTGTGTTTTCTCCCTTTGGAAGAAGTTAAAGTAGAAAACATGGAAATATCAGGCTGAATTACAGAGTGACAGAAGCTGTAGTAGCTGAAATGTTATCATGATACAGAATACTTGGTGAGACATGGAGCAGACTTGCCCTTGCTCTAAATCCAATCCCACCTTTTATGTATGAGGAAAAAGCAACTGAAAATAAGGGAATGTACTTCCTCATGCCATAATCAGAATAAAAAGACAGTGTGGAGCTACAGTACATTTGCCAGTTTGTTGGTGCTCCTGCCATTGCCGTTTGCTTTGCTTTCCTCAACAGCACTTTGGGCTCCAATGCACATGTGCAAAGCTGATGCAGGAGAACAGTGGCTTGGCTAGAAGGTGCATCCTCTGCCTCACACTGTCATTGCCTTGTAGCCTCACAGAAACCTTGAGCAGGCTGTGTGGTAGAAAGCACTGACTTGATTGAATCACTTTATGTGGTATAAGATGAATTTATGATCATATTGCACAGAGTGTACACAAAAGACTGGATCTGGAGAGAGTGAGTACGAATATGCACAAGTTCCTCAGAACAGTCATATTTGTGCCTTTCTTGTGGTGAAGCACAGCTGGACTGAATTAATTCACAGTATAAGGATTATTTAGAAAACAAGTGCCTCAGAAATGGTTTGGTTCTTCCTTATGTCATGCACTTGGTACCTCGTCAAAGCAATAACTGTAAAACTACAAGTGTTCTAGCTGTCTTTTCAAAATATTGCAGTGTTGGCTGCCCATATAATTGTCAATTGAAGGCTATATTGATTTAGAATTGGTAACATGAAAGCAAGACAGAATGTAAATTTCCTCTATAAAGGAATGATTGATCTTGTTTGTGTATTACCCAGATAAATTTTAGAAGGTTTGATTAGCTTGATATAATCTTGTGAGTTTAATTTGCATAATGATGCTTCTTATGATGCTTCAGCATCCTTCCTTTTATGACTTTTTTTGCTTCTGTACATAACACCTAATTCATTATTTTTATCCTTTCTATAGGTCTATCCTTTTTGGTAGTGCTGAAACCTCTATATTGCTAGTTTTTTTCAAACCTGTACCCACTCTTTGAATCAGTGCATTTTATACTACCCATTATACATCTGCCTATGTAGAAAATCATCAGGCACACAGTTATTTATGGCTGTTCAGAAATATAGGCTCAATGCCTTAAAATAAAAAGTATTTTATCAGTATAAACTTTGAAGAAAGTCCAGCTCTTACCAAGAATATTTTCTCTCATTTCAGTATGTGAATGAGACTACCATGCATTAGATCTGAACTTAAGTTATGTTAAGTAAGCAGTAAATTTATGTTAAAAATGAGCATTATTAGGGTGGTCAGGTCTCTTCTTTATGCCGTGAACAACTACAAAATAATTAAATATCAGTACATAAAGGTGATCTATTTTAAAATCTTCTTTGGCAATTTTTGAAGTATATGCTGTGATCATTTACACTTTCAGATATATTCAGACACCTGAGATTCCACTAAAAAAAATAAATAAATAATACAAGGAAGTTCTAAGTGAAAAGAATTTTCCACGGGTCCCTTAGCCCAGATAAAATGGCATTTCCAGACTGATTTTTCAGTCATTCAGGACCATTTCAGTGTAATGAACACACTTCTAATGCCTGTGATGCACAGATGAGTTTCCATCATCATATCGAACAGCCTCTTTTTTGTACTAATTCTTAGGTGTGAACATGAATGAAATTTAAATAAAAGGAAAGGTCAACTGGTGGAAATTGACGAGATCAACAAAACAAGGGAGAAAGAAGAACAGATCTAGCATGTTGAAGAAACATAAAGAAAAATAATAATAATAATAATAATAATAATAATAATAATAATAATAATAATAATAATAATAATAATAATAATAATAATAATAATAATAAAAAGTAAAAAATCTTAAGTTACTTTGTGAAGGGACTTTGTACCTTCTGATCATTCAAGAACTCTTAATCTGTTTGGTCCCTACAGGAAATTTGTTCTTCGGATTGTTTTCCTATAAATACAGGATTCAAACTCTTTTGCCTATTTCTTGGAAGCAAGGTCTGTATCCATCTGACTTTATATTTTTAATCTCTTAACACTGCTTTTGTAACCTATTTGTAACTCTGCTACTTATTTTCCAGTGAAAGGTGGTGTGCAATAAGAAATGGTAAGCATACAGGACTCAAACCTGACCAGAAACAGTGTACCGCTGGTATATTAATTACTCAGTTGATTAACACTTGAGTACTTTTTCCTTCTAAATAGTGCTCCATACCTGTCCTTTCATTACAATAAAAGATACACTATATCTATCTATCTATCTATCTATAAATTGCAGATAGAGAAGGATGGGTAGGCAGACTTTTATCTTAAATCTATTTATTAATTAATCTATTGATTATCTCTAAAATGAACAAGAAATAACCCATGAATGGCTTTCAATGTTGTCCCCTATTGATTCCTGCAAAAATAGTTCAGATTTCTTATACTTACTAAGATTAAAAATTAAAGAAGAGTTTTGGGTTGAATTGGTCAATTCATGTTTTTATTTATTTTCTTTGTTTCATTTTTGACCTTTTTCTCTTCAAACTATTCTTTCTATCCTATCAATGACTTATTGTGCCTCAAGAGAATTGAATTTTGTTTCAATTTGAACTTTTTGACATAGAAAAATGTTAGAACATGAAAGTTATGGGAAAAAAAAAAAAAAACAAAAACAAACAAACAAACAAAAAAACTACCTTAAAAATTGCATTCCAAAACACAGTATCAGAATTTGTTGATGGAAAAATAAAGTAATAGAAAACTCTTAAAAAGTTGCTATATCATGTCGTTATTGTTATTGTTATTGTTATTGTTATTTTGTTATTATTATTATTATTATTATTATTATTATTATTATTATTATTATTATTATTATTATTATTATTATTATTATGTATTATATCTGTTGGAGGGGCAGCACAGGCAATCCAGGCAATCCAGGAGGTTCTTGGAATACACCAATGATAACTTCCCCCAAGTGATAGAGGAGACAACAAGGACAGGTGTTATGCTGGACCTCATTCTCAACAACAAAGAGGGACTGGTAAGGAACATGAAGCCAAAGGGCATCTTTGGATGCAGTGCCCATGAAATGGCAGAGTTTAGGATCCTGGGAGCAGCAAGGAGGGAGCACAGCAACCTCGCTACCTTGGATTTTGAGAGAACAGACTTTGGCCTCTTCAGGGATCTGCTTGTTAGAGCACCACAAGACAAAGCCCTGAAGGGAAGAGGGACCCAAGAAAGCTAGTTAATATTCAAGATTCACCTACTCTAAGTGATGCATGGCAATAAAGAGGAAGTCAGGCAAAATCACAAGAAGGTCTGCATGGATGAACAAGGAACTCCTGGCCAAACTGTTACAAACAAGCCAAGCCAAACCAAACCAAACCAACCAAACCAGACCAGACCAAACCAGACCAAACCAAAACAAATATACAGATCCTTCAGAGGAAAGCAAGGACAGAGAGCCTGGGAGGAATACAGAGACATTGTTAAAACATCTAGGGTTCAGGTTAGGAAAATTAAAGCCCTATTAAATTTAGCCAGAGAAGTCAAGGGCAACAAGAAGGGCTTCTAGAACATGAGTGGGAACATGAAGAATAGGGAAAAAGCAGTTCCTTTGCTGAAATGACAGACCTGGGTACTAAAACATGGAGAAGTCTGAGACATTCAGCAACTTTTTAATATTGGTCTTCACCAGCTGAAGTCACAAAAACTGAAGACAGTCACAAGGAGAATGAAGTACCACCCACTACAGGAGAAGATCAGATTCATGACCTTCAAAGACACTTGAATGAACACAAGTCACAAAATCACACAGAATCACAGAATTTCTAGGTTGGAAGAAACCTCAAGATCATCGAGTCCAACCTCTGACCTAACGCTAACAGTCCCCACTAAACCATATCCCTAAGCTCTACATCTAAACATCTTTTAAAGACTTCCAGGGATGGTGACTCCACCACTTCCCTGGGCAGCCTGTTCCAGTGTCTAACCTCCCTTTCGGTAAAGAAGTTCTTCCTAACATCTAACCTAAAACTCCCCTGGCGCAACTTAAGCCCATTCCCCCTCGTCCTGTCACCAGGCATGTGGGAGAACAGGCCATCCCCCACCTCGCTACAGCCTCCTTTAAGGTATCTGTAAAGAGCAATAAGGTCGCCCCTGAGCCTCCTTTTCTCCAGGCTGAACAAGCCCAGCTCCTTCAGCCGCTCCTTGTAGGACTTGTTCTCCAGGCCCCTTACCAGCTTCGTTGCCCTTCTCTGGACCCGCTCAAGCACCTCGATGTCCTTCTTGTAGCGAGGGGCCCAAAACTGAACACAGTACTCGAGGTGCGGCCTCACCAGAGCCGAGTACAGGGGGACGATCACCTCCCTAGCCCTGCTGGTCACACTGTTTCTGATACAAGCCAGGATGCCGTTGGCCTTCTTGGCCACCTGAGCACACTGCTGGCTCATATTTAGCCGACTATCCAGCAATACTCCCAGGTCCTTCTCTGCCTGGCAGCTCTCCAACCACTCATCTCCCAGCCTGTAGCTCTGCTTGGGGTTATTGCGCCCCAGGTGCAGGACCCGACACTTGGCCTTGTTGAACTTCATGCAGTTAACCTCAGCCCATCAGTGCAGCCTATCCAGATCCTCCTGCAGAGCTTTCCTACCCTTGAGCAGATCGACACATGCACCTAACTTGGTGTCATCTGCAAACTTACTGAGGGTGCACTCAATGCCCTCGTCCAGATCATTGATGAAGATATTCAAGAGGACCGGCCCCAGCACCGAGCCCTGGGGAACGCCACTAGTGACCGGCCTCCAACTGGATTTGACTCCATTCACCACGACTCTTTGGTCCCAGCTATCCAGCCAGTTTCTAACCCAATGAAACGTGCGCCAGTCCAAGCCATGAGCAGCCAGTTTCTTGAGGAGAATGCTGTGGGAGACGGTGTCAAAAGCCTTGCTGAAGTCAAGGTAGACCACATCCACAGCCTTTCCCTCATCCACCCGGCGCGTCTCTTTGTCATAGAATGAGATCAGGTTTGTCAAGCAGGACCTGCCTTTCATAAACCCATGCTGACTGGGCCTGATCGCCTGCTTGCCCTGCAAGTGCCGCATGATGACACATAAGAGGATCTGCTCCATGAGCTTCCCTGGTATATCATATATCACACATTACTTGTGTTGTAAATGTACAACTAGTTGTTATATATAAAATTATGAAAATGAAGGCAGTGTTTATCTGCATAGCTTTAGGACATTCACAGTATTTCAGTGTAAACAAAATGAAACTTTTTTTTTTTTTTTTTTTTTTCTGCCAGAATGCATTTTTCCCAGTTTCTAGACTTGCTCTGTGGTAACTGAATGTATTTATTATACTTTTACTAAAAAAAAAAAATACAATCCCAGATTAATAAAAAAATAGCCATCAACATCCATTGATTTGAGTGTTATCATTTTCTCACTGTTTATCAGGAATAAATCATTCAAACCATACCTCCCTACAGTTCAGGCTGTCACACTTCTGTGTATCTTGTGACTGATGCAATCACCATGCAATCAATGGGGTCTCCCTGGCAATTATCAAACCCTCTGGGGCACTCTATAGAATTGTGTTGTGAAACAGTTTAAGTGTCCCTCTTTCTAAATGACATTTAAAGTCCCCATAGTATCTCTGAGAACTGACAACATATATTTCCTGTCATGGATCTTCCCAGGCTCAGCTAAGACATGTACAGAAAGATCACATTTTAATCAACACTCATTACATACTTAAAGGCTCAAACATTCCCAATTCTTACACTGTACAGCTTAAAGGATGTTTTCTGTCAGATATATTGTAGAGAAGCCTTACTTACATTATATCTGTGTTGCAAGTGTTGATTCCTTACAGCTGTTTTTAATAACAGATACAGATCAATAATTTTTGTCTATTTTTTTAAGTGAGGCAATAAACCACTTAACACAGCTGTTGCTGTGCCTGGGATTACAGTGTTTATCCAAAGAAAGAATGTAGTTACCTTATGTTTTGGGGTTTATCCCAGTTGACAGTGAAGCACTACCACCACCAAAAATAAATAAATAAATAAATTAATATTAAAAAAGTTTTTATTGTATCCTTGAAGGTCCCTTTCTCCAGAAAGAGAAATTGTTCTAGATATATGTTATCTGAAGGCAAACCTTATAAAATGAACAAATACCTGATCCAGTGGAGACACTAACAAAATCCTCCTGTCTGCATAACACTGGACACTATCTTCAGTTAAATAATGTACTTGCAAAGTAGGTCCAGAGTCAGTGGCACCAGTTTCTGGCATCCCAGCCGCCAAGGAAGAACTGTTACTGCTCCAAAATTCTGTCATAAATTCACCTAATACTCAAATCTTCATTATACTAAACAAAACACCTGGTGGCTTGGTAGTGAACAAGTATTCTCATCCTTTTTTTTGTTTGTTTGTTTCTGTAAGGGTTTTTTTTCAAAACACTTTTCCTGTCACCAGGCACATGGGAGAACAGGCCAACCCCCACCTCACTACAGCCTCCTTTAAGGTATCTGTAAAGAGCAATAAGGTCACCCCTGAGCCTCCTTTTCTCCAGGCTGAACAAGTCCAGCTCCCTCAGCGGATCTTTGTAGGACTTGTTCTCCAGGCCCCTCACCAGCTTTGTTGCCCTTCTCTGGACCCACTCAAGCACCTCGATGTCCTTCTTGTAGCGAGGGGCCCAAAACTGAACACAGTACTCGAGGTGCGGCCTCACCAGAGCCGAGTACAGGGGGACGATCACCTCCCTAGCCCTGCTGGTCACACTGTTTCTGATACAAGCCAGGATGCCGTTGGCCTTCTTGGCCACCTGAGCACACTGCTGGCTCATATTCAGCCGACTATCCAGCAATACTCCCAGGTCCTTCTCTGCCTGGCAGCTCTCCAACCACTCCTCTCCCAGCCTGTAGCTCTGCTTGGGGTTATTGCGCCCCAGGTGCAGGACCCGACACTTGGCCTTGTTGAACTTCATGCAGTTGACCTCAGCCCATCAGTGCAGCCTATCCAGATCCTCCTGCAGAGCTTTCCTACCCTTGAGCAGATCGACACACGCACCTAACTTGGTGTCATCTGCAAACTTACTGAGGGTGCACTCAATGCCCTCGTCCAGATCATTGATGAAGATATTCAAGAGGACCGGCCCCAGCACCGAGCCCTGGGGAACGCCACTAGTGACCGGCCTCCAACTGGATTTGACTCCATTCACCACGACTCTTTGGTCCCAGCTATCCAGCCAGTTTCTAACCCAATGAAACATGCACCAGTCCAAGCCATGAGCAGCCAGTTTCTTGAGGAGAATGCTGTGGGAGACGGTGTCAAAAGCCTTGCTGAAGTCAAGGTAGACCACATCCACAGCCTTTCCCTCATCCACCCGGCGCGTCTCTTTGTCATAGAATGAGATCAGGTTTGTCAAGCAGGACCTGCCTTTCATAAACCCATGCTGACTGGGCCTGATTGCCTGCTTGCCCTGCAAGTTCTGTGTGATGACTCTCAAGATAATTTGCTCTATTAGCTTCCCTGGCACTGAGGTCAAACTGACGGGACTGTAGTTTCCCGGGTCAGTCCTCCGGCCCTTCTTATAGATGGGCATCACGTTTGCTAGCCGCCAGTCAACTGGAACCTCCCCCAATAGACAGGACTGTTGATAAATGATGGTAAGTGCCTTGGCCAGCTCCTCTGCCATTTCTCTCAGTACCCTCGGGTGGATCCCATCCAGCCCCATCAATTTGTGCACATCCAAGTGCCCTAGTAGGTCACCAACCATTTATTCATGGATGATGAGGGCCACATCCTGCTCCCCATCCCCTTCCACCAGCTCAGGGTACTGGGTATCCAGAGAACAACCAGTATTGCCGCTAAAGACTGAGGCGAAGAAGGCATTAAGCACCTGCGCCTTTTCCTCATCTCTTGTAACTAAGTTTCCCCCCGCATCCAGTAAAGGATGGAGATTCTCCTTAGTCCTCCTTTTTGCGCTGATGTATTTATAAAAACATTTTTTGTTATCTTTAACGGCAGTAGCCAGATTGAGCTCCAGGTGAGCTTTGGCCTTTCTAATTTTGTCCCTGCACAGCCTCACAACATCCTTATAGTCCTCCCTAGTGGCCTGCCCTCTTTTCCAAAGATTATAAATCCTTTTTTCTCTCCTAAACTCAAGCTACAATTCTCTGTTCAGCCAGGCTGGTCTTCTTCCCCGCCAGCTCGTCTTTGGGCATGTGGGGACAGACCATTCCTGCGCCATTAAGATTTCCCTCTTGAGGAGCGCCCAGCCTTCCTGGACTCCTCTGCCCTTCAGAACCACCCCCCAAGGGACTCTACCAACCAGTGTCCTCAGCAGCACAAAGTCAGCCCTCCGGAAGTCCAATACAGCGGTTTTACTGGTCCCCTTCCTGGCCTTGACAAGAATAGAGAACTCCACCATTTCGTGGTCACTCTGCCCAAGACAGCTCCTGACAACCACGTCCTCCACCAGTCCTTCTCTGTTTGTAAAGAGAAGGTGTAGTGGGGCGCCACCCCTGGTAGGCTCACTAACCAGCTGCGTCAGGAAGCTATCTTCCACGCTCTCCAGAAACCTCCTAGACTGCTTTCTCTGGGCTATGTTGTGCTTCCAGGATATGTCAGGGAAGTTGAAGTCCCCCACGAGAACAAGCGCTGAAGATTTCACAACTTTAGTCAGCTGCCTGTAGAACTCCTCATCCGTCTCCTCATCCTGGTTTGGCGGTCTATAACAGACCCCGACCAGGACGCTAGCCTTGTTGGCCCCACCGATCCTAACCCAAAGAGGCTCAACCTTGTCATTCCCAGCCCTGAGTTCTACAACATCGAAAGACTCTAATATAGAGAGCCACACCACCAACCCTTCTGTACTGCCTGTCCATTCTGAAGAGCTTATAGCCAGTCATTGCAGCACTCCAGTCATGAGACTGGTCCCGCCACGTCTCTGTGATGGCAACCAAGTCATAGCCTGCCTGCTGCACAATGGCTTCCAGCTCCTCCTGTTTGTTACCCATGCTGCATGCATTGGTGTAGATGCACTTCAGCTGAGCCATTGCCTTATCCCCTGGCCTTGCTATTGTTCCCCCTGGCACAGCTCCAACAATCCTTGCTTTAGCCCCATCCCCCTTCTTACATAGTTTAAAGCCCTCTCCATGAGCCCTGCCAGCTCCTGGCCCAGGATCCGTTTTCCCCTAAAAGATAGGGACCCGTCTGCGGCTATCAGGCCGGGTGCCGAGTAAAGTTCCCCGTGGTCGAAAAACCCAAGATTTCTCTGTTGGCACCAGCCCCTGAGCCACGTGTTTAACAGGTGGGCTTTCCGTGTCCTCTCTATGCCCCTCCCTGCCACCACAGGGATGGACGAAAACACCACCTGCACTCCTGCTCCGTCCACTAACCGTCCCAGGCCCCTAAAGTCTCATTTGATAGCCTTCAGGCTTCTCTCTTCAATGTCATCACTACCTGCCTGGACTATCAAAAGAGGATAATAGTTAGAGGGGCAAACCAGGTTGGGAAGCTTCCTGGCAAGGAAGCTTCTTCTACTTCTGGTAGACCTGACCCATTGGGTCTCATGTTAAATTTTACATTGCTTAATTATCTTCACTTTTAAACACAATTTCAGATCTATACTGTATTTGTTCAAGTCCACCTTTCCAATTATTGGATCATGTTATAACTTTGCTGGTCTGACTGACACACCAATAAATGGAATGAAATTGGGAATTGCTATAATGAGAAATCTGGGACCAAACTTTTTTTTTTTTCTTTCCCTTTCTTCCTTTCCCCAGAAAACAATTAAAAATTCTGATTTGCACTTGCTTAAAGAAATAAAGAGAAGAGCTATCTTAACAGTAAGTCAGTAGTAGGTAGGCAGTAAAATGTATTTTGTACACTAATTCTTCAGATGATTTGCCGCAATTTCATGAAGATTTTTTTTTTTTTTAATTTTAATATGGGCAGCTGATTAACTAATAACCTATGATTACATTGAACAGTATGGAACACTAGGAACATACTTT
This sequence comes from Anas acuta, assembly GCF_963932015.1. NCBI lineage: Eukaryota > Metazoa > Chordata > Aves > Anseriformes > Anatidae > Anas > Anas acuta. Next base: position 61,380,983 of record NC_089017.1, on the reverse strand, counting down.
TATTTTTCATAAACACCAGTGTGGATGAATCCAGTGCAGAGTCAAGCAACCTGTTCTGCCTTCTCTCTGTTTTCATTCCCAAAGGAACTGCCTTAAGGACTGCCACACCTGGAATCAAAGACTTCTGAAGCAGCAATGAGTAGGAGCGTTAAACTGTAACAGAGAAAATATCCAGTTATCTAGTCAATAAACCTTTCATTTTATACCTCAAAATGAGGACGAAGATTTATTTTGCTTTGCAATTTGTGGTGAACGTATCAGAAAAAATAAATAAATAAATAAATATCTTAGGAGAAAGAATAAAATTAATAGAAGATATTAATATTACATCAAGATAATACATTTCAGGGTAGTTTATCTTGAAAAGCTGGCTTTATACATCTGATAAATATAGGCAATTAAAGAAGACCTAGTTAATTGGCCATAGGTTGTTAATTTCCCTATATCTTTTACTCATAATAATGCACAGCTTCCTGCAGACTGCTACAATCAGAGAGACAGACGAGAATACAAAGTGCAAATGTGCAAGCAAAAGGAGAAGGGCCATTGAGACAGATCCTATACAAGGACCTGTCACACTTTGGAAAAAGCGGGCACTTCAAGTTTGTTGTCTTAAGATGAAAGTTTTAGAAGAATTTTCTGTGATGTCTTTTTCTGCTCTTCTACCTGTGAAGCAGGCTGCCTTCACAGTGAAATGCAAAAATCTGCAGCAAGTAAATTCCTCATGTGGACTGCTCTTCTATGATCACACCTTTTTTTTGAATTTGTAATAAACTCAGAAGTACATCTATGAAGAAACCATTTCTCTGCCACTATGAAACTATTTTCGGCCTTTAAAACACAACTGAGTGTGAGAAACTCAATAGGCTGACTGTAATTCTAAATGTAACACACATGTTCACCATTATTTTGACTGAACTTATAGCTTTCAAAATTTTCAGCCCTCATTTAAACCTCAAAGAAAGTACTGTTGAGGTATGCATTCTCCTTGGGTTTTCCCCAAATGGAAAGCCAGAAAACCTTAGTTCACCTGTCCCTAAGCATATTCTGCAAACTAACTTTCCTGATGGAATTAAAACAAAGGCAGCATTTAGAAGACATCTGTAGAAGATATCTAGTGCCTTTTTTCTTCCAGATGAATACAATGATTTTACTAGAAAACTTCCTATTTGAAAACCTCAGGAGGAGCTTCTTTCTCCCCTCTGCCCTCTCCATTACCTCCTGCACTCCCACTGCTCACTCCATTACGGCTGCTTGCAGGACTTTTTTACATCTTTCCATATTAGAGGGGAGGTGCAAACTGTTAATCTACTGGACTCAGAGATCCTAAGGGGCTCCTAATGGTTTTACAATGGCATATGTTTCAGAACAAGCCAAGAAAGTCTGTGAGCATGGGAGAGAGCTTGGCAGGTTTTACACATTTTTGTGTTTCATCATGTCTATTTCTGTCTTTGCACCATTAACAATTGCAACAATTTATAGGGCCTAGGAGTGTACACAATGGGAACTGCATTACTTTCAGCATCACGTCACTGCAAGTGTTTGCATATAAGTGTGGGGCTTTTAAAGCAATAGGTAACAACAATTGCTTCACCCTTTTGTGATTTGCCATCACTCTGAGACATTTCTGAGTTACTTGTTTAGCTAAAATGGTCTTGTCTATAATCTGCAGGGTGTACTGGATGATGAACATTTTCAAATTACATGGTTTGCAGTTCTTAGTTCCACTGAATTTACAGCTGCTTTCAGACTCAGTGAACTGCATTTGATAAGGCTGTATTCCGTCCAGAACCTTTCTTTAGGTATATAATTGAAACTATTCTACCAAATCTGTTTCACTTAGAGTACAATTGTGTTCTGCCAGCCACTCAGAAATTCCCCAACCTGCCATGAGCAGTTAGTGGTGAGTGTAAAATATCATTTAATCATTTCCCTCTAAAGCTCTGGCACACGTGAATAGTACTATAATGATGATCAGGTATGTGTCCAAGCAGAGGCTCAGGTTATTCCAGTGTGTACGATCTTGCAGTATGGCAGTCATAAATTCAAAGACACAGATGTCCCATCAAGGGACACTCCTGACTTTCTGCTGTCATTTAGAGACTGACAGGTGTCTGGTAAAAGACTTGGTTGTCTGCCATATGTTTGACCAGGTACCGCTTGCACAGTGAATATCTTGCACCTTCTAATTGTGCTACTATAGGCATTTTAAAGTTGGTATTATAATAAAGGGTCTCTGTGAGCATATTTCTGCTTGTACATTCTCAGAGTAGTAATTTTTATTTTTACTTTTTTAATTAATTTCTTCCCTCTGTTACTTAGCAGATATATTTCTATCTTGAATGTTTACTGTGGTACTATACAACACACAATTCTGTGCTGCACAATTTCCTGTTCTCTTCCAGTAATATATGTTAGCTAAAACATAGAAATAAAATAAAGATAAAAATACACTACCATTCCCTATATTCTAAAGCAATTTAAAAAATAAATAAACAAATAAGAGGTGGGGGAGGTTTTTTTATTTTTCAGTTTAGTTTCATGATCTGTTAAAATTACATGAACAAAATAGATTATAGTCAAAGAAGTAAGATGAAGAAGGCATAAAGTACTATCTTTAAATGATGGTTACTAGAAATACATGTATAATAGCAGAAAAAAGAGCTTATGAGTTGTAAATGGTAGTCCTTGAAGTCTAATTCTGCTTTCCATTTTAAGAACACTGATACTGCTTTTACTTAATTTTTTAGATTTCTTTAAATCCATAAGTATCTTAAAGCTGTTTATATGATGTACTATTTAAAAGGCAAGGATGCAAGACATGTTCTTACTACATGACCAGTTTTATGTTTTCCTTGCTGTCATAATCAGACAACATTTATTTAATCTGAAGTCTACTGGGTTTATTTTTTGTGTGGAGTGGAGAAATTTGGAAGAATTGCCAGCCTGCTTTGAACGCAAATGTTATGTAACAAATGAGACCTGTTTCTAGTAGTTGTCCTTGTACTTCTGGTGTTTTTCTTTTGGAGGAAGATTACACATTTCTGAGTTCCTCCAAGCAGTGGTTGTCCCCTTCCCACAGGAAAGATTGGAATAGGTTAAGGCACTCAGCTTCCAGAGGAGGCATTGCATTTCTGATGAATAATGCTTGAAGAAAATCAATTATTATCTACATACTGGAGCTTACTGTCTACATGAACACTACAGGAAATCTGGACTTGTCACTTTGGTTGATGATGTCACCTCAGGATTGTAGGCACTTAAAAATGGATTTGCAGACACAAATATCCTTTGCTTGTTCTGTCACCTTTATTAGTGGATTTCTTTAGTAAAACTGTCAGGGCCGTATAGTTTGTGGCTATTGAATGTGCACACTACTTATTACTATCATTTGCCATTCTTTATCCTCCTTGACTGCAGTAAGTAAACAGAGCAATAAGAACAGCAAATGATGTAACCAACAGGATAATTTTCAGTATGCTTTTAGCAAATATTAATATGTTTGATCTTTAAAATATGCTACCGTTTAGGAGTTTGGGGGTTGATAAATAAAACCAAGGAATTGTAACATTTGCACAAGAAAAGTCCTGAAAAATAATTAAAAATAAATATATAGTTATATTTGAATATGTTTATACATTTACAGACTAGTTGTGTGGAACCAGCCATGGTAATGTCTTCCACTTCATGGTTAGCAAACCACCAACAGTCTACAAAGCTTTTCATTTCCTTGTGTGAGAGCCAATTTGAGACAGATAAAATGGAAAGATGGAAAAATGAAAGGACCTATTATAAAGTTGCCCACAAAATTATATGGTAGAAGAATTTCATTTTAAACACTTTCTGTTCCATACACTGAGATTCCTCAGTACAAGAGAGACGTGGAGGTACTGGAACAGCATAACATAAAGCCTTGAAGGAGCATTTCTCCTAAGAGGAAAGGCTGAGAGATCTGGGACTGTTCAGCCTGGAGAAGAGAAGTACAGGGGGAGATCTCATCAATGAGACCCCTGAAGGGTAAATACCTGAAGGAAAGGTGCAAAAAGGATGAAGCCAGGCTCTTTTTCAGTGGTGCCATTTAAAAGGACAAGAGGCAATAGGTACACAGTGGAACATGGGAGGTTACTTCTGAACATTGGGAGTACTTTTCTACTGTGAGGGTGTTTATGCACTGGCACAAGTTGCCCAGAGATGTTGTGGAGTCTCCCACCTTGGAGGTCTTCAAAAGCTGTCTGGACATGGTTCTTGGCAAGGGGATCTAAGCAGCCCTACTTAACAGTTTGGATGAGGTGACCACTAGAGGCCCCTTCCAATCTCAAAAATTCTGTGTGTGATTCTGTAAGTGTATTGTATTGCATTTCTCATGAACTGTAGGTAGTGAGTAAAGTCCTGTCAATCCCCTTACAAAGTTCATAAGTCCCATTTCAAACAAAGATATGGATCAACATAATTCTTGCTCAAGAAAGTATGTGGTTTAGGATAAAAAACAGTATATCAGAACATGTGTAAATTGTAAATACATGTAAACAAATGTAAACACGTTCTGTTTTGCAGTTGCACTGGAGAAGAACAAATACAGGATAAAGCCTTCAGAAACATCTTTTTTGTTTTGTTTTCTTTTGCTTTGTTCTTGGATCAGCTCTGTATCCATCCATGTAGGTTTTGCACAAGAAAAGCTGATATAGGTGGAAAGATATATACACATGCACAATTAATGATGTATATTAATGTTATATTGAGGCTTTTCTTACCAAACCTTTTTTTTTGTCAGTCCTTCCCTCCTGAAAGTAGACAGATTTTTCAGATTCTACCCTCTACAGAAGGCAGAAAATCAGCCCTTAGCCCTTTTATATAATCGTTACAAACATTCACAGGTATTCACAGAATCACAGAATTGTCTAGGTTGGAAGAGACCTCAAGATCATCAAGTCCAACCTCTGACCTAACACTAACAGTCCCCACTAAACCATATCACTAAGTTCAACATCTAAATGTCTTTTAAAGGCCTCCAGGGATGGTGACTCCACCTCTATCCTGGGCAGCCCATTCCAATGCCTCACAACCCTCTCAGTAAAGTTCTTCCTAATATCCAACCTAAAACACCCCTGGTGCAACTTAAGCCCATTCCCCCTCATCCTGTCACCAGGCACGTAGGAGAATAGACCAACCCCCACCTTGCTACAGCTTCTTTAATGTACTTACAAAGAGCAATAAGGTCACCCCTGAGCCTCCTTTTCTCCAGGCTGAACAAGCCCAGCTCCTTCAGCCGCTCCTCGTAAGACTTGTTCTCCAGACCCCTCACAAGCTTTGTCGTCGTTCTCTGGACTCACTCGAGCACCTCAATGTCCTTCTTGTAGCAAGGGGCCCAAAACTGAACACAGTGCTTGAGGTGCAGCCTCACCAGAGTGGAGTGCAGGGGGACAATCACTTCCCTAGCCCTGTTGGCCACACTGCTTCTTATACAAGCCAGGATGCTGTTAGCCTTCTTGGCCACCTGAGCACACTGCTGGCTCATATTCAGTCGACTATCCAGCAATACTCCCAGGTCCTTCTCTGCCTGGCAGCTCTCCAACCACTCCTCTCCCAGCCTGTAGCTCTGCTTGGGGTTATTGCGCCCCAGGTGCAGGACCCGGCACTTGGCCTTGTTGAACTTCATACAGTTGACCTCAGCCCATCAGTGCAGCCTATCCAGATCCTCCTGCAGAGCCTTCCTACCCTCGAGCAGATCCAGACACACACCTAACTAGGTGTCATCTGCAAACTTACTGAGGGTGCACTCGATCCCCTCATCCAGATCATCAATAACAATAGTAAAGAGGGCTGGCCCCAGTACTGAGCCCTGGGGAATGCCACTAGTGACCGGCCTCCAACTGGATTTGACTCCATTCACCACGACTCTTTGGTCCCAGCTATCCAGCCAGTTTCTAACCCAATGAAACGTGCGCCAGTCCAAGCCATGAGCAGCCAGTTTCTTGAGGAGAATGCTGTGGGAGATGATGTCAAAAGCCTTGCTGAATTCAAGGTAGACCACATCCACAGCCTTTCCCTCATCCACCCAGCGCGTCACATTGTCATAGAAGGAGATCAGGTTCATCAAACAGGACCTGCCTTTCATAAACCCATGCTGACTGGGCCTGATCACCTGGTTGCCCTGTAAGTGCTGCGTGATGACATTCAAGATAATCTACTCCATGAGCTTCCCTGGCACTGAGGTCAAACTAACAGGCCTATAGTTCCCCAGGTCTACCCTCTGGCCCTTCTTGTAGATGGGCATCATGTTTGCTAACCACCAGTCAGCTAGAGCTTCCCCCGATAGCCAGGACTGTTCATAAATGATGATAAGCGGCTTGGCCAGCTCCTCTGCCAGTTCTCTCAGTATCCTCAGGTGGATTCCATATGGCCACCTTTCACTTCCATACATCCAAGTGCCATAGCAGGTCTCCAACCATTTCCTCATGTATAGTGAGGGGCACATTCTGCTCCCCATCCCCTTCCACCAGCTCAGGGTACTGGGTATCCAGGTTTTACCGCTAAAGACTGAGGTAAAGAAGACATTAAGCACCTCCGCCTTTTCCTCATCTTTTGTAACTAAGTTTCCCCCCGCATCCACTAAAGGATGGAGATTCTCCTTAGTCCTCTGTTTTGCATTAATGTATTTGTAAAAACATTTTTTGTTGTCTTTGATGGCAGTAGCCAGATTGAGCTCCAGATGAGCTTTGGCCTTCCTAATTTTGTCCCTGCACTGCTTTGCAACATCCTTATAGTCCTCCCAAGTGGCCCACCCTCTTTTCCAAAGCCCATCGGTCCAGCTTATTTAGATCCTCCTGAAGAGCCTTCCTACCCTCAAGCAGATCGACACATGCACCTAACTTGGTGTCATCTGCAAACTTACTGAAAGTGCACTAGATCCCCTCATCCAGATCATCAATAAAGGTATTAAAGAGGACTGGCCCCAGTACCGAGCCCTGGGGAATGCCACTATTCATTACAGTATATAACAGGATTGGAATATGCAGACTGGGGCAAGAGTGAAGATTATGGCAAAGGGTAAGGGAGTTTGATTGAGTACTTGGAAAGTGGGAAATTATATTTGATTGTTTTATTTGAGAGAAGGTTAGGCATTGTAAGACAGGGAGAAAAGGTAGTTTCTGTGACGGGAAATGAAGAAAGACATGTAGTCAATTAAGTGTGTGGAGGACTTTCCAGCTGGGGGGTTGAGTGGCAGGGAAGCTTTGTGCTATGAATGGGGGCAAGAGGAGGGAAGGGAGGATGTGTAGCGAGCTTAGCAGGAAGAAACTGGAATGCAGTGTTGTAAATCATGGGCACTAATTTGATTCCTTCAGGAACAACAACAACAACAACAAAAAAAAAAAAGACAAGGTCAGTTTACTTCACTTGGAGTTACACGTACCATGCTACTTTTGGTTACCAGCTGGATCTAGAAACAACAAGGCTGTTAGAGCAAACAGTAAGAACAAGGCCACAACAGCAGCTTTTGCCCTGATGTTTACAGATGAGTTTGAGGTTAAAAGGAAAGGCTAGGTCAGTCTTACAGGCATCTTAAGAGAGGAAAGGTAATTCTCTCACCAAATGTACCTGGATGTACATTGAAAATAAATGAAATGTTTCTTTTTCTTATTTTATTTTTTTTTTTTTACAGACCAAAAATCAGCATGTTAAATCAGAATCACTTTTTAATATAGTAATCACATCTTTGCTGGCTTTGAGAGTTTCAACCATAAAGGTTATAGTTTTCCTTTTATGTACAAGATACAGTGGGGAGTGGAAATAAATTTAAATATCTAAATTAATAAAACTGTACAGTCATCATCACTTGCATGTATTATCGCACCATAGAGAGAATAGGTATTTTTGGCAGAACACCTTGTGTTTGTCAGTGTTCCCCTTGTGGAACAGTACTGGATTCAGGTAGTCATTATTATACCTAACAAAAACTGAAAAATAACAATATTACTTCTGAATGAATAAATAAATAAATAATCCTGACTCCAACACCAAGCTAAAAAAAATATGCACACTGTCCCACTAACAAAATGATTCTCTGTTACTGTGTGTAATAAAAGCACCCCACATGAAAATAAATCAATTTGGAAAATCAAACACCAGATTTTAACCCTTGTAGTATGTCAAAAACACCATAAACTAGGAAATCTGGAACAGCCATAGGCAGTCCTCGTAGACTTAAGGTTTTACCTATGAGCCTTTTAACATCTGAGAAATGACAATATCCTTCTGTTTGCTAAAGCAAAATATCAACTGCCAGCCCTGACTACTTCCTATGAATAAAATTGCCATATCACCAACATGTTATATAACAACATTATATAACTGTCAACAACAGTGTTATATAACACTGGCCCCTGAGTGACATGATTCATCACTGGTCTCCACTTGGCTATTGAGCCACTGACCACAGCACTTTGAAAGCAGCCATGCAGCCAATTCGTTGCTTACTGAGTGGTCCATCTGTCATATCCATGTCTCTCCACATTAGAGACAAGGATTTTGTATGGGACAGTATGAAATGCCTTGCAAAAGTCCAGGTAGATGACAGCAGTTGCTCTTCCATTATATTCCAATGCTATAATCTTGCTGCAGAAGGCCATCAAATTTGTCAGGCGTGAGTTGCCCATGGTGAAGCCATGTTGGCTGTTGCCAACCACCTCCCTGTTGTCCATGTGCCTTAGCGTAGCTTCCAGGAAGATCTGCTCCATGATCTTTCCAGACACAGAGGTGAGACTGACTGATTTGTAGTTGCCTATATCTTTCTTTTTTCCCTTTTTAAAAATTGGGTTAATGTTTCACCTCTTCCAGTCAGTGGCATCTTGAGTGGCCTGCCACAACTTTTTTCAAGTATGATGGTTGGTAGCTTAACAACTTCACCTACCAGTTCCCTTGGGACCTGTGGATGTATCACATCAGGTCCCATGGACTTGTGTTCATTCAAGTGCCTGATCTCCTGTAGTGGGTGGTACTTCATTCTCCTAGTGCACTTTGCATTGAAGATGGATGTAAAATTGTTGAGTATCTCCACTTACTCCACGTTGTTTTTTTTTTACTTTTTTCATTCTTCAAGGTATACAATTTCTCATCTTCTTTTATTGTCCTATGCTCTTGAACATAGCCTATGTTCTTGAAAAAGCCCATGTTTATGTTTTTGTTGTATTCTCTGTTCTTCTCTGTATCCAAATTCAGCTCCAGATTTGTCTTCTTTTGTCTTATCCTCCTGCCCCTGCACCCTTGTACTCCTGGGTCAGATCCCTGTAATCTTCCCAGTACGTAAATCTCTGCCTCCACTGTCTATGCATTACATTATTCTGCTTTAGTTTTGCTAAGAGGTCTTGAGTTATCCCAGTTTATCTCTTATCCTCCCTGCCCGACCTTCTGCATATCAAGTTTGAGAACATTTTGCCCTAAGAAAAATATTTTAAAATATCTTCCAGCTATCATTTCCTCTTTTATCTCTGAGGGAAATTTCTTAAGGGACCTCACAGACTAGTGCCCTAAGCAGCTAAAGTGTGCCATTCTGAGGTTTAAGGTCTTGACTAAGTTTTACCCACTGTGTATGCCTTTAGACTGAGAGTTGTACAAAGCCATTATCACTGCAGCCTGGGCCACCTTTAACCTTGATTTCACCAATAAGTTCTTCCACACTGATGAACAACAGGTCCACAAACAAGACTCTTCTGGTTGATCTCTCTAAATTTTTTACTAGGAAGCTATCCTAAACACCCTCCAGTACTTTTCTGGATTTCTTGATGTTTAATGTGATGCTTTCCCATCAGATGTCAAGTCACCAACAGGATCAGGGCCTGCAATAGTGCTGCTTCCTGCAGTTGAAGAAAGAGCTTCATGTTCATCAACATACTATCATTGATTGGGTGGCCTTTAGTAGACAACAACAATAAAGTTTCTTTTGTTAACTTGGTCTCCAATTTTCACCCATAAATGCAAAGTGTGCAGTGCTGTTCTTCAAAAACATGTGTGTGCAATTAATCTTTTTTTTTTTTCTTTTTTTATTTTTCTTTTTTCATAAAGGACGACTCCCCTAACTTACCTTTCTTGCCTTCCTTTCAAATAGTTCATAACCTTCAATTGCAGCACTCCAGGTGTGTGCTTCATCCCACCAGAGTTTCCTGAGAGCAATCAAAATATCAAAAACAGTGTGCCAAATGCAGTAAAAATATAGTGTTAAAGTCAGTGTAATCTTTATTAGACTTTATTTGCATTGACTGAAAAATATGGTGCCTTTATGAAATCTCAGAAAGAGATCTGGTCCCCCTGTGTTATTTAACAAATGAAGTTTGATTAAAGATGTTAGAAGGAGAGGGTAGAAACTACATAAATGCATGGATACAAAGGTATATTCAGATGCTTGCTAAAGACAGTATCTAACATCCAGGAAGAGCTCTCAGCTTGGCTCTAGAGCCACTGAAATATAGGTATTTATGTCTTCTCTTAAATACGTTAATTTCCTTTCTACAGTGCCTATTTTAGGCAGAGACATTTTTTGTCTTTTGAAAGCTGGTGTTTTCTTCTTCCCAACCTGACATCTGTGTTTCTCATAGTCAAAAATTCTTTAGTGCAAATTGCCCTTGGACAACACAGAGCTGGCAGCTGGGCACACAGTGCCTCTTACACATTTTCAGAGAGCCAGGCATGGTCACAGCAAGGGTCACAGCTTGATTTACAACATGTGCAAGAGACCAAAATAAATTCTCATTCTGGCTAAAAGAGTGAGCTTCTCCCTGCTAATATGAGCTTCTCCCATTGATAGTGCCTGAGAGACTTGAAACTACAATCTGTTTCCAAGGTCTGATTTTTCACGTTACCCACCAGATAGGTAGGTGGGATCATGTTGTATGAGGTCTGCTGGATTTAGGGCAATTCTACTAGTTGTTCTGGAATATACGGTGAAAAAAAATATGACATTTTGAAAGAAAAATCACAATAACATTTACTGATGTTCGTATTATAAATTTCTTTTGAAGTAGAAGACTTCTGTTTACATTTTACGCAACAGAAACTTTAGTCAGAGCTATGCTAGAGTTATTCTTTCTACTGCTGCAATAAAAAGCAATTGAATAAATATTAAAGATCAAGGTCAAAATTAAAGAAAACATATTTTCCAATCATCACATTTTAAAGATCAGGGTGATTGTTTTTCCCACTAACTTTTTATTGTTCAGGCAATTTTTGGTTTGGTAGATTTATGAAAGGTATAGTAGAATGTTTTACTGCCAGCACAGTGAATTTACCACTCCAGGTAAATAGAAGGAATCACAGAGGTAAGCCACTTAAAAACTTTAAATTCAGATTTTGACCTTTTAAGTACTTTATATATCTGACATATAGCATTTCATAGGATCATGGAAGTAATTCACAAAGGTTTTGTAGATAACACTTTTTAAAGTAACCTGGTGGATAACACCCACCATATGCAACATTTTAATCAACTTCACTTTGTCTAACAGAAGTATAACTGTGTCTGCTCCTTCAGTTACTTAAATTAGCAGGAAAAAAGGGGAGAAGTGCTAGTAGCATTTTACTACGTGGCTGTTAGCTTCACTGTATTCTCTGCTAATGCACTTGAACCCTCACCTGTAGTAATCAGGAATGCCCACTGAGAATGTAACAGAGTTTCTCCATGCTCAAGGTCATTGCTCAGTCCTTGTGGACTTGACCCAGTATTTCAGAAGTGCAGGCACATGGCTGAGAAAGATGAAGATGAGATGGATTTGTTTGCTGGGGAAATAGTTACTTCTGAAAACTAAGTGTCAAAGATAATATCAAACATTTGAATTTAATCATAAAAGGATTAAAACACATAGAACCACTGTTGTGATAGAGGAGTATAAAGCCTCTGATCTTTTCAGGAAGCTGAGGTGGCTTGGAGGAAGAGAATAGGGGTGATTCCTGCATCTGCACAACTTATGCAGAGAACACACAATGACACACAATGTGATTCATACACATGTGGTCATCTCCCTTAACAGCTAGTCATTACTATAGCTTTCTGGCTAATAGAGCTCAAAAAAAAGAAAAAAAGAAAAAAAAAAAAAAAGAGAGAGAGAAAGACAGAAGAAGAAGAAAAAAAAGAAAAAGAAAACACACACAAAAAACACTTCACCTAAAGAAAGGATTAAAAAATACTAGGACATATGATAACCATAAAACCTAACAAATTTCTAATTAAATAAAAGAAGAAAATTAGCTACAAACACACAGAGTAGATTTTTCCTCTTCCTTCTTGCTTTATTTCTAGAACATGTCACAGCATGAAGCAACTACACCCTGAAAATGGTACAAAGAGCCTTAGAAGTGGCATTTTAACAAGCTTAAATGATTTAGAGTCTGTACTGATCTTGTTATTTGATTGGACACAATTAGTATGAAAGAGGCATGCTTGAGTGCACTGAGTTGTGCACTCTAATGGTCTGACCCATTAAGGGACTTTACAAAGTATAGTATGCTGCTATACTGCAGGCAAATAGAGTAGTCAATGATTTCAGATATATCACTGAAAAAGACAAGAGGTGAGAGGTACTCAGGTGATGCTGGTTTTCCATTTGCCCGCTGTTACTTTATCTTTTCTGACTGTTTATGTGAAATGCAGGAATCTGGCAAATAACATGGCAATAGTCAAAATCAGGACAAAAAGATTAATAGAGATAGTTTATACAAAGACGAATCATTATGCAACGGATAGGAACAGAAAGCTAGCTTGGAACAAACACGTCCTAGGCTTTTTCCCTAGACTTCATCCTAAACAGTGATTTTATGTGTCTTTTTTTTTTTTTTTTTTCCCCCTCTCTTTGCTTTCAATTAAATCTATGAAATTGGGATAGCGTATTTTCTTGGCATTTCACTTCAAGTGCCAGAAAAATCATACTTAATGGTAAAAATTAATTTTGTAATATTTCACAGCCCAATTTTCTGTTTCTGAGTTCAAATAGTTTGCTTTAATTGATATGTGGTTATTGCACTGCAACAGTTGCCTGCTCAGTGAGTCTGGTACTTCCCATCAGTCTCTACTGAGTTATTGTCTCATATGACATTGAGAGTCATTGGGGGCAAAGTGTATTTTTTACTGTCATGATACCTTACCAAAACAGGATTCTGTTCCATGAATACAATTTTCTTTCTCTGCTTCAAAACATTTTCTAAACAGTAAATAAACTGTTTAGAAACAAATAAATAATATAATATAAATAACATATAAATAAAATATAATATAATATATATTAAATAATATATAAATAAAATATGAATAAATAACAAATAAACTTTCAGATATTCAATCAACTGGTATTCAGACCAACCCAGGGTGCAAATTTGAATTTTCTATCATTTGCTATTATTATTTACTAAGTATTCAGAAATACTTTTGGTTTGCAAAAAGATGCTTGTTGTTCCCCATTTTTAGGCAGACTGTTACAGGTTATGTTACAAAGATTCTTCTTGTTTCATACTCTGGAAACCTCAGTTAACAACTTAATTCATATTGTTTGAATGTGAACAAAATCACACCTACTTGTTTTGCTGCCTCATCCATCCTTGTCTTTTCTGTTTTTTCTGTGTGTGTGTGTACCAAGCTTAAGCTGTAGGTGACATTATCTGCATCTTCTCAAAAGCACGTGACCAAAATAGCCGTAAATGTCTCTATGGGCAGCCAAAAAATCCACAGTCATGGTTGTAAAACAGTTTGATTAGTAGTTTAAGTAATGAGAACTGGAGTTTTTTTCTTTAGACAAGCAACCTGGGAGATACAGAGAGGGCAGGAAGAGGCAGGAGTGGAACAAATCCTTGAACCTGAGCCAATTTCATGATACTCATAAAAATGAACCAACAGAGTTTCAAATACTAACTAGTTAAAGAGACAGAATTAAACCTCAACAAATAAATTCATTTTTAGGCCAAATTAATTTAAGCAATTATTTTTGTAATGAATTAAAGTAAATATTCATGTAGATCTTAAAAACTGTATTCTCTCCTTCCTCTTATAAGATGGTGGAGCAGGGAACAAAGGTCACTAATAAATATTTGGAAGACACCCATTAGCAGGGACCAGTCCCTGGGTGAGCACTGCTGGGAGTTCTGCTAACTGAGTAGAACAGGAACAGTGAGTGTAGGTTGTATTCTCTTCACTCATTTATGAAGCTTGTGTTGACAGATTTTGGTTGTCGATCTTCCCTTGGCAACTGACACAGTCACTCCATCATGGAAGGTTACCGGATTGGTCAGGCATGATTTGCCATTGGTGAAGTCAGGCTGTCTGTCTTGAATCACTTTTGTGTCCTGTATGTGCCTGGAGATTTCTTCCAGGAGGATCTGTTCCATGATCTTCACAGACACAGAGGTGAGGCTCTCTGGTTTATAGTTTCCTGTGTCATCTTTTCTATGTTTTTTAGAAATGGGAGTGATGTTTCCATTTTTCCAGCCACCAGTGATTTTGCCTGACTATATGGCTTTTCAAATATGGTGGAGAGGGACTTTTCAACTAAACAGCCAATTCCTGCTGAACGCTGGGATGCATGTCATCAGGCCGCAAATACTCACACCTATTCAATTTTAGCTGGTGATCTGAAACGCCATCTCAGTGTTCTGTTCTCCCTGTTTCCTTTCTTACACAGTGATGAAGAGTTCTTGTGCTCTAATGAAAACATCCTTAAAGAGTTGGTAGCTCTGTTTAGCTCCCTTGTCCCTAAGAACAGTGTTCCAGGGGATATCATCAGGGTCTTTAAATAGCTTGCAGTTCGCTGTTCAGAAGTTCATGGTCCTGACTTTGTTCTTCACCAGACCCGTATTTCTTGAGATCACAAACTCAACCACAGTTTTGGTCACTGCAGCCCAGACTGCCTCCAGTCTTACCTCTTTCATGAGTTTGTCTGCATTGGTGAGCACCAGGTCGAGTGAAGCTTATCCTCTGGTTGTTTTGTCTAATGCTAGGAAGTTATCCTCAGTGTATTCTAGGAATCTCCTGGGTTGCTTACAGTCTGTGGTGTAGATTTTCCAGCAGACATCTGGGTGGATGAAGTTCTCCATCAGGAGGAGATTATGCAAGTATGATGCTTCTTGTAGTTGAAACCAGAAGGCCTCATCAACAGGCTCCCTTTGATCAGGTGGCCAGTAGTACATCCCAACCACAAGGTATCCTTTGTTGGTGTGGTTCTTAACTTTAAACTATAAACTCTCAACCATGGCTGTTTCTCAGAGGCATCTCTTCCCAATCAATTCCTTCCCTAACATAGAGGGCAACACCTCCTGCTCTTCTTCCCAATCTCATCTGAAAAACTCTTAGCCCTCTATTCCAGTGTTCCAGTTTTGTGATCCAACCCACCATGTTTCCAGAAGCAGGCAGGTTATATTTGTCTACTTGCACCATGGTTTCCAACTCCTCCTGCGTGTTTCCAATGATGCATGCATTGATGCAGAGACACTTCAGCTGGTCTATCAGTCACATTACTTTTCCTTCTTTGGGACACTTTTCCTTCATTTTGGGACAGCTCACAAGTATTTTCCTGTTGTTTCTTAAAGTGACAACGTCCTCAGGTTTGTTTCCTTCACTCAGAGGTACATCCCCTTCCCCCACTGCATCTAGTTTAAAGCCCACTTGTTAAGCCAGCCTTACCGCCCAGAACACTCTTGCCCCACCTGGTCAGGCACACCCCATCTGGTGTCAGCATCTATAGTCTCTCAAAAGTGTGTCCAAGGCTGCAGAACACAAAACCTTGAGCATGGCACCAGCCTTGCAGCCAATTCTTCACTTGGTCTTTTTGTCTTCCCCTTCTTGGGTCCCAGTAAGTAACTGGGAGGACAGAGGAGAACACCACTTGCTCTCCTCATCCATTTAACATCTTTCCAAGGGACATAGAGTCCCCTTTCATATTTTGGAATCTCTTTGTCATAGTTTCTTTTGACCCTAATTAAAAAAATAGGAAGAGATGGTAGTCTTTGGGACCCATCAGGCTTGGTAGCCTCTTCATAATGTCACAAATGAGGGCCCCAGACAGGCAGCATACTTCCCTGGAGAGATTATCTGGTTGGCAAATGGGTGTCTCAGTGCCTCTCAGCAAGGAGTCTCCAATTGCTAACAACTTTCGTGCCTTTTTTTGTGACACTGGTTCTGATGTATGTGGTCAACTGAGCCAACTTTGTACAATTGTCATTTCTGAAGTCTTTATTATTACTCAGAGTCTCCACTCTTCTGTCCTAGAACATTGTATCTGTTGTGCAGAGCCGCTTCAGGTGCAAGGGGAAGATTCCTTTTCCATCGCTGAACAGAAACAACGGTCTACTCTCCCTTGTCCTGAGTCTTTTGAATTTTTTGGTTCAGGCCTGGAATCTTGTTCACCTTCTTGCCATGACTTAAAGAAGGGAGGTTGCTTTGCATGTCAGTAGATAATAACATTTGTCAATCTCCTGCTCAGATTCCTGGATGCTACATTGCCTGATGAACTCCTCTCACAACAGAGCTACCTGTTTGTAAATTTCATCCATCTGTGTACACTTACACCCATGACACCCACCTCTGCCTTTGGGACTTACAGGTACTTCCAGAAACTAGAGTTTCCTTACATGGAGGGTCTGGGCAGTTTTTCAGTTCTTGGAAGGTCTGTTTGGATGTAGGCATCCGCCTGGGGAGGCTGCAGCCCCTCTGTCTGGGTTTCTGTCTCAGACCAGCAGGCTTGGCAGGTGGACACCTTTTCTGTTACAGTAGAAGGCCCTTCCTCTATTCAGTGCTGTGGTCCTGTTCCACCAGCCAGGGTAGAGGCCATTGGGAGACCACAGAGCAGCCTCCCTCAGGCCAGTGGGGGAGCTGGGGTTTGGGAACCCATCAGCAGACCCCACAATTCCCTTTCTGTCTGACCCAGCAATGATATGCAGCCATGCAATCTCTTAATTGGGGCATATGGGTATCTCAAAATTGAGCTCTGTGCTATGTTGACAGGAAAGCCAGATGGAGCAGCAGAAATATATCCATCATAAAAAAACCCTGAAACAAGCCAAAATGCAAGGTCTATCTATAAGAAAGAATAACAATATGTATAGGGAAAAGCTGGCAATTAGAGAAAAGTCTGTAAAACTTAGTACGTAATGGAAGATAAGTAATACTGAGAAAGCATGAGCCATGGGTCTAAATAGGCTGGTGCACTCTGCAGACCTTAATGTTTTCCATTATTTGAAAGAGCGAAAATTATTATTATTTTTAGTTATTATTTTTTAATGCTATTGCTTAAATAGGTTTGTGGTAGAGAACTTTATGGATGGTGAATCATCTGGATTCTGCATGTCTCTTCTGGATAATGTAATACCCTTATGTTAGCAAGATTATCTCATTGGTTGTGTTGATTTTTTCTCTGTAAAATGTTAATCTTGGCTTGGGTGATTTCTGTGAATAACCAAGTCCTCTAAAGAGCATAGAAAGTGATAAACCTGGGCATATATATGTGAATTGGAAGATATTTTCTCCTTTAAAATCAAGCAGGATGTCAAATAGTTATTGCAACTAAAATACTAGTATATGTCATCATTGTGGTATATATAAAAACACTTTCAGCCTGATAGGTTTGATCTAGACATCTTTACCAGGGCAAAATAATATTGTTATGACAAGAGGAATTATGTAATAGATTATCTGCTACATGGCTGCCATATTGACCCATTCATTTGCTCTTTAAAACTTTTATATATACTCTATTTTCATACCGTGGGTTCTTTTCTGACATAAGTCATACAAGCTCAGATTCCCTCTGCGGACTAAGATTTAGCAGATAATATCAGTATGTCATCCAGAAACATCCAATCTGAAGTAAAAGTTACCAAAATCAAGCCGTATAAGTTATTATGGTTTCCATTCTCTTGGCACAGACATCTACCTCATACACGCTTCAAAAGTGGCAACAAGTCAACTATCTTCAACTTCTAATCTTGACTATTTTGTTAATCATCTCTGAGTTGTGAATACATACTGTTGTGTCCATCACAGTTTTCTTCTGTTTGATACTCCTTTGATAAAGGTAAGTCAGAAAGTAATTTTTATTTTTTTATTTTATCTTATTTTTGTCAAGGCTTAATATGAGTGTCAATTTTCTCTCTAAACTTATCATTCATATATAAAAAGAATGTGGAGAAAACAATATTAATATGAAATTAAATGCACAGTTCAGAATTTGTATAAGCACTTACACAAATACATTTCAGTACAAAAAAAATATCTACCTCATCTTCTCATAAGGACTTACAGACATGGCCAGTGGTTGAGAGTTCTGTGTTCCCCTCAGCATTAGCCTGAGCTTTTCTCTGCCTTCCTCTGCACCTGGCATACCTATGTGCTTTTGGAGGAAATCAGCCCTGGAACTGAAACACACATAATCACTCAAGAGACCTCTGCCCCAGCTCTGGTCACTCTGGCACAGCCATTATCCCCAAAGGACCTTGAAAATTAGTGTCTCACTGGCTAGCTTCCTCAGTATTAATCTAATGTTTCTATTACTTTTTGGAATGTATTTGGATCAGAATTTCTGGTTCCATTTCCTTTGAAAGGAGTCTAGTTAGTGTGTGCTAAATAAAATTTTGGTAGGTGGAAACATCTGGAGATTTGTTTCAAAACCCCTTTACTATTGTAAACAGAATAGCCAATGAAAACATAGCCCACTAGGACTAATTACTCTTACATCAGCCTAAAAACTGTTAAAGACTGAACTCTCTTGTGAGTGTCTCTTCTGTATCCCAGATTCAGCTATTGACAACTATCTTTCAAGCGCTCCTTTCTCCCAATCGCCCTAGAGGGAATCCTTCCCAGTTCTCAATGTCAGACAAAGAGAGAAGTAATGATTTGCGTGTCCACAAAGGACTGGCAAAAAAAAAAAAAAAAAAATAGGCATGAGAAAGAACTGATATTTCACTGTGTATGCTGAGGGTATATTGCAGCATAAGATTTGGTCATTAGCTCACACCAGAGAAGGCTTTGGAAACTGGGAGGCTGATCAGCAGTCTACTCAACAGCTTGTCCACAGCATGCTTTATAAATGAACATCAGCCACTGAGAAAAACTGTTCCCTTACTTAATATGAATCTGGACCTTTAAGGAGACTTCTTAAAGAACTTGAATCTAACCTATAATTTACTGCCCAATAAACAGGCATCCTATCAGCCTATGCTCTATGCAGAAATTGCATATCAACACCAAAGAAAGCTTTATCCAAAATCCAATAATCTGATCAGAGCGTCTCCTGGTTCATGAGAGAACTATAGGCAATGGGTACTTTCACAGCCACTAAAATATCTTAGTGAAAAACAGTATATTGCTGTTTCTATCTGGTGTAAATAGTAGTTACTGAGTTTAAAGCACTTCTCAGATGTTTTCTTATCCACTCCTTCTGGAGCTTGTCACTCCCACTGCAAAATTCAGTCTTGTCTCAAATATTCCTGTTCTTCTTCCGATGTGTTTGAGTTCTGACTAAAATATACTGTGGAATAAAACTGGATGTTTGTAGCAACTGCTGACCCAATATATTAATATGATTACACTATGATCTGCCAAGTTGTGTCTGCTTTGACATCTTTTTAAAGGAACAAACATCTCTCTGTTTTTACTGCAAGAGATTTGCCAGAGGTCATCCATCAGAGCCCTAATAGCCAGCACAGTTAATGATTGAATTAGGAAAAAATAAATAAAAATAAAGGAAAAATAGTTTTTCTTTTCAGGTTAATGCAATTTGAAATATCTAGTGTTTACTGAAAACTTAGAATAGGAAACACAGACAATGTTTGTGGACCAACAAAGATGCAACAGCTTGTTACTTCACAGTAAGCAGCTCATCTGTGTAAAACCATTATTTCTAGCTTTACATATTATCCAAGCCTTCAGGTTGCATAATCTTCAGCATGCTACCACAAATAGCTGGTATCCTATGCGCTACTCTGTGAATTTCAAATAAATTTGTAATGCCCAGAGATTTTTAATTTCTCTCTGATTTTTGCTTCCTGGAAACCAAAAGGAAAAATGATATATATATATATATATATATTCTTATGTTCTGTTTCAATAAAGCCCAAAATACGTATGACATTGTTCAAAACTAAAAAGAGCTTTTCTGAAGAAGCTTCACATTTCTGTAACAACAGAGGATGGGGAGAGTACAATGGAAGAACACTTTGCTTTAATTGCACAGTTGGTCTATTGTAAAAGCTTGTTTTATTAAAAAAGTTTACATTACAGGAATTTAATGCCTATGTCTATTTTATGTCTACATGGAGTATATTCTGCCTTTTAAAAGCACATGACAGTATGTTTAATTTTGGCTTATACTTTTAGAATTATGTACCTTTGAAAGTTTATCAGATCTTCCAGCAAAAATATTATATGCATAACAGTGATGATGATCACCATTGTTTTAGGGTGAGATTATTATGAACTCATGTCATCTTCAATTAGACACATAATGAGACATACTTCACTACTATGACCAAACTCAGAAACCAATGTTTCATATTTGATCTATGTTAGTTCTAGTGGTTTTAGTTGTGTTCTCTTGTTGTTTGCTTTGTTTTATTTCATTAAGTTGTTGGGTTTTGTTGTAATTTCTGTTTTGTGGGTGTTTTATATGTTTTGTTTTTAAAACATATATGTGCAATCAGCTTGATCTTTTTAGCATAAATTATAAAGAGATTCAAAATATAATTAGAAACTGTTACTTCATCTCAGTTCCTTGTTCTATTCAATAAGATGCCCGTATCTTGATTTATAAATCAATTCTTCATATCTACCCCAAAATATGCACATATGTGATACATGTGATAACTGACTCTTCTTTGAGGAGATTTAATACCAATGCATACATGGTTTGTAAATCTTGGCTGACCTGGTAAAGTAGAAGCCTCTTATTTAGTTTAATGCACCTCTGAGAACTTTAATCAAGTAGTACAAATGGGTGCAAATCTTGCTCTATACATCTAACCCTGTAATCGTTTTATGGATGTCATCATGAAAAACAGATAGGATCAAGCTATTACAGTGTGTGTGAAGAAACAAATAAAGGGGATAATTAATTCCTCAGTGCTCTCATTACAACAGCTGCTGTTGTATTGCCATGTTTGTGGGAAGCATTTGGGTGCTCTGAACATCAATTAACCAGAACTTCTAGTAGAAACAGCACTCTTGCTATGATTTTGCAGGAATATAAGCTATCCAAGGGAGTAAACCAAGGAGAGGAAAAGAAGCAGAAAGGCACTATATATCTGCATCTACAAAAAATGTGAAGAACACTAACAACATTCTTTTGGTTAAGTTGATCCTAATGCCATCAGAGAAATACACGTAATTTATTTTGGTTCATAAATCCACACAGAATGTAGGACTGTCTTAGCTTAACTGTCATTACCCACAAACCATGCAGACATGAAGAAAAATAGGCAAGAAAAACAATGAAAATATGAATA
The DNA here is from genome assembly GCF_963932015.1 of Anas acuta. Taxonomy (NCBI): domain Eukaryota; kingdom Metazoa; phylum Chordata; class Aves; order Anseriformes; family Anatidae; genus Anas; species Anas acuta. The sequence continues at coordinate 61,359,518 of NC_089017.1, read as the reverse complement.
AACACTTCTATACAAGAAAATTGTTGGCTGATTTATTTCTCAGTCTTCTTTAAACAAGGTGTTTCTTGATTCTTATTCCCAAGAGAATCCTATCTTCTATGGTGGAGTGACTGTGTCAGTTGCCAAGGGAAGATCAACAACCAATGTCATCTACCCAAACTTTTGTAAGGTCTTTGATGCAGTCCCACAGAGCCTGGTGATATCCAAAGCGGAGAGATACGGATTTGAAGGGTGGATCATTCAGAGGAAAATGAATTGGCTTGAAGGTTGACTGGGAGTGGTGGTCAATGGCTCGATGTCCAGGTGGAGGCTGGTGACAGGTGGTGTCCCTCAGGGGTCTGTCCTGGGACCGGTGCTATGTTAATATCTTTATCAGTGACATAGACAATGAGATTGAGAGCACCCTTGCAAGTTTGCAGATGACACCAAACTGAGTGGTGCAATTGATACAACAGAAGGAAGGGAAGCAATCCTAAGGGACCTGGACAAGCTTGAGAAGTGGGCCCACGTGACCACATGAGGTTCACCAAGTCTAAGTGTAAGGTGTTGCACCTGGGTTGGGGCAATCCCAAACAGGAGTACAGACTGAGAGAAGAACTCGTTGAGAGCAGTCCTGCAGAGAAAGACCTGGTATCTCTAGTGGATGAAAAGCTCAACATGAGCCAGCAGTGTATTTCTGCAGTCCAGAAAGCCAACTGTATCCCAGGTTGCATCAACACAGGGGTGGCCAGCAGGTCGAGGGAGGGGATTGTCCCCCTCTATTCTGCAATTGTGAGGCCCCACTAGGAGCACTCAGGTCTGGGCTCTCCCCCAGCACAAGAAGGGTGTGGACCTGTTTAAGCAGGTCCAGAGGAGGGACATAAATATGACCAGAGGGATGGAACATCTATTATATGACAAAAGGCTGAGAGAGCTGAGGCTGTTCAGCCTGAAGAAGAGAAGGCTCTGGGGTGACCTTGTTGCAGCTTTTCAATACTTATAGTGGACTTACAGAAAAGATGGAGAGTGGCTTTTTTCTCAGGCAGACAATGACAGGACAAGGGGTGGGATGGTTTTAAAATAAAAGAAAGGAGACTTAGATTCGGGGTTAGGAGGAAATTCTTCACTCAGAGGCACTGGAAGAGGGTGCCTAGAGAGCTGATATGCCATCCCTGGAGGTCGGTGTTCAAGACCAGGTGGGATGATGTCCTGGGCAACTTTATTTAGTGGGTGGCATCCTTCCCCATGGCAGGGGGGTTGGCACTAGATAATCTTTAATGTCTCTTCCAACGCAAGCCATTCTATGATTCTATGATTCAATGAAAGATTGCTTTGCAGATAATGTCTTTAGAATAATTTCTGTGCTACTAATAAAATAGGTATCGATGCTAATTGAACAGACACCCCAAATGTGATTCAATAAACGGATTTGTGAAAACATTTTATTCTGTCCTTCCTCTGGTACAAGGGACTGGTGCATCTGATCACTATATGTGAGTGTATGTACATTTTACTGGATACAAACAAACTGCCAGCAGCTGAGGATATAATCCTTTGTTTCTTTGTTTGTTTTCTCTCTTTTAATGTTATTCATGTTTTTCAGCCATCCAGTATTGTAAGCAGAAGAGCTACCACCCAAAAAACAAAACCAGGTATTTGATGTGAATGATTATGCTAGGTAATCCAGATTAACATCTCATTTTCTCTTGTGAGTGCAGAAACGTTAAAAGAAATTTTTCCACACAAAAAGCTTTGAAGGTCACTTATATTTCAGAACATTTGATGGCTGAATGAACACAGCTTTAACTACTCCAATATAATTTACATTTATATTTATATTTATTCCCACAAAATAGGCACTACAGCAAAATAAGAATATACTCCTTGAGTCACCTCTAATTTTATGTCCAACAACAACCACCTGAAATGACTGATAAGGATTAAATAAATAAATAAATAATGCACTAAAAAATCTTACAATTAACGGAAAAGGAGATACTGACAGTCATACCAATCCTGTTTGTCTGGGGATTGTAACAGTCCTGAAAACTTAGTAGTTTGAAGCATACTTTGTGAGAATTTGCAAGTCAGTTAAAAATTGAGATTTGAAATGTTAAGCATATCTGTTGCACTGGCTTAGTAATAACGCTTCAAACCACCATTGAGGAGATTTTTTTCTGTAATGATGCCAGGTCAAATAGGGCAGTATCAAACAGCAGACCCACTTCCCTTGTGATAATACATTATCTAATGGGAGGAAAAAAAAAAAAAAGTCATCATCCTTGTGGGTATCCCTACAGAATAACTGTGGATCACATGGATCCAATTTTCATAGCAGGAAATTTGGTAAAATGAATGAAAATCACAAAGGATAGAACTACAAAGAGGAATGAGTTTACAAAGAAACACGAGGAAATACTCTGGTCTGCATTGTGTTGATTCTTGAAATGAAAGAAGTATAAGGCAGAAAAGATGGGGAAAGGAGGTAAGGTCTCAAGAGGAATTATATTTCTAAGGACCCTTCCAACCCACACCATTCTATGATTCTATGATCCTATGATCCTATGATTCTATGAGTTGTGGTAACTTTCTTAAGAGAGCCTGCATTCCTACTATACATGCATGTGGATACTCTTCAGGTACACACAATGACAGAATTAAATAATTGCTGATCTTCCTGAGATTATTGAAACTTTTCTTGGTGTCACTTTTGTCAGTTTAATAGGATGTTTAATGCTTGGGCATGATGCTAATATTAATATGTAGGAACCTTGTCACATCATGGAGCAGAATACCCTTACTTATAGTCTACATATGAAAAACTCATTGAGATACATGTTTATGCAAACAATAGAACTGTTATGGAAAAAAAAATTCTGGGCAAAGCAGTGAAAAAAAAAAAAAAAAACAAAAAAAAACACTGCTGATGAAGTTGAAGGGATTCATTCTCACAGACCGATTAAAAAAATAAATAAATTGTTTACACAGACTTCAATCACTTTTCAGCAGAGTCTCAAAACAATAAGTATTATCTTCCACATCTTTTAATCAGAAAAGATTAACATTTTAATTGGTCAGATCGTATTTTCTGAGTTATCTCTACTATAATAGATAATCACATAAATCTAGACAGTATCTTTAAAATTAGGACAGTGTTTTTTTTATTCTTTTTTTTTCCCCAAGTCATTTACCTAACTTTGACATGACTAAAATTATGTTGAAAGTTTGATAAATCCTGAATGTTTGCAAGAGAAGCCTGATCTGGTTTGGAAAGGAAAGAGAATCTTTTTGCTTGCTTTTGCATTTTGACTAAAATGGCTTCTGATTAAGTCAAGTTTATTACAAATGAAACAAGAAAAAAAAAATGTCTAAATGATCAAATTAAATATTTTTACTTACTGAGATCAAAAGGTTTTGTCAGATCAAAAATTTTATTTTTGTCTATAATAAAACATTTGTAGGTCAGCAAACTTGTTTAATTGTCTTTTGATTTTTCTTTTTTCTTTTCTTTCTGTTCTCTCACTTTTTTCTTTTTTTTTTTTTTGATATAGCTACCTCAAAGTTAATCTTAAAGAAAGGAAATATACAGCTATACAGCTTAGTAGTCATCGCTCTCAACTTCAGAGATATTAGATTCTAATACTATTACTCTGCTGTGTCTCAACCACCAGGTACATACAGCTACTTACTTATGAAAAAGAAAAAAATATAGCCTTCTGTTTTGACAGAAAAGGACAGAAAGTTCTTTTTACGAAAGTAAAATCCATCTGTGACAACAGCACAGGGTTTCTGCCATAAGCTTTACAGTTATTATGATGCTGGAAGGCAGCTGCCAGCCTGACCATACGGTCAGCAGAAGCAGTGCAAGTTGTTTGATTGTCTGTTAAGATAATAAAGATAGTGTTTATCCACAGTAACTAGCAAATTTGCACTCACTTTCAAATATTGAATGAGATGAAAAATGAGCATTTGTAACTGGTAGCAGATAGCTTGCTCTTAATGTGAAATATTTCAGGTTCTCAACTTCATCAGTTGTTAAGTAGAAGAACCTACTAATAAAGTCTAGTCTAATAAAATTTAGACAAAGAAACACTGTCTTGTTCAACTCCAGATAGCTTAACCAGTTTTAAGGGAGATATTAATTCAGTCTGTTTAGTCAGAATAAACAGACAAACAATCAATCAAATAAATAAACAGAATTAGACAGCAGACTTACTTATGGAACTATAAACCACAGAATCACAGAATGACCAAGATTGGAAGGGATCTCTGAAGATCATCTAGTCCATCCCCCCTGCCAAGAAGGGTCATTTAGAGCACATTGCACAGGATGGCATTCAGGCAGGTTTTAAATATCTCCAGAGAAGGAAACTCCATAACCTCTCTGGGCAACCTGTTCCAGAGTTCTGTCATCCTCACAGTAAAGAGGTGCCCTCTCATATCCAGCTGGAACATCCTGTGCTTCAGTTTGTACACATTGCCTCTCATCCTCTCATTGGGCCCAACAGAATAGGGACTAGCTCCATCCTCTTGACACCCTCCCTCTTCTGAATGCACTCCAGGGTACCATTGGTACATTGGGTACATGGATACATGAGTACATTGCTGGCTCATGGTCAGCCTGCTGTCCAACAGGACTCCCAGCTCTCTCTCCGCAGAGCTGCTTTCCAGCAGGTCACCCCCCAGCCTATACTGGTGTTTGGGGTTATTTCTCCCTAGGTGCACAACACTGCACTTGCCCTTGTCGAACTTCATGATGTTCTTCCTAGCCCTTTCCTCCAGCCTGTTCAGGTCCCTCTGAATGACAGCGCAGTCCTCTGGGATATCAGCCACTCCTCTCAGATTTAGATTTATTAGCAAACTTTCTGCAGGTGCATTCCATTCTGTTGTCCAGGTTGTTGATGAATAAGTTGAACAAGCCTGGACTCAGTACTGATGCATGGGGGACACTGCTAGCTACAGGGCTCCACAACTCTCTGAGCTCTGCCAACCAGCTCTGCCATACAGCTCTGCCATCCAGCCAATTATCAATCCACCTCACTGTCCACCCATCTAGGCCACACTTCCTGAGCTTGTCTATGAGGATGTTATGGGAGACAGTGACAAAAAGCCTTGCTGAAGTCAAGGTAGATCACAATCACTTCTCTCCCCTCATCTACCCAGGTAGCCATCTCATCAAAGAAGGCTATCAGATTGGTTAAACATGATTTCCCCTTGGCACATCCATGTTGGCTATTATTAATCACCTTCTTATGCTCCATGCGATGAAGAGAAATGAACTTCAGAAAGAGCTGTTCCATCACATTTCCAGAGATGGAGTTGAGGCTGACTGGTCTCTAGTTGCCTGGGTCCTCCTTCTTGACATTTTTGAAGACTGACATGACAAGGAAAAAACAAAGAAGCAAACAAACAAACAAAAAAGAAAACTGATAAAAACCATTTTCAAAATACTATATCATAAGGCTTATCTCTGCCTGAAGCCTAGTTTACGATTCCAAAAATTGTGATAATTTTTAAACGTTTTGAGCACTATCTTTCAGTACCTTATATATTTTAATAAGTTATGTTTTAGTCAGATTTAAAGACTAAAGAGCCAGCTGGAGATGTATCCAGATATAAATAGAAGACGGTATTATCAAAAAGTTTTACTCATAAGCTTTTTATTCTTTTAGGAATGACACTGTTTTTAAAATGTCATCTTCCAGCTGTTGGAATTCCAAGAAGTTATTGCATTAATTAGCTCATTTTAAAATAAAATTTATCTCTTATCATACCCTTGCTTTCCCTTGTTTTTCCTTGCTTTTTGAGAGTTCCAACTGCAGTTCCAATAAATCAAAAATATCTTGGTTATAAGGCTACTAGTAAACTGTAATGAACTCAGACATATATGTATTTTGTGTTATGTTAATTTATTTTATTAAATAAAATATAAAATATAACATAAAATAAATATAATATGTAATATGATAAAATATAATAAATAATAATATAACAATATAAAATATAAAAATAAAATAATAAATAATAAAAATAAATAAGAAAAAACAAAACAAAACAAAATAAAACAAAATAATAAAATAAAATAAAATAAAATAAAATAAAATAAAATAAAATAAAATAAAATAAAATAAAATAAAATAAAATAAAATAAAATAAAATAAAATAAAATAAAATACAAGAAGATTAAACAAATTATTGCTGTACCAATAAAGTAAGGAAATGTGCAGCCTGGAATTATTTAGCATCTGTCCTTCTGTATGTACACGTAATTATGTAAATGGAGCAATGGCTGAGAACAAAATAAAAAATATCTGATTTTTTGTCCTGTGTAGAGAGATGATAATGGGGAAAGCTCTACTAAAAGATGAGCTCCTGGTATATAGCTAAGCTTAGTAAACTTGAACATTAAGGATGTTTATATTTTTCTGTTTCAGAGGGCAGTAAACAGAAAGTACACTTCCTTTTTGTTTGTTTGTTTGTTTGTTTGTTTGATTGTTTTATTTGTTTCTTGGTTTCTTGCTTGGCTTGTGTTTATGTTGGCAGACCTGGCAAATTTCACTTTGAGACTATCGTCTTTAAAGATTTGCATGATCAGTAGAGGTCCCAAATGAGTGGAAAAAGATTTTTCTTTTTCCTCTTTCTAACCACTTTTTCAGTGGTCTCATGGAGCCAACAGTAAAACATGTACATGACATACATTTCAACACAGTACAATAACCATGAAGGATAAGCACTTGCTTCCAATGAGCAGTATTCAAGATATCTGATCACTGAAAATAAGATCCACCCCAGAGATCTATCCACGCCATGTTGTGGGTCAAGGGAACGTGGGAGAATCTAATACACATAAACATCTGAGAAGAAATATGAGTAGAGTTAGGTTTATTTCCTCTTACTAGTTCTGGAACTAAAGGAAGAAAAGAAGCATAGAATTATTTAGGTTGGAAAAAACTTTCAAGATTATCAAATTCAAACATCAGCCTGACCTACCAAACCCCATCACTAAACTATTTAATTTAGTGATGGCATCCACGTGTCTCTTAAAAACCTCCAGGGACGGTGACTCCACCACCTCCATAAGCAGCTTCTTCTAATGCTTGACCACCCTCTCCATGAAGAAATTCTGCCTAATGTTCAATCTAAACTTTTTCTGATGCAACTTCAGTCCATTTCCTTGTGTCCTATCATTTGCCTCTTGAGAAAAGAGAACACCCTCTTCACTGTAACTTCCTTTCAGGTAGTTGTAGAGACCAATGAGGTCTCCCCTCAGCCTCCTTTTCTCCAGACTACAAAATCATAACTTCCTGAGCTGTTCTTCATAAATCTTTTCTAGTTCTTTGACCAGCTTCATTAGTCTTCTCTGCACATGTTCAAGCAACTCAATATTCTTGTAGTGAAGAGCCCAAAACTGGACACCAAGGTGCAGACTCACCTGTGCTGGGAGACAAGTGCAAGGGGACAACCACATCCCTAGTTCTACTTGCCAGACTATTTCTAGTGCAGAGAAGGGTGCCATTGGCCTTCATGGTCCACTGGGCACACTATTGGCTCATGTTCCATTGGCTGTCGACCAGCACCATCAGGTCCTTTTCTGCTAGGCAACTTTCCAGCCACTCTTCCTCAATCCTGTACTATTATATGTGACCCAGCACTTACCCTTGTTAAAAGTCACGTCATTGGACTCCACCCATCAATCTAGTTTATCCAAATCCCACTGCAAAACCTTACTGACTTCAAGCAGATTGAGACTCCTGCCTTTCTTGGTATCATCTGCAAACTTCCTGAGCATAGACGCAATCTTGTCATCCATGTCATAGACAAGAATGCTAAACAAAACTGACCCCACTACTGAGCCCTGAGGGGCGTCACTGGGGACTGGTTACCAACTGGATTAAACTCCATTCACAACAATGCTTTGTGCACAGCCGTCCAGACAGTTCTTTTATCAGCAAACTGTACACATGTCCAAGCTATGAACAGTCAGTTTCTCCAGGAAATACTGTGGGAAATAGTATCAATTCTTTACTAAAACTGAGGTAAACAGCCTTTGCCTCATACACTAAGCTGGTCATCTTCTCACAGATGGAGATCAAGTTACTCAGGCACTACCTGCCTTTCCTAAACCCATGCTGTCTGCTTCTGATCACTTTATTGTCCTGTATGTGCTGTGCAGTGGTACTCAAGATGGTCTGCTCCATAATCTTCCCCAGTACCAAGGTCAGACTAGCAGGCTTGTCATTCTATTTATCGCCCCTTCCTGCCCTTCCTGTATATTCGTGTCACATTTTCTAACCTTCAGTCAACTGGGTCCTACCTGGTTAACAAGGACTGATGATATATTATTGGCAGTGGCTTGGTGAGTACTTCTGCAATCTCCTTTACTATATTGGATGAATCCTGTCTGGCCTCAGACTTGTGAACTTTCAAATCATCTAATAGGTCACTTAGAGTTTCTCATTGGATTACAAGAGTTTCTTCTGATTTCCTGTCATCATTTTCCAACTCAGTGGGCTGAGTAACCTGAGAAGAATAGGTCTTACTAATGAAGACTGAGGCAAAAGAGACATTAAGTTATTTAACATTTTTGTAGTCTTTCATCAACATGTTTTCCTTTAAATACAATAAAGGATGGAGAATCTCCTTAGTTCTCCTTTTTCTGTTAATATATTTAAAAAAACATCTTTTGTTGCCTTTTACTACAGTGGTCAAATTGAGTTATTGTCGGGCTTTCTAATTTTCTCCCCGCACAATTTAACAACATCTCTATAGTCATAGAATCACAGAACCATAGAGAAGCTTGGGCTGGAAAGGACTTGAAAGATCATATAGTTTCAACCCCTCTGCCATCCAGGGATGCCATCCACTACATCAGGTTGCTCAAGGCCTCATCCAACCTGGTCTTGAACACCTACAGGGACAGGGCATCCACAACTTCCCTGGGCAAACTGTAATCCTCCTCAGTTGCTTGCCCCTTCTTACAGAGTTCATAAACACTTTTGCTTCCTGACTTCCTGAAGAAGCTCTCTGTTCAGCCAGGATGTTCTTCTACCTTGTCAACTCAAATTTTGGCTTATTGGAATGGCCTGCTCTTGCACCTTTAAGATTTCATTCTTGAAAAACATCTAACTTTCCTAGACTCCTCTTTAGCTTTCAGAACTGCCTCCCAAGATGGAGAAGATCAGAGGTGAATGAGAAATAGGCAATATGTACAGGATTGAAGATCTCTGAAAGGCAATGCGGTACTTGAATTATACCTTTATTATAAAGCTATAAAGAATGAAAAAACAATGGTAATAACTTATTAAAAAAATCATCTGTCAAAATCTCAGATACAGGGAACAGTCTGATCCCCACTAGTGAAGTTTTTAATAGAGATTGAATGAGTCCTCTGACACTGGGAATTGCCCAGCTGAGGTTCTGGGATGTGAACACAACCCTAAAGAACTAGAATTATACCTATATTATATTCCCCAAAACAGCTTTCTCCAAAATATGAAGTTTAACAAGAGCAAGCATTAGATCCTGCAACTGGGAAGGGGCAATGCTGGTTATACATACAGACTGTCCTGCTCTGCTCTCCACTTGTGTGGCCTCCACTGGTGTGCAGTTTCAGGTACCACAGTATAAGAAAGATATAAAACTGTTCGAGAGTGTCCAAAGGAGGGCAACAAAGATGGCAAAAGATCTAGAGGAGAAGACACGTGAAGAGTGTTTGAAGTCACTTGGAATGTTCAGCCTGGACAAGAGGACACTGAGGGGAGACCACATTGCAGTCTAGAGCTTCCTCATGAGGGGGAGTGGAGAGGAAGGCACTGATCTCTTCTCTCGGGTGACCAGTGATAGGACCCAATGAAATGCCTTGAAGTTGTGACAGGGGAGGTTCAGGCTGGATATCAATAAATGTTTTTTCACCAAAGGGGATGGTAGGGCACTGGAACAGGCTTCCCAGGGAAATGGTCATGGCACCGAGCCTGCCAGCATTCCAGAAGGGTTTGGACAACACTCTCAGACACACGATCTGATTTTTTTAATTTTTTTTTTTTTTTTTTTTTGGGGGGGGGAGGAGAGGGAGCGGGAGGATTGGTCCTTTGAGGACCCAAGAGTTGGACTTGATGATCCTTGTGGGTCCCTTCTAACTCAGATCTTCTATGATTCTATGGATATCTGGAAAGAGGCAAAATACCTACCCTAAAAATGGATAGGTGGCTAAAGGACGTGAGAATTTGTGAAGTATCTAATCTAATTATTGGAAAAAAATCTACCTTTTGATAGAGCTCCTCCCCAAGGGGTTTCCTCCTTCCTTCCTTCCTTCCTTCCTTCCTTCCTTCCTTCCTTCCTTCCTTCCTTCCTTCCTTCCTTCCTTCCTTCCTTCCTTCCTTCCTTCCTTCCTTCCTTCCTTCCTTCCTTCCTTCCTTCCTTCTTTCCTTCCTTCCTTCCTTCCTTCCTTCCTTCCTTCCTTCCTTCCTTCCTTCCTTCCTTCCTTCCTTCCTTCCTTCCTTCCTTCCTTCCTTCCTTCCTTCCTTCCTTCCTTCCTTCCTTCCTTCCTCTATTTTTTTCCTTCTTCCACATATATCTCCTTGGTTTATTAAACTCTATTTATCTCAGCCAATTAATTTTCTCTCTTTTACTCTTCTTTTACTTTGTCCGTATCCCACTGTGGTGGAGGAGTGAGCAGTTGTGTGTTGTGCAGTTGCCTTCCAAATTTGGCCCAATACATTTACCAAGAACCAAAAAACATATAATTCAATCATAGAATTTCTTTCTTTCTTTCTTTCTCTCTCTCTCTCTCTCTCTCTTTCTCTCTTTCTATCTTTCTTCCTTTTTAAGTACTTGCAAAAGCTGATTTTTTTTTGTCGTTGCTGTTTTCTTTATTAATGCACATACCTCTCTGTTAGATTACAGATTAGCCTGACATGCTATTACAACACAAAGGAAAGAGTGCAAAATGAGCATTGTTTTTATTGTGAAACAGTTCTAAATTGCAAACTGGATCTTATACTACAACATGCCTTTAATACTGTGAATTTTAATAAACTATTTAAATACTTTGTTTCATAATGATCAGTAAAATATGCTGTATTAATAAGGTTTCAAGTGAGAAAGAAAATAATTTAAGTTTGAGTGTTTGGGGAATAAACAAGTAGTAAAGTTCAGGTCATAATGAAGTAGTTCATCAAATCAAGACACTGTATGTGACACAGATGCCATGACCTGCAAAGTCATTAAATCTCATTTTTTGCTGTTTGAGATTGAAATGAGAAATGCAAGCTGTAATAAACTAACAAGCTTTGAAAGTTTCTCTAGAGGCTTAATGAACTCAAGGAAAGGAAAGGACATTTCACAATTTTTACAGCTCAAATAAAGTTACTCTTTTAACCAGAAAGCCCCATAGAGTCTCAATGCACAGCAGAATTGTAATTCTGTTATATAAATAACCTCAGATAGTAGATCATTTCAATGATAAATTGGCACGTCAGCAGACCAGCCATTCTAGAGAAACTCCTCATGAAGAAAATGGATGCTAGAGAATGCTTACCTCAATTGTTTCTTTAGGGTTGTGTTCACATCCCAGAACCTCAGCTGGGCAATCCCCAGTGTCAGAGGACTCATTCAATCTCTATTAACCACTTCACTGGTGGAGCTCAGACTGTTTCCTGTATCTGAGGTTTAGACAGAGGATTTTTTAATAAGAAGTTTTTACCATTGCCTTTTCATTCTTTTTAGCTTTATTCTTTTGTCTTCCCTGCTCACACAAACAAGTAAATAATACAAATCATCAGAAGAGTCATTTCTCTCCTATTCTTCATCTGTCCCCAGTTTCTGAGTTCCTAGGAAAGCATTAGAGCTTGCCTTCTCTTCAGCTGCTAGATCCATCTTAAGACAACCTAGACTAAATTGAAGGTAGACTTGGAATTACTTTTCTTCTCCTTGAATTTCTCCAGCAGAGGAATTTTCCAACATCCTCTGGGAGTCAAGGGTATGTAAGCCAATATTACTATAGGAAAGGTCAGCTGTAGCACTGGAGTCTGAGGAGTTTATTATGACTGGATCCCTCCATCTTCAAAAGTGATTTATTCAATATGCAAAGGATTTGTCTTGATTTCAGTGGATTTTGGATAAGGCTAACAAAGATGAAAGTGTTGGGATGGGGATGGCTTTTTGCATTCAGTGTAGTTGGCTTTTAGCAATGGCACACTAACATAGTGTTTAAATTATATGTTTCCTTTGAGTTGTTCAGTGCTATTGTTAATGCAAGGATTAACAGATGCAATACAGAAGATGCTGTTTTCACTGCAGACATTTTCAGTAAAACTGATGCTTTTTCCCTTCCTCTTTTGGTGCTTTCACCTTTATAATAATGGCAGTTATTTCTTCTACTTAATGGAAGAGCAATATTTGTTCCAGATTTTTTCTGTCTGTATTGCAGCATTTGCTCTTGCCCCCGTCGTGTTAATATTAAGAGCTATAATATTGTACTCATCTGTTTCCATTCCAACTGCCGCATTTCCTCTGTCCTCCTTTGTTCTTTTAACACACATGACAGTAATGATCCTGAACCTTCTGTTGTTACCTTTTCCTATGGCTGCATTATGACAACCCAATCTAGCTTTTTGCTCAAAGAAAAATAATTTGCAGAAAATTAGGTGAGTGGCAAAGTGGTGGGAGATTTTGCGGTGCTCCACTCTGCTTCCACTTCCATGTAATTTGAGGGCCCTGTGTCTTGCACAAGAATTATATATTTTTTTAAATGAAAAATAGAAAAAGACAGAAACGATTCCAGCCCTTTCTGTCATATATAGGTTGTATATTTTATGTTTCAGCATTTTGTCAAATAAAATATTTCTTCAAGATTTTTGAAAAGTTAATTTCTTGCAGTCAATCTAAAATTTCAAATAAACTTTATAAAATGCATATAAATTAAATTATATGTTTTTAATTCCAGCTGGCATAACCATTCTTACTTTTAATTGCATGACCCCAACTGAATTATGCAGTCATATATGACAGCAAAATTCAGCCCAATATGTTCAACTGGAAGAAAGAAAGAAAGTTAAAATTAACCATATTCAGCTATTTTCTGCTTTCTATCAGCTTTTTTTTTTTTTTCAGAGCCCAGCAAAGCTCTGTGGGACTAAGGCGCTTAACAGATGTAAAATTAGAACTGGGGCAATATATTTAATTATCATTTGCCAGTTTTTCCTAAACACCTTTCACAATGCTGGGAAATGTGAATTAACTGAAAAAAAAAACAATCTGTAGAGTTCATGTCTGACACATATCCATTTATCATTTGCAGTAATTTAATACCACAAGCCAGAGAAAATAAATAAATAAATATTAAAAGGATAACATAACAAACCATTGTTCATAAAGATCTTCTGCATCATGGATTTGTGTTAAAGAGTGCACTACTGTTGATGAAACTTTCTTTAAAAAAATATGGTTCAATATAAAATCGGTTTATGAGGGCAAATTTTGCTTATAATATGTTTTCATGGGAACTGAAGTTAATTGAATCTGAGAAGTGCCAGACACCACTAAATTTGGGCAAGATGAAACATTGAGAGCTTATCAAGCTCGAATTCAGCCTGAAGTTTCAGTGAATACAGTTTACAATTTCAGTCACTTAAAATTTTGAAATATATATAAAATGCTTTAAATCAGCAGCTGCCTTACAGATATTTTGTTGGAGTCTCATTGCAATTACCATTGAATTATGAAAACAATATTCCTGCCTGTTGCTTAGAGAATGTTATAACAGAGAATAGGTTAATAATCAGTATAATAAAAAATCAAAGTGAAACCAGCTTATTAAACACTACAGAATTTTCTGCATTTTGTAGATCTATACTTTTTGATTTGTGATTTGCCAATGGATAAGTGGGAATTGCTTGCGAACTGCATTATCAAGTGAGTAGAGAGGAAAACTAGACAGACTGTGTGGAAACCATTTTCGTCACATTATTGAGTTTGTCTTCCACCTGAGGTCATGTGAAAGTACCTACATATTAATTAAAAGACAACTCTACTGAGTACTACACTGGATCAAACAACATGCCCATTTCTCTTTCCTGTATGAGTTCACCACAACTTAATTCACTCACTTTTTTGTCTGACTTGCTATTTATAACAAATAAAGTTTTTTCTTTTCTTTTCTTTTCTTTTCTTTTCTTTTCTTTTCTTTTCTTTTCTTTTCTTTTCTTTTCTTTTCTTTTCTTTCTTTTCTTTTCTTTTCTTTTCTTTTCTTTTCTTTTCTTTTTCTTTTCTTTTCTTTTCTTTTCTTTTCTTTTCTTCTTTTCTTTTTCTTCTCTTCTTTTTTCTTCTCTTCTCTTCTCTTCTCTCTCTTCTCTTCTCTCTCTTCTCTTCTCTTCTCTTCTCTTCTCTTCTCTTTCTCTTCTCTCTTCTCTCTCTTCTCTTCTCTTCTCTTCTCTTCTCTTCTCTTCTCTTCTCTTCTCTTCTCTTCTCTTCTCTTCTCTTCTCTTCTCTTCTCTTCTCTTCTCTTCTCTTCTCTTCTCTTCTCTTCTCTTCTCTTCTCTTCTCTTCTCTTCTCTTCTCTTCTCTTCTCTCTCTCTTCTCTTCTCTTCTCTTCTCTTCTCTTCTCTTCTCTTCTCTTCTCTTCTCTTTTCTTTTCTTTTCTTTTCTTTTCTTTTCTTTTCTTTTCTTTTCTTTTCTTTTCTTTTCTTTCTTTCTTTTCTTTTCTTTTCTTTTCTTTTCTTTTCTTTTTTCTCTTCCTTTCTTTTCCTTTCTTCTCCTTTTCAATTAAAAAAAAAGTTGTTGTTTTTTTTTTTTAAAAAAAAAAGATACAAAGTTATCAGGAAAGTCTCTAATTCATCTTGTCTATTTTCCTCCTACAACTATATTTTCCACTACAACCAAATTAGTGTAAATTAGAAAACCATGCGTCTACTGACTGAGATCACTAGATCACTAAATCTTGAGAAGCCATTCTTTCAAAACAACCATTTCATTCTCTGTGAGACAACACATTTTCAACCACCATGAGTGCAACAGATCAGAAACTTTGGAATGCAAATAGCAGCTAGCTTCTCTGGTAAATGTCCTAGCTGTTTCTCACATCTAAGAGGAAATGCTTATTATTAAGGTAAGCTATATCATTAAAAAATGCAATTAGAAAAAAGTGATTTAACAAAATTGGGCAGAATTTTTTCTAATCATAGTGATTCACAAAAGCTCAGATTTTAAAGCCATATGAATCTGATTGCTATCATATCTGTCTTTATTTTCAGCCTTGACCTAATTTTAGCAGTGCATGACTCAATTTTTTGGGTTCAGTTTAACAGCAGTTCAGCTTTACACCTTGCAGAAAGAACTTGCTCTCATTCCTGTATATGTAGGTGAGGGATCTATTGGCACATCCCTGAATACACAGTGTGGCCTGTCCCTTTTTCCACATGCTGTAAATTTCCTTCTTCTGTTTGAGTTTTACTAGGAGCTCCTTGCTCACCCATGTAGGTCTCCTACCCCTTTTGCTTGCCTTGTTACTCATAGGGTTGCAACAGTCTTGACCTTGGAGGAAGTGATGCATGAATACTGACCAGCTGTCTTGGACCACCCTTCTTTCTAAGGTCCTAACCCATGGGATTGTTCCAAGTAGGTCCCTGAAGAGGCCAAAGTTTGCATCCTGAAGTCCAGAGTTGCAATCTTACTTTTTGCTTTGCTTCCTCCTTACCAGATCCTGAACTCCACCATATCATGGTCACTGCAGCCAAGGCTGTCCCCGACTCTCATATTTCCTAGTAGTCATTCCTCAGTGGCTAATACAAGGTCCAGCAACACACCTCTCCTTGTTGGCTTCTCCACCACCTGTGTAAAAAGTTGTTATCCGCAGGAACTGCCTGGATTGTTTGTGCCTAGCTGTGTGGTCTTCTCAGCAGATATCAGGGTGGTTGAATTCCCCCATGAGAATGAGGGCTCGCTTGTGACTGAGAGGTTACTTTCATCTGTCTGAAGAAGGATTCATCTACTTCCTCTTCCCAATCAGGTGGCCTGTAGCAAAAACCCACAACAGTATTAGTCCTGGTAGCCTGCCCTTTAATCCTTACCCATAAGCTCTCAATTTGTTCTTCATTTACCCTAGTCAGTGATCCATGCATTCCAGTTTTTCTCTCACATAAAGAGCAACTTCACCACTTCACCTTCCTGGTGACTTTTTTCTAAAAAGCACATAGCCTTCTATGACAGCATTCCATTCATGTGAGCTATCCCACCATGTCTCCATGATTACAATGAGATCATAGCCTTGTGACCACACACACATCCCCGGTTCTTTCTGTTTGTTTCCCACACTACATGCATTAGTATACAGGCATTTCATGGAGATGAAATGCTTATTTCTCATGCTGAGTGTGTTTGTATAGAAACATTCACGATGTCTTTCATTCAATTCAGCCCCTTGTGGGCCAGAAAAGGGCTTCATTAATATGCAGTTCCCCAAAATTGGTATGTAGTCCAACAGCTTATCACTGGTGGGCCTGGTTTTGTCCCTTTGCCCCTTCAAATCTAGTTTAAAGCCCTATCAATCAGCCCTGAAAACTCTTGGGAAAAAAAATCCTTTTTCCCCTCAGAGAAAGGTGCTCCCCACCAGAAGTCATTAGGCCCAGTATCATGTAGACCTTTCCATGACCAAGAAACCTAAAACTGCACTGGTGACAACAGCCTCAGAGCCACATATTCATCATGTCTCTGCCTGTTCCTTTCAATGCCTGCTACTGGAAGGGTGGAGGAAAACACTAGCTGTGTGATGCTTCAACAAATCACACCAAAGCCCTGAAGTCCCTTTTGATTGTTCTTGGGCATTGACTTCAGCTTGGTAAGCATAGGCCAAACCCCAGCCTATTGCAATGGTTTGTGTCTCTTTGGAATTGACAGGGTGATGACACACTTTTTTCAAGCATTCAGCCAGGTTTTTTTTTAGGATTTTGAACTTGTTCCAGGGTGAATTTCCAAAGAATTGCAAACGTCCACTCTTCAGGAGACATAACAATAAGAACATGCTGCTTTGAACATCCCAAGGATATTCAAAGTTTTGAAGAACTATAATAACTAGCCTGGAGAAGAGGGAGATGAAGGAGTAACAGAGTGTGAATGAGTGGGAAAAAACATCTCCCTAAAAAAAAATAAATAAAAGAAAGGGATAATAATAATAATAATAATAATAATAATAATAATAATAATAATAATAATAATAATAATAATAATAAAGATGTAGCTATTAATAGTTTCTGAGATATGGTTTCCAAAAGCTAATGGCAATGCTGAGTACAAATACCAGATTAGTTTCATGACCAGCAATTTTATCACATTATAAATAGTGTTATACAGTACAGCAAAATAATAATGTTAAACCATCCCCCAGAAAGGATAAACAGTGCAACAGCAAACACGTACACTAAGTAATGTGTTATATAACTCAATTTGGCACAGCAGACTTGATATCAAAAGAATCAACACTATGATTAGCAAGTATTAAACTGATCTAATGCTTATAACAATTTTGTTTTAACAAGCTCTGGTCAGATCAATCATTATTTTTACCCTTCATATGCCACGTCATGTTAAAGATTCAAGTAATTAGGAGTGATGCCCAATTAATCACTATAAATCTGGTTCTGTTCAGTGTACTGAACTATCAACATTATGGATGCACAAATAACACAATACACCCTCAGTTTAGTCACATTCCATGAACTACTATGGCCACACTTAAAGAGTTTGGTCACCTCCAATGAGAACTACCACAGCTAGATTAATGAGTAGTGCAATTTATTAAAGCAACAGATACACAGGTTCTTTGGATTGAGAGTGAGAAAATCACTTGTCTGCAAAGCATGTGTGAATACCTAAGGTGTAAGTAACATTGCCTGGCTACAAACACATTCAATGATATAAAGCAACTCTATAGAGATTTACAAGCTTTCCATGAAGGCACTTGGCATAACCAAGTGGTTAGTGCTCATCTGACCATGAGCTAGCAGTGTGCCCAGGTGGCCAACAAGGCCAACAGCACACTGGCTTCTATCAGGAATAGCGTAGTCAGCAAGACCAGAGAGCTGATTGACCCCCTGTACTGTGCTCTGCTGAGGCCACTCCTCAAGTATGATTTACCAAAACTTGCCTTTTGTCTCACAGGACAGAGTAAGTAGTTGACATGACCATGGAGCAGAGACAGAGCATTCACTGAAGGGCTACTTTAAATGTTTTCTAGATTACAGAAGGAAGTATAAGGTTAGAACAAGTGTTCAATGTATCACACCAATGTATCAAAAATATGTTTTGTTTTGTTTTCTTCTGTTTAGTTTTGTTCTTGGATCAGCTCTGTATCCATCCATGCAGGTTTTGCATAGGAAAAGCTGATATAGGTGGAAAAATATACACACATGCACAATTAATTATGTATATTAATGTTATATTGAGGCTTTTCTTACCAAACCTTTTTTTTTTTGTCAGTCCTTCCCTCCTGAAAGTAGACAGATTTTTCAGACTCTTCCCTCTACAAAAGACAGAAAATCAGCCCTTAGCCCTTTTATATAATCTTTACAAATATTCACAGGTATTCACAGAATCATAGAATTGTCTAGGTTGAAAGAGACCTCAGGATCATCAAGTCCAACTTCAGACCTAACACTAATAAGTCCTCCACTAAACCGTATCACTAAGTTCAACATCTAAATGTCTTTTAAAGACCTCCAGGGATGGTGACCCCACCACTATCCTGGGCAGCCCATTCCAATGCCTCACAACCCTCTCAGTAAAGTTCTTCCTAATATCCAACCTAAAACACACCTGGTGCAACTTTAGCCCATTCCCCCTCGTCCTGTCACCAGGCACATAGGAGAACAGACCAACCCCCACCTTGCTACAGCCTCCTTAATGTACTTACAAAGAGCAATAAGGTCACCCCTGAGCCTCTTTTTCTCCAGGCTGAACAAGTCCAGCTCCCTCAACAATTCCTCGTAAGACTTGTTCGCCAGGCCCCTCACCAGCTTTGTCGTCGTTCTCTGGACTCACTCGAGCACCTCAATGTCCTTCTTGTAGCAAGGGGCCCAAAACTGAACACAGTGCTTGAGGTGCAGCCTCACCAGAGTGGAGTGCAGGGGGACAATCATTTCCCTAGCCCTGTTGGCCACACTGCTTCTTATACAAGCCAGGGTGCTGTTGGCCTTCTTGGCCACCTGAGCACATTGCTGGCTCATATTCAGCCGACTATCCAGCAATACTCCCAGGTCCTTCTCTGCCTGGCAGCTCTCCAACCACTCATCTCTCAGCCTGTAGCTCTGCTTGGGGTTATTGCACCCCAGGTGCAGGACCCAACACTTGGCCTTGTTGAACTTCATGCAGTTGACCTCAGCCCATCAGTGCAGCCTATCCAGATCCTCCTGCAGAGCCTTCCTACCCTCGAGCAGATCCAGACACACACCTAACTAGGTGTCATCTGCAAACTTACTGAGGGTGCACTCGATCCCCTCATCCAGATCATCGATAACAATAGTAAAGAGGACTGACCCCAGTACTGAGCCCTGGGGAACACCGCTAGTGACTGGCCTTCAACTGGATTTGACTCCATTCACCACAACTCTTTGGGCCTGGCTATCCAGCCAGTTTCTAAACCCAACGAAGAGTATGCCAGTCCAAGCCATGAGCAGCCAGTTTCTTGAGGAGAATGCTGTGGGAAACGGTGTCAAAAGCCTTACTGAAATTAAGGTAGACCACATCCACAGCTTTTCTCTCATCCACCCAGCGCGTCACATTGTCATAGAAGGAGATCAGGTTCATCAAACAGGACCTGCCTTTCATAAACCCATGTTGACTGGGCCTGTCACCTGGTTGCCCTGTAAGTGATGACTCTCTAGATAATCTGCTCCATGAGCTTCCCTGGCACTGAGGTCAAACTAACAGGCCTATAGTTCTCCAGGTCTACCCTCTGGCCCTTCTTGTAGATGGGCATCATGTTTGCTATCCACCAGTCAACTGGGACCTCCCCCGATAGCCAGGACTGTTCATATATGATGATAAGCGGCTTGGCCAGCTCCTCCGCCAGTTCTCTCAGTATCCTCAGGTGGATTCCATATGGCCACCTTTCACTTCCATACATCCAAGTGCCATAGCAGGTCTCCAACCATTTCCTCATGTATAGTGAGGGGCACATTCTGCTCCCCATCCCCTTCCACCAGTTCAGGGTACTGGGTATCCAGGTTTTACTGCTAAAGACTGAGGTAAAGAAGACATTAAGCACCTCCGCCTTTTCCTCATCTCTTGTAACTAGGTTTCCCCCCGCATCCAGTCAAGGATGGAGATTCTCCTTAGTCTTCTGTTTTGCATTAATGTATTTGTAAAAACATTGTTTGTTGTCTTTGATGGCAGTAACCAGATGAGCTCCAGATGAGCTCCAGATGAGCTTTGGCCTTCCTAATTTTGTCCCTGCACAGCCTCACAACATCCTTATAGTCCTCCCGAGTGGCCCACCCTCTTTTCCAAAGATTATAAACCCTCTTTTTTCTCCTAAACTCAAGCCACAATTCTCTGTTCAGCCAGGCTGGTCTTCTTCCCCGCCAGCTCGTCTTTGGGCACGTGGGGACAGACCGCTCCTGCACCATTAAGATTTCCTTCTTGAAGAGCACCCAGCCTTCCTGGCCTCCTCTGCCCTTCAGAACCGCCCTCCAAGGGACTCTTCCAACCAGTGTCCTGAACAGTTGAAAGTTGGCCCTCCAGAAGTCCAATACAGCGGTTTTACTGGTCCCCTTCCTGGCTTCTCCAAGAATGGAAAACTCTACCATTTCATGATCACTCTTCCCAAGACAGTTTCCAACCACCACATCTCCCACCAGTCCTTCTCTGTTTGTGAAGAGAAGGTCTAGCGGGGCGCCACCCCTGGTAGGCTCACTAACCAGCTGCATCAGGAAGCTATCTTCCACGCTCTCCAGAAACCTCCTAGACTGCTTTCTCTGGGCTGTGTTGTGCTTCCAGGATATATCTGGGACGTTGAAGTCCCCCACGAGAACAAGAGCTGAAGATTTCACAACTTTAGTCAGCTGCCTGTAGAACTCCTCACCAGTCTCCTCATCCTGGTTCGGCGGTCTATAACAGACCCCCACCAGGATGCTTGCTTGTTGGCCTTCCCACTGATTCTAACCTATAGGAACTCAACCTTATTATTACCTGCCTCAAGTTCCTTGACATCAAAACTCTCTGTGATATAGAGAGCCACACCACCACCCCTTCCGTGTTGCCTGTCCCTTCTGAAGAGCCTATAGCCAGACGTTGCAGCACTCCAGTCATGAGACTGGTCCCACCACATTTGAGTTATGGCCACCAAGTCATAGTCTGCCTGCCACAAGATGGCTTCCAGCTCCTCCGGTTTGTTACCTGTGTGCATTAGTGTAGATGCACTTCAGTCATTGCCTTCTCTCCCAGCCTAGCTATTGTTTTCCCTGGCACAGCTCTAACAAGCCTTGTTTCAGCCCGTCCCCCTTCTTACCTAGTTTAAAGCCCTCTCAATGAGCCCTGCCAGCTCCTGGGCTAGGATCTGTTTTCCCCTTAGAGATAGGTGGGACCCATCTGCAGCCATCAGGCCAGGTGTCGAGTAATGTGCCCCATGGTCAAAAAATAAATAAAAAAAATTCTGTGTTGGGACGAGCCTCTGAGCCACATGTTTATCAGGTGGGCTTTCTGTGTCCTATCTGTACCTCTCCCTGCCACCGTAGGGATACACAAAAACACCACCTGTACTCCTGCTCCATCCACTAACCGTCCCAGTCCCCTGAAGTCCCGTTTGATAGTCTTCAGGCTTCTCTCTTCAATGTCATCACTGCCAGCCTGGACTATTAAAAGAGGATAATAGTCAGAGGGGTGAACCAGGTTGGGAAGCTTTCTGGCAATGTCCCTGACCCTGGCCCAAGGGAGGCAGCACACTTCCCTACGGGTAGGGTCAGGCCGACAAATAGGTCCCTCTGTTCCCCTGAGAAGGGAGTCGCCCACAACAATCACATTCTTTCTGTCTTGGTGGAGGTAGTCCTGAGGCGTGGAGTCGACTTCCTCACCCTAAGATACTCCTGGGTAGACTTTCTACCTCTTCCTCAGCTACCAGTCTCTCAAACTCCAGGGCCTCAAACCTGTTCTGTAAGGGCACCTGGGAAGGTGGGGCCGGCAGGGGGGACGACATTGCCTGCAATGTCAAGCAGGGACCTGTTTCCATTCCTCCTGAACTCTTAGGTCCCCTCCCTCTGCCTGACTGTGGTGGGTCAGGGAGTCCACCCCCATTTGGGGTGTCTCATCCTGGTACCTGTCCTTCAGGCCATGCAGGGAGTTGCTCCACCAGTCTATCTCCTGCTCATACTCCCTGATATCCCTCAACCTCTCAACCTCCTTCTTGAGTTCTGGCACAAGGTGGACTAGGTCATCCACCTGCTTGCATCTCATGCACACAGTCTCTCTGCCCTCCGCAGGTGTAAGCAACAGGCTCAGGCACTCCCTGCATCCAGAGACCTGAACTGCTGCATTTTTGAGTGGGTGGTCAATCTAGGTGTGTACAGACTTCCTAGAGAGAACACTGTTGTTGATGGAGACCATTGCAGCTTAGCTAGCAGTAGACCACCATTAGAGGAGTTGTTCGTATGGGCGAGGGGGGAACGCCCTGCCCTTCCTGCTCACCCTGCCGCGCTAACTGCTGCACTAACTGCCGCACCATGCCCTTCTGATGTGCAGGTCATGACCTGCTTGCCCATACTGTTCACTGTGCTCCCTAGGGGCAGCTTTTGAACAGCCGAGGAGGGGGTGCTACTGGCTCTGCCTACGCCTCATCAGCCTCCCTTGCAAGGGCTGCTGGGTCCTGGCGGCTCCCTCAAGCAGGCTCAATGCCAGAAAAAATAGCCCTGCCTGTCCAATCCCCCTCTCCGCTGCAGAACACGTCTGCCCCAGAGCCGATCGCCTCTCACCTAAGTATCCAGATTCATTAACAGACTACTGTGTGCTAAGTCTCTAGTTAAATGGAGGTCACGTCTTAAACCTCTGTGTACAAAATGTGCTTTGTCAGAGATGCCAATAATCTAAATCCCTTAACTGCAGTAAGATTATTTCAAATGCAAGAATGAAATAAATAAATAAATTGATTTTTTCTGGATATTAACATTAAAGGGTAATCAAAGAATGAAATTCGTTTGAAGTTCATGCGAGTAACAATAACAGCACCATGTTTAATCTTTTTTTTTTTTTTTTAACCAATTTACATGGAAAATGAATTTATAACAAGCTGCTGATTCCCATGGGATATAATAAACTATCACATTCTATACAATTTTGGATGTTTTCTCACCCTTCCTTGCTTTCCTTTAATAAAACTCATAACATAAAGCCCCTAATAAGTTACAGGAAGTACAATTTTATGAAATAAAATATTAAGTGGAAAGCCTTACAACTATTTCAAATGGAAATATTTTGTCAAAAATTGTCTTCCTGTTTCAGAAAAACAACAAAGAATAGTCCTAATAATTCATGGAAATATCCCCTCAAAGCGCAGATTCCCTTTAGTCATCCAAATGGACAGTGAGATCAAAAGGTGAGTTGCTTACATTATGGGCAGATGTTGAGTCGGCAGCTCTCATTTTGTATAACAAAGACGTATTTATGAGCATGGGATGAAAAGACCATTTTGCACATGATTACAATCAGTGGTGGTTGAGAGTTCTCTTTATAAATGAGGAGTCCCCCTCAGGCTGCATGGCAAACAGCTGGACCTGTACAAAAAATTTCTGAAAATCTTCCTGAGATGCTTCCCAGACTCTGTACTGAATGAAAGTTTCTGCAGAAACTTCCCTTGCTTTCTGTTTAATTAGCCCTATTGAGACACAGAGTACATAATCCCAGGCAGAGAACAGTGTTAATGTGCTGCCTTGTGACATGCAAGTATACCATTGAGGGAAAAAAAGTTTTCCCTTTTCTGCTTAAAGCTGAATTCTCTGAGTTTTTTTTTTATGTTCCACCATGAATTACAACTATGGATGACCAAGGAAAGTAATGCACACAAAGAAAGAGGGAATCCTTCTGCTAGAAGCAAGGACAGAAGCATTAACCTTTTTCCTAAACACAAAAGGCTATTTAAATGGAAAGAGGGTGACTGTACAGGTCATTTCATTGAAAGAGCATAATTGCGCTTTTTATTAATTTTACTTGTGCTTCAAAATGCTGATTTACTAAATCAGAAGATGCTTATTTATCTAAATATGGCAGCTGTAAGAGCACAGCAGGTCAAGGCCCCATTCTACTAAGCATTATTTAAACTGATAGCAAATGACATTCCCCTCCCTGAAGTCAGTACAGTCTAAAATAAATGTTAATAGAATAACCTTCTAAATACAATTTATGTGCAGCAACTCAAAGCTTTCTATATTAAGAGAGACAGATGGAAAGGAAAAGATTGTTAATAAGTTTATGTCTACACAGAACATTGTAGTAAGAGATGCATTTTCCCTGCTCATACTCAGCTGGACATTAGCTAGCTCTGTTCTGAAGTAATCAGGCCATGTCAGTATAGCTCCATGGTGGTGGTAAAACCCTTCAGTTCTTTGCAAGACTTGTATGCCTTTGTGCAACTGTGGTTTCTACAATGCGGTGACCGGGCCAAGTCTACTTAGATCATTCATGATTACTAATTTAGGAGCTATGTGGAGCTTTGCATGTAAAGGTAGATGATGGTAAAAAGGTTGTCTCAATATTGTTTTAACAGGAAACTGAGTGAAGCAGAAACCTTAAGCTTTGGGATTTTACACCCCAAAGCTGTATAGCCCTCTCTTCTCCATTCTCTTTACTAGATGGAAAAAAATTCTTCTGTACAGAAGGTTTCAGAGAAGGACATCAACATAGTCTTCTCTCATTTAGCTTATTTGAGTCGTACTTTTAGACTAGAACCCATCTCTACATTTACCATCCTTTATTCAAACTAAGTGGACACAAAGGTTGCAAGTGTAATAAGTATCAGAATAACTAGGCCTGGGACTGTGCAGTAATCATGATTTTCTTTTCCAGAAGGAGATATGAGAATTCCTCTAATTATGATTACAGATAAGGGGGAAGAAGAATCTAAAGAAAAAAAAATAATATATATATATATATATACATATATATATAAACGTTCAATAAGCAGAATGAAGTAACTGGACTCACTACAGGTGACAGTATTTTGTGATAATCAAACATTTAAGAAACTAACTACAAAGACTGTTGCTTCCATGGTGTCAGCAATGTGGTACAATCATATTGTTGAGATACATGTACATAGTCAACTGAAATCTAAGCTAAATTAATATAACTTTACTTAATTACAAACCTGTTTTAATAGCTTAAGATAAAACCTAATTCCAGCTTTACAGTTTGCTGAATTTTCCTTCTTAGGTTAGTGGAAAGAAAAAAAAAAAACGGAGGAGGTGGGGGGGAGGGCAAGTAGTAGGGGTGGGTTGGGCGGAGGTGGAGGACAGGGCCAGGGAGTGGACATTGGAAAAAGGGAAGGGAATGATTCTAATAGAAAAGACAGTACATACAGATCAGATATTTCCTCTCCTCCTCTGCTCTCACTCCCACAAAGTATATGCCTTCATGTCTAGGCAGAAGTAGGTGTGGGACAACCTGGACTGAAAAGGAGAGGAAGCTGGAAAACAACATACAAACAGATGGATTAGCCATCTCCTTCCCAGGTTCCTCCTCCACTTAATTCATCAAATATATCCGAAAATCTTCCTTTAGAAAATGACAAACCTCATTACCACTTTGAGGAGTATCTCTCCCTCTTTTCTGTCATTTATCCACTTCCTTTCTTCTTAACTCTCCTCCTTCTCTTGTGGTACCTCAGAGGGTGAAGAGTCTGCACTGAGCTGATTGTCAAATTTAGCACTAGGTTAAAGGTGCCTTAGAGACATTTTATATCTGTGCAATGTTGATAGGCAGTCCCCTGTGACCTAAGTGTCCTTCTGATAGATACTAGATATACTGATAGATATCTGCCTAATTTTCATAAATTTGGAGTCAGGCCCAGTCAACTAAACATTTGTGTGCATATAATCAGTTATTTTTTTCTCATATTATTATGAATCATCAATGATTTAGGAACACCAATTTCAGTCAAATGAGACATTGTTTTAACAAATTATATCCATGATTATGAAAGACATATGTTCTTTTACATCTTGACTTCAAGTTTCAAAAGGTTGAGGAATCAAGAGTTCAAAGACACTACAAAACCTTTCGTTATTTTTGACCTTTTAGTAATCCAGTCTTCAAGTCATAACAGATTCATTTTAACTTTGCAACTTTGAGTTTGCCAGACAACTCCACACAAAACAATAATGAATATTAAACTAGATTAAAGACATAACGTAAAGAATCCAGAGACGCATAATCATTTAAAATGTCTACATTCAGTTAGAACAATTCATGGTAACAATGTAAAACCAAAGGATGTGTTAAATTGTTATGTATCATTCTCCTTTGCGGTTTGTTACAGCAAAGAAAACTTGGTTCTTTTTTTTTCTTTTTATGAGAATCCAATATGATATATAGAAATAATAATAATTAATATTCTCCATATTTCACAAGCATTAAGCCACTAATCTCACTGTCCATCTGCAAGGCAAGTACAGGGTAAGTATCAGGGTAAGTAGGTTTCATTATCCAAAATACTGAACTAAGAACAAGTCATACAGTATAGAACAAAGTCAGGCACCTAACAACATATTTTTCACTATGTAATCCACTCTTTAGAGTCATAAAATTTCCTAGTACCAGTCAATGACTCATACTTTCAAAAGGAACCCTTTTTTCATGATGAGGTTAAAAGGTAGATTGAGGTGCTGAACTTCAGGTTACCAATTGCATTACCAGGTGATTTGTTCCAAGCCAGGGCACAGACAGAGCCAAATGAGACCATAGAGAAATAGCTGGGTTACAAGCACGGTGCTGCTGTCATTGCACCAAATTTTCTCTCCTAGTCTCAAGCACACGGAATTACATCTACTTACCCATGTTAAAATTCTAAGGGGGGGAAATGAATTTGTCTTTGCAAGTCAAGTATGACTGAATATTTTAGAAGCCATATCTATGATGAAAGTGCTTTATTAACTTTTTTGTAATTTATACTTGCAATGAGAAAATCACCTTCAGGAAGACAACTTGTGATGTGCTTAAAATCATGCTGACTTGAAAGCTATGAAAAAAAATTTTGCTTTCTTTTTCTCACTTTCTTCCACCACATTCTTATTTGTTCACTGTTGTTTTTTCTTAAACTGAATTCTTTCAGTTTAAGAGGAGGTTACACACATCTGTTGGAAAAACCTATTCACTAACAAGAAATCCATGATGAAAATGGTCAGAGAGACATACTGAAAGCTTTATAAGAAGTCTGCCATCTACACAAAAAAAAAAAAAAAAAAAAAAAAAAAAAAAAACATTTAAATTCTATATAGCTTAACAGATTTTTGTTGTTTTGTTCACCCTTCCTCCCACACAATGCAAGGACAATTTGATGCTTTTGTCAGCATTACAAATTCAATTTTACCTTCTGATAATGCTCTGTGATGACAATCTAAGTATATTTCCTGGGAGCTTTGACAGAATCCCTTTCAGGGCATACCATCAGTTTTAGCTACATTCTTACAGAACCATAACAGAGACAATCTTCATAACTTGAAATGTTACTGAGGAGTCGCTGCAAATGACTTTCTGCTCACTAGCTGGGGCAGCTCACCCGATGTTTCAGTGCAAGACCTGATAAACACTGTTTTGGAAGTTGCTGATCGCTTCAGCTAAGAACAATCATAAATCAGCTCTGGTAAAACAGGCCTCAGCTCAGTACAATTTAAACGAGATTCACTAAACAGAAAAATAACGATGCATAGATGGAAGAGAAAGATAATAACAGTTTTCCAATAATGCTACAACAGGACTTAAAAACCATTATGGTGACTGTTCCTAAAGTGGTTTTCAGAAAGCCCACATCTGTTTTACATCTGCTCAATGCAACACAAATTGCTTATAAAGCTAATACCTTGCATTTTGATAGTTTGTTAATTGAAAAATCTCTTCACACTTTAAGAACATATATTACAGCTTGATTGTACGTTACTTGTTGGAGGACAGTTACTTACCAGAAACTCTTTTTTTTTTTTCCTCTCTTTCTTTTTTTCAAATCTCACCTAACTCTTACATAAGTAAGCTTATGATCTTAACATATCCTAATGGTGAAAATTCTATAAAAGTCCTTCATCTGTTAGTTTGAGAAATGGTTCATCAACATGCAATAATAATTTTAGTCTAACCATAAAGTGAGCTAGCTTGTTGACTGCTTTGTCTCAGTATGTCTGATCATATAATTTCTTAGAAGATTTCAGGTTTCATGATGTGGCACTAATTGTTCTGAAATTGCTTCATTTTAATATCCGACATTTCTATTTTAACATTAAATCAACACCAATTTCCATTACTACAAATTGCAGCTGTGTGAAAGACAATGGGAAATCTCTCTTCAGTTAGATGAGAAAAAAATATATATATTCCAAGTATTATCCCACAATATAATTATAAAAAAACAACTTTTATGAAGTACTTTAGTTTCATATATTATCGTACCTTACAAGAGGTGCCTGATTTACAGTGTCATTTTATTATTTTTTATTACTGTTTTTATTTTTCATCCTAAATTAAATACATTAATGGCCAAAATAAGATAAGATGCTACCTGCCCAAGGATCTTACTAATCAATCCCTGTATACCAGACTGAACATAATCACAGAATCACAAAATCACAGAATTTCTAGGTTGGAAGAGACCTCAAGATAATATATGATAAAACTTATAAATGATGATACCAAAAGCACATTCTAATCAGATGGACTTCTATGTTGTAGCTAGAAAATTATAAATCTTCCCTGCACATAATGTGGAAGAGAAAACAGGTTTCCTACATATCTTGTAATGAGCAAATAAGTTTTATAAAAAAGAAAAGGAAACAATTTTTGTGTGTGTGTGTTTTTGTGTTTGTTTTTTTTTTTTCCACTTTCTGTGATCATCTAAACATTTGTATATATCATATTTTTTTAAAGCAAGTTGGCACTGATGATTAAGCAGCATTTCTTCCATGTTCAGGATCATCCCGAAGAATAGGAAATCGGGGAAGGGGGGGCAAGAAACCTGCGTGGATAAGCAATGACCTCATCAATAAGATCAAAAGGAAGAGGATTGTCTATGAAATGTGGAAAAAGGGCCTGTCCTCTTGGGAGGAGTATAGATGTGTTGTCAGGGCCTGCAGGGACGTGACAAGAAAGGCTAAAGCCCACCTAGAGATGAGGCTTGTGAAAGAGATAAAGGATAATAAGAAGGGTTTTTTCAAGTATGTAAACAGCAAGAGGAAGACTAGTGATAATGTGAGTCCCCTGCTGAATAAGGGGGGTGTCCTGGTCACAGGAGACGTTGAGAAGACAAAGATACTGAATGCTTTCTTTGCTTCAGTCTTTGCTTCAAGGACATTCCCCCGGGACTCCCCACCCATGGCAATAGGACGAAGGGTCTGGGAAATGGAGGGCTCCCCCCTGGTGGATGTGAGACTGGTTCAGGAGCATCTGAGTGGGCTCAATGCACATAAATTCATGGGTCCCAATGGGATGTATCTGCGTGTGCTAAGGGAGCTGGTAGATGTGACCACCGAACCGCTCTCTATCATCTTTGAGAGGTGTTGTAGAACAGGTGAGGTGCCTGAAGACTGGAGGATAGCCAATGTCACTCCAGTCTTCAAGAAGGGCGGGAAGGAGGATCCGGGAAACTACAGGCCAGTCAGTCTCACCTCCGTCCCTGGAAAGGTATTGGAGCAGCTTGTTCTGGATGCCATCTCCAAGGAATTGGAAGAGAAGAAGGTTACGAGGAGTAGTCAGCATGGATTCACCAAGGGGAAGTGAAGCTCGACCAACCTCGTTGCCTTCTACGATGGCGTCACCAGCTGGGTTGATGGGGGGAGAGCAGTGGATGTCATCTACCTTGACTTTAACAATGCTTTCAATACTGTCTCCCATGACATCCTACTAGCAAAGCTGAGAAAGTGTGGGATAGATGAGTGGATGGCAAGGTGGGTTGAGAACTGGCTGACTGGCCGAGCACAGCGGAGCAGAGTCTGGCTGGAGATTTGTGACGAGCGGTGTTCCCCAGGGGTCGGTGCTGGGTCCGGTCTTGTTCAACATCCTCATCAACGACCTTGATGAAGGAGTAGTGTCTGCCCTCAGCAAGTACGCTGTTGACACACAGCTGAGAGGAGTGGCACACATGCCAGAAGGCTGTGCTGCCATTCAGCATGACCTGGACCAGCTGGAGAGATGGGCAGGAAGAAACCAAATGAGGTTTAATAAGGGCAAGCGTAGAGTCCTGCACCTGGGAAGGAACAACCCAAAGCATCAGCACAGGCTGGGGGATGACCTGATGGAGAAGAGCTCTGAGGAGAAGGACCTGGGGTTGCTTGTGGATGATAGGTGGACCATGAGCCAGCACTGTGCCCTTGTGGCCAAGAGGGCTAATGGGATCCTAGCGTGCATTAAAGGGAGCGTGGCCAGCAGGTCAAGGGAGGTGATCCTCCCCCTCTACTCTGCCCTGGTCAGGCCTCACCTGGAGTACTGTGTCCAGTTCTGGGCTCCCCGGTACAAGATGGGGATCTCATGGAAAGAGAGCGGAGAGCCACAAAGATGATATGGGACCTGGAGCATCTTCCCTATGAAGAAAGGCTGAGAGACCTGGGTCTGTTCAGCCTGGAGAAGACTTAGAGGGTATCTCCTAAGTGTATATAAATATCTAAGGAGTGGGGGACAGAAGGATGTAGCCAAACTCTTCTCAGTGGTTTGTGGGGATAGGACAAGGGGCAATGGCTGCATGTTAGAGCAGAGGAAGTTCTGCACTGACATGTGAAAGAACTTCTCCACAGTGAGGGTGACAGAGAACAGGCTGCCTAGGGAGGCTGTGGAGTCTCCTTCTCTGGAGATATTCAAGGCCTGTCTGGACGCCTACCTGGGCAGCCTGCTCTGAGGAACCTGCTTTGGCAGTGAGGTTGGACCCAATGATCTTTCGAGGTCCCTTCCAACCCCTACAGTTCTGTGATTCTGTGATTTATAACATCAAAATTATTTTCAAAATACATTTAATTGAAAAATAGGAAAACTTTGGTATTGTTCTTTTATATGACTCACGGAAAGCTGACTCCACAATCAGTAAGATTGTAAAGTAGGTATGTTTATTCAGCCTGCACAGCACAGGGGGCAGTCCACCAAAGTCGTGCGCCCCTAACACAGCAACTTGCTTTGGTTATATGCAGTAAAGATTTACATATTCATGAGGTTTCCCAGTATGCCTATACATATTCATAACATGTCCTTACTTAGTATTAAAATTAGCTCCAAGAAGTCATTTCCATAAACTCCTCCCCTCTGTGCTTGCACGGTGCCCTCTGGTGGTGGGCGCTGAGGGTCGTGAGGATGAAGTAAGATGTCTTCATCAGGGCTGAACTTTTCATCTCATCTCCTTGTGCATGCTCTCTGAGCCCTTAGTCCCTGTTTGGGCCATAAGGTTGGTTTGGTCCTATTCTCTGGATCTGAGGGGCCCCTGTTATCTCGAGGCCTTGCATGTTTGATGTCCCTTTTTAAGAACAGTCCTCCTTATCTCTGAGCCCTTGGTCACAGTCCGAACCATGAGGTTTGTTTTGATCTGGTTCTCAGGGTCCCAGGGCCTCCTGTTATCTGGAGGCCTAAGCGCAGCATACATACATCGCAAATGTAGCACATATTAAGCAATGAGTGTTGCCTACATGTTCATTCTTAATCAATAGTTCTAATTTCTAATCCCATGTTTCATATACATGAAAGTTTATTTTTGGGTTTTTAATAGGCCAAAGCTCTCATGTCATTTTACAGACTATGTTGGCAGAGTGAAAAACATGAACATGATAAGATCTCTCAGTAGGTAAGGTTTCCTAAGGTTAAGTAGATTTCTTGGGTGACGAAAGCAAGAGAAACAATTTGGAAGAAGTGGGTATATAGGCCCTTCTTGAAGAGTGACATCACTTCTATTCACTCAGTTTTCATACCCTTTCAAGAATAGCCTCTGATGAGCCAAAAACATTTAGTTTTAGACTTTGTAGTATTTCAAAGTGAAAAAGAAAATGGAAAAGGACAAGTGACAATTTCCTCTAGCTGTTTTTCTTTTGCATTCAAGAAATGGAAGAGAATTTTCCTTTCTGAGATGTTTTTCCATATTCCAGTTACACTTGAGACAACATATAGCAACCTTCCGGAAACAACATACATAAAAACTTCTCCCTTTTCTTCTGCAGACATTCAGACCTTATCTAGTACATTATGCTCCTCCCCATACCACATAGCAGAGGGATGCATGGCGGGGGTGTGGGGGTGGGCTGTCATATAACTTGATATAAAATTGATTGCTGCTGTCTGGAGATAGTGTGCTAGATGAGATGAAAAACTATCCAGAAGTATGTTGTATAAGAAAGTTTGACTGTGGTATAATCCAATATATGTAAACCAAAGTGCTAGAGAAATAATATACAGTGCAGGAATTACCCTGCTTTAGATCTAAGGCACAATGAATTGTAAAAATTAGAGTCTGACTTAGAGAAGTTCAAAAGGAATACAAATCTGAAATTTAAAATTTCACATTAAAAATAAATAAATAAATAAATAAAATTACCAAGCTCAGTTTTCCAGTTTCTTGCATTAAAAATGAATGTTCTCTCACTCTGGAGGGCCAAAGGGATAAATCAGAGGAATTAATTCAACATTGTACATAAACAGATTTCTAACCTTCTTTTTGAAAGTGGTTCACTGTGTGGAGGGGAAATAAAGCACTGTAAAATTTTAATGCACAGTTTCTGATGTCTTTCAAAAAAAAAATGGGGGGAGGGGGGAAGCGGTGGTTTTCTTGCTGAGAATAAAGGTTCGGAAGTCATATAGAAATTGGAATGTATGCTTTTAGCGCACAGGACATCAGAAAGATCGGGCTTCAAAGTTCAAGCTGTTTCTGTTTCATTTGGAGAAGAAAAAAAAAAACAATTCTATACTAGGCATAAAAAAATGTTTTCCATATTTGGTTATCCACTGAAAGCACATCAACCCTAAGCATGTTAACCTCATGCTATAATTTCCAAAAAGGGAGCTTATTCTCATACTACAGGAAAAAAATAAAATAAAAATTCCCCAACATTCATTTAAAATATGAACTCACTAACAAAAGCTAGAAGAGAATATATAATCATTAATTTGTTAATTATAGAAAATGCCATTACAGAGATGGATAAAATAATTATATATACTTTTAGGTTCCAATAAGGCAGAGTATATTGTTATTAGTGTTCCATTTGCTAGTCAAAATTAAGGACTGAAATGTTTATGAGCATCCTCTTGACTTTTCTATTTACTACCCATGAGGAAGGAGAATTTTAATAGACTGCTTACATGTCAGATTATGGAAAATTGAACAGTCTGGTCATGTACAGCATTAACTTGCATACCACTCTATTGTCACATGAGTTTTTTTAGTTCTACTGTTTTATATGTGATCCTGTGGAATTTTTTGATGCTTAATGCTAGTTTTTTGTTTGTTTGTTTGTTTTCTTTCTTTTTCCCAAAAATTTACTAAAATACAGGTCTTAGAAAAGATCTATAGTACTAGAGGGATTCATCCAGTTTTTTCAGTCTATTTCAGAAATGTGAAATAGTTTTATTTCTTTTGAGTTATGTGATGCATATCTCAAAATTACTATTAATCTGAAGGAATTTTTGCAGGACTGTGTTTTTATAACAAAATAGTTGTACTAGGTCAGACCAGTGATACTTATTGCCCAGTTTCTTACCATCAGCTGCATCTACATGTATAAGGCTGAGGCAATCTGCTCTGGGACAGATGCGTTCTAAAGCAGAGCAGGGGATCGGGACAGGCAGGGCTCTTTTTTCAGCATCAAGGCCACTCAAAGCAGCTGAGGAAGCCACCAGAACCTGGCAGCCCTTGTGAGGGAGGCTGACGAGGTGTAGGTGGAGCGGCACTCCCTTCCCCTGACATTCAAAAGCAGCCCCTAGGAAGTGCGATCGACCAGGAGTGAGGTGACCAGGACAGGCAAACAGGGCGGGGCATGTCAGAAGGGTGGGGCACGGCAGTTCACACAGGCAGGGCATGCAGGTGGGGCCCATCGCTGCTCCTCTGCAGTGGTCTTTCCCATCTGTACTTGTAACCTGCTTGCGAAGAGCCTGAGCATGGTATCGACAAGGCAGAAAACCATGGCCTGTGCACCTCTCGCGGCCTATCCAGCCACAGTCAACATTGTGGCTACTCAGACAGAGAGGAAACACACCACCATCCAGGTCTTGGGCTGCAGGGTGTGCCCGAGTCTCTTGTCAGCATCCAACAGCAGCAGTGAGGGGTATGCCTGTGGGAGGTGTGCTCAGGTTGAAGAGCTGCTCAGCCAGGTTGCAGAGCTTCGGGAGGAGGTGAGCAGGCTCAGGAGCATCAGGGAATCAGAGAGGGTCTGAGAAAGACTCACGAGCCTGCCACGGTACATGTGTCTCCTGCCACACAGAAGACAAAAGTTCCCTCATCCCACCAGGCAGCAGGAGGAGACCTAGGCCAAGGGGAAGAATGGAGGCAGGTTCCTGTTCGGGGTGGTAGGTGTGCCCTGTCCCTGCCCACCTCACCTTCCCATCTATCCTTATATAACAGGTATGAGGGTCTAGAATACAACAGTCAGAACAATGAAGTAGACGAAAGCCCATCCCAGTGGAAGAGGGTGCCTAAGGCAAGAGAGCCTACCCCCCACATTGCTATATCATCTGTCAAGAAAGAAAGAAAGGTTATTGTCATGGGGGACTCCCTTTTGAAAGGGATAGAGGGCCCAATATGCTGACCGGACCCAACCCACAGGGAGATCTGTTGCCTCCCAGGGCTTGGGAGAGAGACTTTGCTAAGAAAGTCAAGCGCCTGGTACGGCCCACTGACTACTACCCACTACTGGTCTTTCAGGCTGGTAATGACGAGGTAGCAATGAGAAGTCCGAAAGCAATCACAAGGGACTTTAGGTCTTTGGGGCGACTACTTAAAGGATCAGGGGCACAGGCTGTGTTTGCCTCTGTCCTTCTGATAGGGGGGATCAGTGCTGACATGCGGGTTCATCACATTAACACATGGCTTCGGGACTGGTGCAACCGGCAGAAGTTTGGATTCTTTGATCACGGGAAGATCTACACAACACCAGGTCTACTGGCACTAAATGGGATACACCTCTCTCAGAGAAGGGTAAGGATTTGTGCTCAGAAGTTGGCAGAGCTGATAGACAGGGATTTAAATTAGAGTTGAAGGGGAAAGGGGATAAAACCAGGCATGCCGGTGATAAGCTAAGAGATGGTGCTCTAGAATTAGAGGGACTGAGTGCCAGTGAGATCCTTCAGTGGGCTCCACAAGGTGCTGTGTGTAGGCAGGTGCATTTGAAGAGATTATACACAAACACACACAATATGAGGAATAAAAAGGATGAGCTAGAAGTCTTGGCCCAGTCCCACAGCTATGACATCAGCATAAGCGAAACTTGGTGGGATGAGTCCTGTGGCTGGTGTCTGCAATAGGTGGTTGCAGGCTCTTCAGGAGGGACAGGCAGGGTAGGCAAAGGGGTCGCAATGTGTGTGAAGCATGGGCTGGACTGTGTGGAACTTCAAGTTGGCAATGGCAAAGTTGAGAACCTCTGGGTAAGGATTAAGGGACAAACAAATAAAGGGGATGTTGTTGTGGGAGTCTATTACAGACCACCCAGCCAGGACGACAATGACAATGAATTATTCTTTGCAGAGCTAAGAGATGCCTTGAGATCAACTCCCCTTGTCCTTGGGGGGGATTTCAACTTGCCAGACATCAACTGGGATCACCACACAGCTGACATGAGCAAGTCCAGGAGGTTCATAAAACACCTAGATGATAGCTTCTTGGTGCAGGTGCTAAGGGAGCCAACTAAGAAAGGTGCCCTCCTTGATCTGTTGCTGGAAAACAAAGAGGGTTCTGTGGGAGATGTGGCAATTGGCAACCATCTCAGTCATAGTGACCATGAAGTGTTTGAGTTTCAAATTTATAGCAACAGAAGGAAAACTGCCACCAAAACTTCAGCACTGGATATGGGGAAAACAGACTTCAGGTTGCTCAGAGAACTAGTCAGCAAGGTCCCCTGCGAACCTGCTTTTGAAGGTGTTGGCATCCATCAGTGCATCTTTAAGCAATGCCTCCTTAAAGCACAAGATCAGGCAATTCCTAAATATCAGAAGGCAGGAAGGCAGGGCAGAAGGCAGGCCTGGCTGACCATGGATTTTCTACTGGAGCTTAGGTGATAAAAGAAAGTGTATGGCTGCTGGAAGGAGGGTCAGGAGATGAGGAAGGAATACAAGGATGATGTTCATGTTTGTAGGGAGAAAATTCGTATGGCCAAAGCCCAAATAGAGTTGAAGCTGGCCATGTCCATGGGAGACAATAAAAAAGGTTTTTTTTGATATGTGAACAGAAAAAGGATGACCAAAGAAAACATAGGTCCGCTACTTGATGGGGAAGGTCTCCTCACAGACAATGACATAGGCAAAGAAGAGACATTTAATGCCTTCTTCGCCTCTGTGTTCAACGCTGATGATAGGCTTTGGGACCTAGGGTGCCCTGAGGTGGAGGACCATGACGGTGGGAATGATAAACTCCCAACCGACCCTGAACGTGTGCAAGATTTGCTGCTCTGCCTGGATCCATACAAATCCATGGGTCCGGATGGGATTCATCCCAGGGTGCTTAAAGAGCTGGATGATGTCATCGTGGGACCTCTCTCAATTATTTTTCAACAATCTTGGGAATCTGGAGAGGTCCTTGTAGACTGGAAGCTGGTAAATGTTGTGCCAGTTTTCAAAAAGGATAGGAAAGAAGACCCTAACAACTACAAGCCTGTCAGTCTCATGTCAGTGCCTGGTAAAATTATGGAGAAGATGATTCTTGAAGTTATTGAAGCACATCTGGGGGACAATGCAGTCATTGGTCCCAGCCAACATGGGTTCATGAGGGGTAGGTGTGTTGGGTCTGTCTGAGCTGGAGTCACCTTTTCCCTGCAGCAGCCCACACAGTGCTGTGCTCTGCACTCATAGCTGGAACAGCACTGATATCACTCCAGTGTTGTGTCTATTGCTGCGTAGTGCTGGCACAGCATCAGGACTCCTAAGCCCCTAAGAGCCAGCAGGCTGGGGGTGGGCAAGTGATGGGGAGGGGACATTGCCAGGGCAGCTGACCTAAACCAACCAAAGGGATATTCCATAACACCTGATGTCACACTCAGCAATAAAAGGGGGGGCTCTCATGGGGGAGGGGGCTGTTCCTCCTGAACAACCACTACGCGTTTGAGGACCTGCTTCCCAGGACGTGGCCGAACACCGCTCGCTGATGGGAAGTAGAGAATAATTTTTCTCTGTGCTTCCACGCGGACCGATTGTTTCTTTTGTATCTGTTTTTCCTTCCCATTCCCTTTCCCTTTAATTAAACCTTTCTCATCTCAAACCTCGAGTTCTCTGTTTTGTATTTTCTCCCCCTTCCTTCTGAGGAGAGGGGGAGTGAGATAGCGGTTGTGGTGGAGCTTGGCTGCCCACCTGAGTAAAACCACCACAGTA
This sequence comes from Anas acuta, assembly GCF_963932015.1. Lineage (NCBI taxonomy): Eukaryota > Metazoa > Chordata > Aves > Anseriformes > Anatidae > Anas > Anas acuta. The sequence goes on along the minus strand of NC_089017.1, from coordinate 61,321,826 downwards.
GGTCCTGCCTAACAAATTTGATTTCTTGTTATGATAAGATCACCTGTCTAGTCAATCAAGGAAAACCAGGTGATGTGATCTTTTTGGACTTCAGCAAGGCTTTTGACACGGTTTCCCATAGGATCCTACTGGACAAAATGTCCAGCATACAACTTAACAAAAGCATCATATGATGGGTGAGCAATTGGCTGATGGGCAGGGCTTGTGATGGGCTGATGGGCAAAGGGTTGTGGTAAATTGGGCCACATCTGGCTGGCAGATGTGGCCAGTCATTAGTGGGGTCCCTCAAAGCTCCATTTTAGGGCCAGTCCTCTTCAATGTTTTTATAAATGATTTGGATGTAGGACTACACGGTGTTCTAAGCAAATTTGCCAACAACACCGAACTTGGAGGAGTTGTGGACACAGATGAGGGTGGAAAGGCCTTACAGACAGACCTGGACAGATTGGAGAGCTGGTCAGTCACCAGCCGCATGAAGTTTAACAAGAGCAAGTGCTGGGTCCTGAAGTTGGGACGGGGCAACCCTGGCAATACGTACAGACTGGGAGACAAGATGTTGGAGAGCAGCCCCACAGGGAGGGATCTGGGGGTTGTGGTTGACAGCAAGTTGAATATGAGCCAGCAGTATGCCCAGGCAGCCAGAAGGGCCAACCGTATCCTGGGGTGCATAAAGCCCAGCATTGTTAGTCAGTCAAGGGAGGTGATTGTCCCGCTCTACTCTGCGCTGTTATGGCCTCACCTCAAGTACTGTGTGCAGTTCTGGGCACCACAGTACAAAAAGGACATTAAACTGTTGGAGGGTGTCCAGAGGAGGGCAATGAAGTTGGTGAATGGCCAAGAGGGGAAGACATATGAGGAGCAGCTGAGGTCACTGGACCTGTTCAGCCTGGAGAAGAGGGGGCTGAGGGGGAACCTCATTGCGGTCTACAACTTCCTCATGAGGGGGAGTGGAGAGGCAGGCGACCTGTTCTCTGTAAACACCAGTGATAGGACCCGTGGGAACGCTGTTAAGCCAAGGCAGGGGAAGTTTAGGCTTGACATCAGGAAGAGGTTCTTCACCAAGAGGATGGTTGCACACTGGAACAGACTCCCCAGTGTAGTAGTCACTGCACCAAGCCTGTCTGAATTTAAAAAGCAATTGGACTGTGCACTTACTCACATGGTCTAAACTTTTGGGTAGACCTGTCAGGAGTTGGATTTGATCATCCTTATGGGTCCCTTCCAACTCAGGATATTCTATGCTATGCTATTCTATGCTATTCTAAATCCAATGAAAGTATAACAAAAGGCAAACCATGTGACACTTCCTCCTAACTCATCTTTCTTCCAAGTGCAACAATTTTCAGCAAGGAACACTGCCTTGGTCATTTGGAGTATATATATTTTTCATCCATGTGTGGATCCCAAGTTTTTAAATGGAGATTTCTTTTAAGAACTTGTCCAGTCTGCCTTTTCATTCCTTCATGTGAACTTTAAACCCCTACAACAACGTTTGGCAGAGAGCACTTCTTACTCTCTGGCTGATTATGAGTCACTTTCTTCAGTTGTTTTGAACTAGAATCCTACGAGCTTGTCTTGGAGATAGTGAGAGAATTAATTCACTTCTTCGAAGTCATGATGATTTGTGAACATGTCTCCTGAAATCTTTGTAACCCCCTTTGGAGCATCCTACTTTAAAAAAACAGACAATACAAAAGCTACGTGGTACATTTGATCTTCCTTGTGGTCCCTTTTTGAAGTTTCCCCACTTCTACTACATCTTCTATTGTGTTTTTTTGTTGCTGTTGTTGGTAGTTGTGGTGGTGGTTTTTGTTTTTTAAGATAAGGGGATTAGAACTGCATGTGTTATTCAAGAGACAGCTGGCAAAACGAGGTTTTCTGTTTTTCTCTCTTTTTTTCTAACAAATCACAAACTTAATTTCAAAAAAGTTTGGATCATTAATCTGACGTTTTCTTGGAATTATCTAGTATCTGTAAACACATATTTTGAAAATCATCTCCATACTACATTGAAATTTGTTTTGTAAATTCTATTATTCTACATTAGATGGTATGTTTTGATTGTCATGACAGTTGAGCACCATTTTAGCAGTATATCTGTCTTTACTAATCCCTCTCAGATGGAGAGCAAGAGCATATATGTACTACAAGAGACATACACAGTGTCTGCAATGACATGCAAGACCAACATTAGATCTCTATTCTGTTGTCAGATAACATAGATTAGACATTTTCTTTCTTATCCTGACTAAAACTATATAAGGCTTGACAACTCTTGGAGCTATTCAAATTATATGCTGCTTTACCTGGTTCCCTTCCCCTCAAAAAAAAAAAAAAAAAAAAAAAAAAAAACCTTGTAACAGCATTCATTTGGCACTTTTAACTAGGGACTTTCGTCAGCCAGCATTCCTGACCACCTGAGCTCCCACTTCATATCCAGTTACTAAAATGGGATGGACACAATATCCTTCAGAGATTATATAGGTAAATATCCCCACAAATACCTTGTTGCACAATAATACTGTGTCCTATTTGCCATACTTCTCTTACACTTCACGCCAGGAGCAAGCATTAACTGATTAAATATTGATATACAGCTAGGTTTTGAAGGCTTACAGGAAGTCTGCTTTCTGAGGGCATGGACTCCTTAATGAAGAACATTTCCAACTCTGTTCATCTTAGAACCCTAGTAAAAATATCAAAACATGGTTTTAAATGCTAGATGAAAGTCTCACTTCATCCTGATGAAATAGGAAAATATCTTGCTAGATCTTGCTGGTAGTTCTTATCAAATGCAATACTTGTATTTTCCTCAGAGCTTTCCACAGAATTTCATCTAAAGGGATCCCATGTTTCTTAGCATTTTTCTCTTGGTCTTTCCCTTGTCCTTTGGGACTGCACAAAGAGAAGGCCAGGAGCTGCAAAACAACTGCAAATACAAGCAGGAAAAGTGCACAGATTCTACAAGTTGGCAAATTAAAAGATGCTTATTTCCATTCAGCAGATGTTGTATAAATAAATTAATTAATTAAAAAATGATAATTAACAAAAAATAAAGATTTCATAAACATATTGCTAAAAATACTTACTTTTATTTCTTTAACCTTTCCTGTCTTTCGACCATTGATTCCATCAGACTTTTTCGTGGCTAAAACTATAATTCTTCACATTACATAAGACTTGATATTTTGGTCAGTCTGTCATAATACACTTGAACTGTTAACCTCCAAGTCTTTTGGCTGATGCTCTAGTTATAGGCTTTCTGGGACAAGGAACATCCTTCTGTTAGAGTTGTATGTCAATGTGTACAAAGGATTTTGAATTTCTTTACTAGATGTAAAAGGTATTTTAAACAGATGGAGGACACATCTAGACATCTATTCGCCAAGTCTATCTTTAATGAATATTTTTTTTCCATAATTTCATGTGTATATTGACATTTCTGAGACACATATTCTGGAGGGTTTTTTAGGTGGATGAAAGTTTAGAATTCAGAGGATAAAAGAACAGATTTTTATTTTATTTTATTTGAAGATTTGAGGTTGTAAAATATACATATATAAAAATCTCTCTAAACATAAATATATAAATATATTTTTAATCACCTGTTAATCTTGCAAGTAATTTAAATCATCTTGATTTCAGGCAGGTGGTGCCACATGAAACCCTGTGGTTGCATTTACAATTAAAAACATTTTCTTCTGAAATGCTGTAATGCAGCATTTGGCTTTTCATTATTCAAAACTTTAAACTATTTGAATTTCTCTCTAGAGCTGTATTGAAATCAATTTAATAATTCTTTATGTTAATAATATTAATTATTGTACATGTGAGTTTTTCTGGATGGCATCTTCAACAATGTTTCAAGTGTTAATGTAAGCTTATATTTGAAATTTGCTAGAAGATCAACAAACAAAACATCTTTATGAAGAAACAGTGGTTGCTGTCTCAAACTCTTTTAATGTAACTTTTAATTCCCCTGCAGTGCTTTCTTATGTAAGTTTTCTTTTTCCTAATCTACTGAGCTGTCAGTTATGATTAATCTTAATTTTATTATATGCATCTCATGCTCTTGATCTAAGAACAGTTTGGTATTTCAGAGAATCATTGACAATTTGTACTCAGCTGTGAGCGTTTCATAAATTAAGTTCTCTCCTTTTTTATTGGAGAGACAAAATTAAAAACGTTTTACTGATAGCTGGATTTTAATGTGCATTAAAGCTGTTAATGTTCTATCTGTTCATTTAATTGCTTAGAAACTCAAGCTCTCATGAGCTGAGCAAGCAATCTACAGTACACCCAGATTTCAGACTCTTTCCATACATGAATTAATAACCCTAGTTACACAAGAAGTGAACAAACATGGTCAAGAGAATGGAGTGTAAAATGTGATCTACATCGCTTTGGTTTGGCAGATCCCTTTAGGGCAATGACAACTTAGGGGCCTTGAAAACAAAGGCACAATACTTGAGCTCCCTTTGAGAACCAAAGAAACATCCCACATCCCATGGCAGTCCCTCCTAAGTAAGCCCTGAGAAGCTGATATGGCTGAAATGGTTTTCCTGCTTCTGCACCCAATAGACTCAAATGCAGTCCAAATGCAGTTAAATGTTTAAGCTCATTTTTCACCAAGATACCACCTTTCTTTGACAAAATTCATTAAAAAAAATAAATAAAATAAAATAAAATAAAATAAAATAAAATAAATAAAATAAAATAAAATAAAATAAAATAAAATAAAATAAAATAAAATAAAATAAAATAAAATAAAATAAAATAAAATAAAATAAAATAAAAAGCATGGATATTTTGCTTCTTATATTTTAAATACATTTCCCATGCTAAATGACATGTTATGCTGACAAGATAGGGAATTTTCTGGAAAGAGGATAAAACAGGTTCTCAAAGCAAGTTTTAGTATTTGTTTCTGCATGTAAAATGTGTTGATTTAAAGAAGGTAAACACTCACCACCTCAGGTAATTTCTGTTCTAAAAGCCAGAATCTACAAGTCAGTGATTTCCTTAATGGAAGAATTTTAACATTTCTTGTGGGAATATCAGGCACTCAAGCACTGTTGAAACAGAATGCCACTTATAGTTTAAGAAAAATTACTGTCAAATGAATTATGGGTGCTCAAGGCACATGCTATCTATTTCTGCAATTAGCAGCGAAATCCTGCTGTAGGATTCATTTAAAGCATCAATTTTGCTGCCCCAGGAAGCAGCAATGTATGTTAGCTGCATTTGGCAGTACTGCTGTGCTCTACTTAAAAGCCTTTTAGACTTACTGTTGAAAGGCTTCATTTTGAAACTTTTGCAACCATGACATATAAATTTTCTCCAAAGTCTGTCTTCAAGATGTCCCTTTGGGAAAATTTCCACTTCTGTCAGAAAAGGAATCAGTCAAAGAGGATTTGGTTTTTAGTTTGTATGTTTGTTTTGATTTTTTAAATGTTAAAAACATTAGAGTCCTGTACTTTGGAAGCAATAAATTAAGCAGATGTTCATATTCTGTGTGAGGCAGTGGATATTAGACATAATGAGCAGATTCAATCCACATCAGAGCTATGTCCTCTACTCTCAGTGTACTCTCTTCCAGCAGACCCCATGCTAATAGTGTTATATATCTTAAGACATTGCTGAGAAGTCTTTCCATTGAAAAATTTGAATGAAGGTCTCAGAGACCGCATTGATAAGCTGCAGTCAGGTATGGACACAACTCCCTGAAAGCAATTCCCGAAATACATTCTTCCTGATTTAGTGGTAAAATTTCTCTCTATGTAAAACTGACCAATTCCTGGGGCATCTTCACTAGTATTACTGTTTTAACCTAGAAATACGAATTGCCTGTATGTATATATGTATGAATGGCATTTCTGTGCTGAAAGGAACAATCTGTGATAAAGACAGCAAACTGGAATTGTAAACCTCTTATTTATGATTCGCTTACATGTATGAAAAGAAGAAACTTTAAATACAATGGGCCTCACAACCAGAATAGACAGGACAGAGAAAAAATATATTGGAAAGGGACATACAGAAAACACAGTTACTAATGTAAGATTCCATATCCATATGCTGTTCTGCATCTAAACTTCTGGATCCTGACATGAATTACATCACCCTCTCCCTTCCTCTTTCCTACTGTCTCCAGGCCCACAAGACAGATGTCAATATTTTTCTATCACATCCCTCATCTGGATGACTCAAAGACTAAAGCCAGAACATGTTCTTACCATACCAAGTCAATGCTACGAGGAGAATCAGGTCTGGAAACCCAACAATTCTACCTAAACATTAAGCTTATATTTTTGACACGAATTTGGATGATCTTGCTGTATTTTCTTTATATGCATGTGTTTAGAGAGTTCCTGAGCAAAAAGAGGCTTCTGTGACTTTTACAATAAGATACAGTTGTTAGCTTTGAAAACACTATCTTCTGCACTTTTAATGGCATTTACTATCTGTCTGCAACATACATATCTAGTCAATACTAAACGCTTTGAACTATGAGGGAACACTATCCAGATTGCAATGTCTCCCTGAGGAATAGCCTTGATGGAAAAGGAATGTCTTTTCTTACATCAAGTATAATAAATAAACTTTAATAATGAGCAGAGAACACAAAATTGATGTTAGGTAAATTTTCTCTGCTGTCTGGGACAGAATAGTTCCTCTGAAGTAGTTTTCTGCATACTGTATTTCTTGTGTAATCTGGCTGACCCTTTTATTTGGAGTCTGTACTCAGAGAATTACATGCATTTCTAATTTATTGCTGTGGTGGTTGAATTGGTGTTAACTAGCACACATTTTGCTAGTGGGCTGGTCTGAAGGAGGATGTTTGTGAGAGATAAAGTAGTGCAGCCATGGAAGAAAGCCTGCAGCTGTACAGCTGCAGATCCTCTGAGATATTAATGAGATCTGACGTGACTTTCCCTGGGAGAAACCTGAACACAAAGCAAAGTTTCTCTCTTATTAACAGACATTATGTGGTATTAGATTTTCATACAATGATGTTCACTGTTCTGGCATCAGCAAACGTTTTCTTATATTAACTTCAATATGAACCAGGTGTACTGTAAGAGGAAAATCTGAAAAGGTAAAAAAAGAAATAATAAAAATGCTGTTATCATATTAGTTTGACTTAGAAACTTTTGCTTGCAATGTTGAATATAATATCAAAATTTTAAATGTTCTGGCACTTATTCTATGACTTGCTCATTTTTGCCACATCCTTGGTAGTTGTTTGGCACAGTCACATGGTAAAAAAGAAGTATATCAGTAGAGAGATTCATCCCCAAGGCAACAGAGAAAGTAACTGTAAATTTAAGGGCTCTAATATGCTTTAATTCATCTAGGAGAGGCATGGGAACAGAACAGGGAAATAAATATAATTAACAGTTTTTACACTTTAACAGTTCTATTTCTACAGCAATGACAAACTAAAACTGTCTTTTGTCTCATGGTAAGAATGTCATGATTCCAATCTTGTTCAGCTCTTCCTTATATTTAAAAATTTAAAAGACATTTAATAATTTAACTACAAAGTAAAAGTGAAGTCACTTTTTTCCCTCCTCCTACCCTATTTTTTTTTTTTTTGGGGGGGGGGGGGCAGGGAGGGTGGCGGAACAAGGGCAGGAAGGGTTGCCAGAGGGGAGTCCTTGAAGTTTCAACTGTGTGATGGTGATGTGGGGCATGACCAACGTATAAATATCTGTATTCTACAGCATACCCTAAATGTCTGTATATTTTCTTTTTCCCCTCATTCCTGTTGTAGTTTCTATAATGCTCTGAGCTATAATAATAACTGCAGGGCTCAGTACAAATTGTTCCTTAATGACAGACACTCCATCCTTTAAAACCCTAAGACCATGATTATTTCTCTAATGTCCTTCCATTGCTGCATTTTGCTTTGGTATTCAAGAGCAAGCAAAATTTTGCTTCCGGAAGTGTCCAGTGGAGAGACTCTGGGAGACAAAAACCTCACTGGAGTACTTTGATATAGGGCAGATGCTGTATGCAAAATCTGTGTATCAGCACAGATGAAGACCCTGTATCCATACGAATGCATCCTCTGTGCAGGTCACAGTCTTGCAGCTTTGACATGAAAGAAAAGTCAATACAGATGGAATGTGAGAAGGTGTTTGACAGTCTCTGTTGACTTTGTTGTTGATGTGTTTGTAGAGTCAAAGTTAAGTTGCGGAAATTCCTTGATTGTGTAGAGCTACAGGTAGTGAAATCACTGTAGCCTTGAGTTTTTTGTGTTTGTTTGGTTTTTTTTTTTGCTGTATTTGATTTTGTTTGTTTGCTTTGTTTTTGTGTTGTGGGTTAATAATGGTGGGTATCTGTTGCTGCAGTTTTGTTTTCTGATTACGTATTTTTTTTCCTTATAGTATTGTGTTTTTTTAGCATGCCCTTCCTTCTCCTCCCTAATCCCCCCAACCATGAGAGTAAGTATATACATTGTGTTTTGTCTTCAGAATAGGTCAAAAGAGTAAATAGTTAGATTGAAAATGTATCTGTTACAAAGATATTCATTTATTTTGTCACAGTAGAAGGTGAAATTATCTATTATTACTAAGATATTAGTAAAAAAGTGTCTGAGACTATTTTTTATTTCCATTGGGGTCACAAGCTTATGAGAAAAACAAGGCTACTGAAGTGTGAACTTGAAGACATATGAAAGTGACACCTGTTTATATTATACTCCTAAGGCTTCTTGTTCTTTTATTCTGTGAAGCTTTTCCACTCCAGCAACTTCTAAGAGCATTTAAAAATATATTCTTCCTTGACAAGTACTTCTCTATACAGTACAACTTTCTAGAGCTGACAGGTGCACTAATTTATTTTTCCTATTCACATGTAAAGTTACACACAGCTTCTTGGTGCTGCCTGAGGTTGAGAACTGAAAGCATATTATACCCATTCAGTGACTGAACTTTGTCATGAAGCCATCCGTGTCAATGCAGCTAACAAATCAGTCTCCAACTCTCCTGCTAAGTACAGAACAGAGCCTGGGTGAATTATATGCTCCAGTTTCAAAAGCATCAACTAGCCTAGCATGTACTAAACCCTGTTGCTTCAAGACAGTGTTCCAGCATACCTCCTCAAAGCACTTGTTTCAGTAATGCTGATGGCTGAAGCTGGAAAGCCCCATAGGTAATTCTACAATATGTTTCTAAAATTAGTCAAATAACTCGCCTTCTAAGAAATGTGATATAAAGTGGAATTTAAAATATTCACTTCTTTACATCATCACTGACCACAAAACAATATATCATTCTTTCTAGATAAATAAATATATATAAAGTAAAGCATATGTTTCTTTATTTTTAAGCCAGTTCATTATTATTATTATTATCATTATTATTATTATTATTAAAGATGAAAGTGAAATTCTTCTCTTCGGGTCTTAGGTCTTACATGCAAACATCTGTAATAAACTTAGGCTGACAATATTTGTCTGCATTTCTCTATAACTTATGTGTTCACATCCCCGCCTGATTTTTTTTTGTCAGTCCTTGTGTGAATAATAAAACTATCAAAAATGTTGCAGCTCTTGATACATATATTTCAGAAAGTTTAGACAAGGTATTGGTGTCCCACTTGAGATATTTCACACACACACAGAAAAATAAATAAATAAATAAATAATCTCAAACTCCTATTAAATCTCTTCTGGAATGTTGTATTCAAGATATGCAAAAGAGAAATGAAATATACAAACAGGAAACAATGTTTTCCTTTAGTGATGTCTGTAATAGTTCATGCACATATTTCCTTTTTAAAGTAAAGGAACTTTACTTTTAAATTTTAAATTAAAGGTTTTAAATTAAAAACCTTTAAATTAAAAAGAACTCTGTAAAACAAACAAAAAAAAAAAACAAAACAAAAAAAAAAAAAAAAAAACAAAACAAAAAAAAAACAAACAGTGAAATCCCCTACCAAGACACAAAGCGATGTTTGTGGAAAGTAAAAATAGATAAATAAAGTATTTATCACTCTCAAACCAATTGCACCCAGCAAAAATGAGTGAAATGAAACAGAAGACAGATAAAGCAAGACATCCATTGCAGCGGACAAAAAAAAAAAAAAAAAAAGTATAAGGAGAAACATCTAAAGGAAGCTTTGATAACATTAAATAAATAAATAAATAAATAAATAAATAAATAAATAAATAGAGGTTTGAATGCCAATTATTTCTATCTGGTGTGTTCAGGAAAGCATATTCATTTATAATTAATATTTTAGGTATGGCTTTGTGCTATAGCCACTGTAAGAATAACATATTGATATATTCTTTTACTGATCACTATTTCAGCTATAATATGTCCACTGACTAGAAATACATCTTCAGGTGAATTTGGAGCTACAGTATGTTTATGTGGAAAATGACAGTGTGCCATGTGCAACAGAGGATAAAGGTTTATAATAGGCTCTGTACAAGGACAGTAATGTAGTGTCCTATGATAACTAGAACTGTACAAATAAAAACTGAGTTATTTTTAGGAAGGATTAGTGACCTATCAAGACAATCTTCTAAGAAGACTATTTATTATCACTCCCATAAACTGAAAGTTTGATAAGACATTTTCTCTCTAGAGTAGGAAATTTTTTTTTTTTGCTGTTGTTGTTTTGTTTTTGGTTTTGGTTTTTAATTAACTATTATTTGTATGTGTTCTTAACATGATTAAGAGTAAAACAAACTCAGTAAATTATTTTTTAAGCCCTTTACCAGAATCTCTCTCCCTGTTTCTTCTGTCTAACAGTGTAAATTGTGTAAAGGGAAAAAAAAGCTTGTGTCTGCAAAACCACAGCTCAGGAGATCAAACCTCAGAAGCTGTCTGCCTGCATTTCTGTACAAGCTGGACAAGCATCTTTAGCAAGTCTATGTAGCTTTCTTTCTTCTCCCCACTGTCACTACATCTAATACCATAAGGCAACTAAGTAAGATCAAGTCCAGAGTCCATCCGTCATTATCTGGAAAACACTGGAAATTAAGCGTATATAAAGCAGGATATTTTGTTTGTTTGTTTGTTTGTTTTAATGTGGTCACAACATGTGTTTAATAATTCACCCTGCCAAATGCAGGAAAGTTTGCTGATGAACTTTGCTCTAGCTCAGCTGCTCCATGCCACAGTAGCTGTGATGTGACCACAATGTCCGAGGGAGACAGGTTTGTTGTCCAAATCTCAGGAGGAGCATATTGTTTCCCTTAAAAGAAATAAGGAGCATTGACAGCTCCAGTAGCCATTCACAGTTGTTGTGAATAAATAAATAAATAAATAAATAAATAAATAAATAGTAATAATAATAATACGATTTAAACAAACAAACAAACAATAATTGACCATAACCAAGGTTACTAAATTGACTTTTTCAACCTTTATTTTTTGAATACCTTGGTTTTATGGACCCCATTATACATTTTCACCTGCATGTATAATTTCTTCTCCTCTAGTCTTCTGCTTTCTCTGCTCTTTTAGCACAGTAAGCAGGATGCAGAGCACAAAGTATGTTATATTGCTAGCAATTAATTTTTTACAGATCCTGGACTCAAAATCCCAGATAATTTTCCATCTTCTTCTAGATATACAAAGTTCTATGCAGAACTGACTGAGAAACACCATGTAAAAGCTAACAACAATGTAAGATATTGTTGTTAGACATTTATTTGCAGAGGAGCAGTACCACCCTCTAGCACATGATTTCTTCTTTTGTTTTCCAAATTAAATCAATTAAGTGTCAAAGAAAAACCTCCAACCTTTTCTGATTTTTTTCCTTTGTAGAATATATTAGTTAAATCTACTTTGACAACCAAAGTGAAATTGCAGGCTGAAGTGGTGTATCCAATTGAAACACAAATTTGTCATATCTTTTTAATTCTATAATGCTTATCTCTTTTACCACCTTTGGGCTGTACAGACTTTCACTATCATCAAAGTCCCAAGTCCTCTCTCCTCCTTTTCCCTATTATAATCCTATAAATAAATATTTGAAGAACAAAAAGGACTAGTTTATCTATGGTTGGGAGAAGGAGTTCCTGCGTGATTTTTGAAAGGACGCTACTAAGCTAATCACTTGCCTTGCAGATGTGTGCCCATCTTTTCTGGCTTGCCAAAACTTACTTTCATTTGTGTGCTTTCATTTTGTGTCAAACTGACCCAATGAAGTGACTTGACAGCCTGATGTAGAACCATAATGAGCTTGTTTCATAACCTGAAAGCTGATATTACTTCCAAGCTTTTTCTTATTGTAAACATACATGAAGATTACAACAAATATCAGATTTACTAAGATAGCATTGCAGCTCTCAGCAATGCTTCTTGAAATATTCATGATTAAGATATCTTAACAACACGTTCTTTTCCTTTAAAAAAATAATAAAAAAAAGAATGAATGAATGAAAATGGTTTCACGCCTTTCAAAATGTTAAAATATAGTAAAGACTTTTCCACACAATCATTGTCATGAAGCATTGCTGTTTTAAATATGAAAGGCTGATGGGGTATATCTTAAAAATGTGAATCACAGGAATTTCCATGCAGCAGTGTTTCCAAACTGATCTGTGCACCTCACTTTTCACAAAGATTTCTTCCAAAATCCTGATTCAAGTTCAGTTCTTTCAAACACTACAGAGAAGTGATGTCTAAATAGGTATGCTATTAAAGCTAAAAAAGGGTTTAAGCCAGATGTTAGTCTTTCAGAGACCAATATTTTTTCCATTCATATGAAACATTTTTTTTTTCATATGTGAATTAACTTATTTTGATTTGGAACAAAGCAGGAAAGTTCATTCTCCAAAATAAAAAGCAACTTTTGTTGGCTTCAGAGATCTCTGGATTAAGCCCTAGTTTTTTTCTAAAATAACAATCATTTGTCATAGGAAATCATCAACACATAGTTAAACTGCTATGAGAAATCTGGTTCATATTCTATCATTCTTGTCGTCTGTTATGCACCAAAACTGAGTGAAGAATAAAATACTGTCAACTGGCTCTTTAAAAAGCCCTTTTACAATAATCAAATAGTTTGTATTTGGAACATCTTACATGATAAATCATAACATTAATTTTAAATTCTAACAGAGTTCTTCACAAACTCTTCACATCCACACATTTTTGATGTCATATGATTTTATCTGTGCCTGACTTAGACTTAGAGGCAGGAAAACCAGAGCTACATTTGCACACTGAAACACTATACAATACTGAATTACCTTATACTGCAGTAGATTTCATAAAGAGTAGCCTTTAGCCTTGCGTTCAAATAGGTCTTGGAACCTTACATTTCTCATTTACTATAAGCAAAAAAATAAAATAAAATGATCCCAGAAAGCAGAATAAACAAGATGTCTTTCGTTAGACAATCTACCAGATCTCCAAATATGATCCTTTCTAGTAAACTTAGAAGCTGGATGACAACCATCACTGAAGAAAAATGTTTTGGTCAGACCAAACAGAACATCTTTCCGTCCATTTGTCACCGACTGAGTGAAAAAGTGCTTCAGATGGTATCTTGTACCCATTCAGCACTTTCCTAGAAAAATTAAAAGGGCTTTATATCAAGATCCCTGATCAACCCAGCAGAACACAGAACTTTCCAAGGGAAGCATTGCAACTGTGAAAGTTTTCATTTTTATTGAACATATTTTATTTATTTTCTAAATAAAATGGGATACATATATTTTTGCTATAAATTTCTGTATCATATATGTGGTATGTTTTTCCCATTCAAAATCTTCATCATTGCACCAATGGTTGAAATATTACCATATACCGGAATCAATGTCTGAGTAAGCTTCTGCTTGATTAAGAACAAGAGTACTTTGGTTGCAACATCAGTTTAAATGAATTTATAAACAAGATGGCAGGGTAAGATCTAAATTAGTCTCTAATTTCTGAAATGTTTATTCTCAGTGAGGCTAAATCTTTTTCAGTTAAAGGTGGCACTTAATTTGGGATAGTCAAGTCAATAAAGGACACATTCTAGGTTATATAGACAAAAGTGGAATGTATATATAGTAAAGCTGAATATGTATCCTTCCACTAAACACTTCTGTCTTCAACACTTTTCTCCATTTGAATTGCATTAAATTGGACTATGGTACATAAGACCAGATGTATGTGGTCATTGTATTATTTTGAAGGGAAATGATTGGTAGAAAATTTGAAAAGATTGTGCTTTTTCATTTAAGACAGCAAAATGTACAAATGAGTGCAATTTCAAATGTCTTGCAACCAAAAAGCTAGAGACAGAAAAGAATATCAAGCTTAAGAATGCTTAAAAAAGTTTAGAAAACTGAGTGGAGCACTTAAAGAAGTGAAGTGGGAAATTGTAGAATGGCTTCACTTCATGTAGAATCCATAGTTGTTCTTATTGCATCCTGTGGAAAGAGCTTCCTTAATATGGACATGCCATTTTGGTGCCCAGAAGGTTGATTTGAATACATTTCTAGATTTGTGGCAGGGAATTAGGTCGCAGCATTCAAACTGCTTGTAAAATACAGAATGATGTCAACAGGCCTGATTTTCATTTTTCATTCTGTTATGTGTCTAACTTGTTTCATAATTCTTAAGTAATTTATGTCCTAATGTATAGCAGAAACACTTTGATATTGGTGATCTTTGGTCAATTGCATAGTCTGCTATTTACATCCTAAAGTCTGCAAACATCCTCTCACAAAGGTACAAGTGTTTCATCATTTAGTCTTTTCAGAACCTGTTTTGAGTATATTCATTTAGCAGATGGAATGTAGTCTAGAAGTTCAATTTATTTCAATGATCTATTCAAAACTAATTGACTTCTTAATTAAGTAAAGCTAGAGGAATTTGACTATCCCTCCAGTATACACTGAATGATGATACACTCAAAAGTCAGGGTCATCCAGTCTTTTGAAATTACATCCTGCAATAATTGCTCTTTCTACATGTCAGTGCATCTTACTTCAAAAGGATGAAAACCAGATGACTAATATTTGGATTGGTTGGTCCTACATAATTTATAACAATCTATAATCTGAATCAGAAACAGAGTCTACATCATTACTCTAAAATTAGGAAAAACAACAACCAAATAACAGCGACAACAAAAAGAAGTTTTCCAGGGCTAGTTCCTACGAAGGACTTTAAATCCACGATAAGCATTAATTTTCTAATACACTTTAGCATAATTATGATCATAAATTCCAAATCATCTTAAGACTGGCTGTGATGTAAAAGCCACTATAAAATTTTGAGCTGAAAAATGGAGTTTCAGATTAAGGTCTGGCAGTTAGCAACAAGAATAGAAGTAATTCTTGACCAGAATACAAGTAATTTTAGGAGATATTGTTCTACTTTAGTCATTTGCTGGGAAGATATTTTTCAGCTTTATTTTAATAAGAACTACTCCAAATGGTTCATATTAACCACCAGAATTGCTCTGAACTTTCTCTGTTTGTTTATACAAGCACAAGTTAATCTGTTCAGTGAAAGTAGTGGCTGAAAGACAGCCCTAATTTTGGATTTGTAGTCAGTCAGCCATATGAAAGAATCTGTTTCTCTGTTTTGTATTAAAGGTCCTACACTGTACCCTCAGAAGTAACAATCTTCACATATCAACAAAAGAACTAGGACTAGGCCACAACAGCAGAAACTTTAAAAGCAAACTGACTTTGCTGGCTAGCATATATACCTAGATATACCTTGTAGAAGAGATGTTTTTGCTCCTTTTTCATATTTTTCTCCTTTTCCCCTTTTCCTGTGTCCCTAACTCCAGAATAAATACAACATCAACAGCCACATAAAAGATTTTAAAGTCTGTTGGTTAAGCATTCACAAAAGAACTTGTGAAAAGCACTTCATATTAGGATGATATTAGGATCAGTGAGAAGGCCAACAAGGCAAGCAAGTTGGTGGGGGTCTGTTATAGACCACCGAACCAGGATGAGGAGACTGGTGAAGAGTTCTACAGGCAGCTGACAAAAGTTGTGAAATCTTCAGCGCTTGTTCTCGTGGGGGACTTCAACTTCCCAGATATATCCTGGAAGCACAACACAGCCCAGAGAAAGCAGTCTAGGAGGTTTCTGGAGAGCGTGGAAGATAGCTTCCTGACGCAGCTGGTTAGTAAGCCTGCCAGGGGAGAATCTTCATCCTTTACTGGATGCGGGGGGAAACTTAGTTACAAAAGATGAGGAAAAGGCGGAGGTGTTTAATGCCTTCTTTACCTCAGTCTTTAGCGGTAAAACCAGTTGCTCTCTGGATACCCAGTACCCTGAACTGGTGGAAGGGGAGGGAGAGCAGAATGTGCCCCTCACTATACATGAGGAAATGGTTGGTGACCTGCTATGGCACTTGGATGTACGTAAGTCGATGGGGCCAGTTGGGA
The DNA here is from genome assembly GCF_963932015.1 of Anas acuta. Lineage (NCBI taxonomy): Eukaryota > Metazoa > Chordata > Aves > Anseriformes > Anatidae > Anas > Anas acuta. The sequence goes on along the minus strand of NC_089017.1, from coordinate 61,305,458 downwards.
TCCACCTGAGGATACTGAGAAAACTGGCGGAGGAGCTGGCCAAGCCGCTTTCCATCATTTATCAAAAGTCCTGGCTATCGGGGGAGGTCCCAGTTGACTGGCGGATAGCAAACATGATGCCCATCTGCAAGGGCCAGAGGGTAGACCTGGAGAACTATAGGCCTGTTAGTTTGACCTCAGTGCCAGGGAAGCTCATGGAGCAGATTATCTAGAGAGTCATCACTTACAGGGCAACCAGGTGACAGGCCCAGTCAGCATGGGTTTATGAAAGGCAGGTCCTGTTTGATGAATCTGATCTCCCTCTATGACAATGTGACGCCCCTGGTGCATGAGGGAAAGACTGTGGATGTGGTCTACCTCAATTTCAGTAAGGCTTTTGACACCATTTCCCACAGCATTCTCATCAAGAAACTGGCTCCTCTTGGCTTGGACTGGTGCATGCTTCGTTGGGTTAGAAATTGGCTGGATAGGATAGCTGGGCCCAAAGAGTTGTGGTGAATGGAGTCAAATCCAGTTGGAGGCTGGTCACTAGTGGCGTTCCCCAGGGCTCAGTACTGGGGCCAGCCCTCTTTACTATTTTTATCAATGATCTGGATGAGGGGATCCAGGGCACCCTCAGTAAGTTTGCAGATGACACCTAGTTAGGTGCATGTGTGGATCTGCTCAAGGGTAGGAAGGCTCTGAGGGAGGATCTGGATAGGCTGGGCAGATGGGCTGAGGTCAATGGTATGAAGTTCCACAAGGCCAAGTGTCGGGTCCTGCACCTAGGGCGCAATAAATCCAAGCAGAGCTACAGGCTGAGAGATGAGTGGTTGGAAAGCTGCCAGGCGGAGAAGGACCTGGGAGTATTGCTGGATAGTCGGCTGAATATGAGCCAGCAATGTGCTCAGGTGGCCAAGAAGGCCAGCAGCATCCTGGCTCGTATATGAAGCAGTGTGACCAGCAGGGCTAGGGAAGTGATCGTCCCCCTGCACTCAGCTCTGGTGAGGCCACACCTTGAGTACTGTGTTCAGTTTTGGGCCCCTCACTACAAGAGGGACATCGAGGTGCTCGAGTGAGTCCAGAAAAGGGTGACCAAGCTGGTGAGGGGTCTGGAGAACAAGTCTTACGAGGAGTGGCTGAGGGAGCTTGGGTTGTTCAGCCTGGAGAAATGGAGGCTCAGGGGTGACCTTATCGCTTTTTATAAGTACATTAAAGGAGACCATAGTGAGGTGGGGGTTGGTCTGTTCTCCCACTTGCCTGGTGGCAGGACGAGGGGGAATGGGCTAAAGTTGCACCAGGGGTGTTTTAGGTTGGATATTAGGAAGAACTTCTTTACTGAGAGGGTTGTGAGGCATTGGAATAGGCTGCCCAGAATAGTGGTGGAGTCACCATCTCCGGAGGTCTTTAAAAGACATTTAGATGTTGAACTTAGTGATATAGTTTAGTGGAGGACTTGTTAGTGTTAGGTCTGAAGTTGGACTCGATGATCTTGAGGTCTCTTCCAACCTAGACAATTCTGCGATTCTGTGATACTGTGATATGCAGTCCTTCCTTCCAAAGCAAAAGATTTAAAGAAATACTGTTTGTCTTCAGACCAAACACAAGATCATTCATGCAGAAAATATTTAAAGATGTTGGTAAAAGCAACTAAATAAGAAAAGTCTGTCCAAAATCTGTCCTATAGAAGACAGTTGGAGAAATTTTCTGTTTTTCAACAGCTCTTTGTATAGACTGCCAATAAAAAATTACCTTTGAAGTTTACTAACTATTGTCAGAGGTCAAGAGTAACAGACTTCCTCATAAAAGCTTCTGTTGTTCTTTGCATTCAACAGAAATTTGGTAATGTCTCAAATCAAATGAAAACTAAGGTGGTGTTCTTGATCTACCTTGTATCATAGGTAGGCAGGTTCAAATATCCCCTAGCACTAGCAGAATTTGGCAATCACTGCTGGAATACTTCTACTCCAGAGAACAAGATGGTGTAATTAATTATACTCTAGCTAATTTGTATCAGAGAAATCACTGAGAAGCTATATTCCCCTGGGCTGAAAATTAGTATGTGGAATCATAAATTTAATCTTCCTGCACCAATCACCAACATAACCAATTATGTGTCGGCTTGAGCTGCAGGAATTGACCCACTGAACCATCCAGTTCTAAAGCATAGCAATTTAGGGCAATCCAAAATAAAAATTGTGCCAAATAAAGCAGAGGAAACAATCCTGCATATAGCCCTCTGAAATGTCATTGCAGAGCACAGCTGCAGTGACACAAGCTATTCATAAACCTCATTGTATGTGCTGTAATTGTCAAGAGAATTTTCTGTGTTCCCTTTTTTGTCTTCCCCATAGGGTGTCTCCTCGCTGCAACCCATCTTCCTGAATCCTTACTGCCTGCAGGAGTGCAGACTTGAATACTTGCAGCTGTGTACAAATCGGTAGGAATGGTTCATGCACTTGAAAGCTTCCAAACTTTGTATAATGAGTCATGGTTATCATGAAAATCATGATTGGATGATTTTTAAAAGTCTCCATTATTTCTGGTTTATGGTGTTCTGATCTAGTACACCTATATGAAGTAAGTAGAATATATAAGAAATATCACTCTTAAAAAGTGATAGAATTAAGAAAATACATTTGAGATAGTACATTTTTTATTTTTTATTTATTTATTTATTGGACTTGATCACAGGAAAGGTCAATTTTTCAGAGCTGGTTAGCTGTATGGAGAGTACTAGCTTGTGGACTTTGCAAGTATTTTTTCCCACTATGCAAAACTTTCAAAGATATGACATAGGTTATGGTTAATAATTTAAATTTATTGTATAAGTGGAGTATTAGGAATATCAATACAATATATTTAAAATATTTGTTCTAGCTTTTGCTTGAAGGAAGGATGTGGTTCCAACAACCTAATTTTTGCACATGCAAGACCAAATCATCTCTAATAACTCCCACATACTTAAATGCATTTAATAAATGATAATGGAAAATGAAACACCAATAAATAAATAAATAAATAAATAAACAAACATACATTGCTTTCATTCAGTCTCATGTTTAGAGTTTGCTCATTAACAGAGAAGCTATAGTTAAAATCCATTACTTCAATAAGCATCTGCCCAACAAAAAAAAAAAAAAAAAAAAAATGAACAGAATAGTAACAGAAGAAAATTCTGTCCTCAGATAACTATATTAAATGTTGCTAAGTTTTTGAAAAAAACACATACCACTGAATTTTACAAAATGTATTCCTGTAAAATATTTTATAACTCTATCAACCTTTTAGGATCTTAAAGTTTCTTATTATGAGTCTAAATGATTCTAAATTTCTGATATTCTGGCTTAGAATCATTGATAAAGTCATTGTAATTTTCTCTGAGGATAAATGTTTTTCATGTGTTTTTTTTTATTGTTGTTTGTTTGTTTTCTTTTTTAAGTCAACATTGAATCTCATTTTGAAACACATACACATATCAGAATATTAATCTAATGGAACAAGTATTCTGGTCTGAAAATACTCTAAATATTCTAAAAATTATCTGAGTAATCTAAAATATTCTGGGTTTTATCTTATTATTATGTGCTACGGCATATACTCTCACTGGAAAGGTGTAAAGCACAATTATTATTTTTTATTTTATTGAAACTGTTCAAAATACATCTAGATTTGTACACATTTATTGCTGCCAATGAACTGGTAATAATGAAGAAAATGAAAGTCTTGTTTACTAATCACAGGTAATGGATAATTCTTAAGGTGACTGTAATTCCTGAATACAGGTTAGTAAGCTCAGGAATGGTATCAAATGTCACCCTACACTGCTCAGAATAGCAGTTGAACAGGTTTTAACTAGGAACAAAAAGATGTTTTGAAATACAAATTGTGATCACATATTTTCCTTCTATACATGCTACTTAGTCTTTCAAAAATGTCTGAACAAAACCACAAAACATCACAGCCCTGCTTAATTTCTAAGCACCAAGCTCCTTTAATTTAAAAGGCAGCTCAATTGTTATTTGTTTGTGGGAAATCTACAAGGATGTACATTAACTGTTCAGTTCCAGTTTCACTTTCAGTTCCAAGCATATAATTTTGATTCTATACTTCAAAATGATGAATAGTCCTTTCTGGCTATCAAGAATGCATACCATTTAGTGATTATTCTTGTTCAGTATTCCCTTTTCTAGCATTTAGTTAATAGCAGCTGGTTAGATTCAGCTTAGTTGTGGGTTATATTTTGTATAATTATTACTGCTCAATTCCATGCCAACTTGCAGCAAATATGTTCATATAGCATAGATAATTGTGATGATTTTCTCCCTTAATGAAAGATAAATACTTTGACAGTCCTACCTCATGAATTTTTCTATTCCAATACACCTCATTGTTTGGATTAGGTCTTTTTTTAATATTCATTTGAAAGCAGAATAAACGTGTTTCTTAAATCAATTACATATGTTATAAATGAGGTCTCAAGTCAATCTGAATTTTGTAATATTTATAAAAGAAATATTTCTAGAAGGTATAAAAGGTATAAAAGGTTTAAGAGGCAACTAAACAGCGCTGGGTGTGCAAGGAGTCTACGCTCACCAACATGCACACACGAACATCAAACATTCTAAATATACAGAACATCGCTTTACATACTAAACCCAAGTATGCCTATACATATGTACAATCAGGAAAGGTAACAAACAATCCTTTCAGTTCCATGACTCAACAGTCTCCATTTTCCATTCTTTTTGAACAATATGTCTCACTTTAAGTTGTCAAGCAACTCAGTCTTCAGGCCTTATGTATCCTGTTCTTCCCAGATCGAAGAAAAGCATATCCATCTCCTTGTGAAGGCCAATAGGCCTGGGTCAAAAGGCACGTCCAGGTCAGCAGGGGGTGTAACAGCAAAAGCCTTCGATGGCTGTAGCAGCAGAGAGGCCGATGGCGATGGCGTAGCAGTCAGATCAGTAAAGGAGCCTGCAGCTCCCTCACTGTCTGGCAAGCCACACATTTGTGATTGTGGCTCCACATGGCTCTTTAAGGCCTCAGAGATTGCTCGCCAGGTGCCGAGCAATCCCACTGCAACATTGATATTTTTAGTTGCAGAGTCCCATACCTTGACCTCAGTTCAGTCCCATATTTCAGGATCATAAACTGTTATGCGCCCTGCTGACCTGGACGTGCCTTTTGACCTAGGCTTATTGGCCTTCACAAGGAGATGGACATGTTTTTCTTTAGTCTGGAAAGAACGGGATACAAAAGGCCTGAATCAAGAAAAGGAATGGGAAATGGAAAGCACTTCCCAGACAGTTTGTGAACAGCACGTTTGCTGCCATGACCACTTCCCTGGGAGGCCTGTTTCAGTGGCCAAGCCCCGTGTTGGTGAAAAAGCTTTTCCTCACCTCCAGACAGACCCTCCAGTGGCCCATCTCCTTGCCATTCCCTCGAGTTTTGTCAGTGTCCCCAGAGAGCAGAGCTGAACAAACACGGGGACCACATGTGCTCCTCATCCATCTTAATCTCCAGAGCCTTCACCACTTCGAAGCCCTCCTTTGGACACTCTCCAATAACTTGATGTCCTTCTGTTAGTGTGCTGCCCAAAAGTGCGCAGGACTCGAGGCGATGCGGAAAGAGCGCAGAGCAGAGCACAGCAATCCCTGCCCCCGCCCGGCTGGTGATGCTGTGCTGGAGGCAGCCCAGGATGCGGTTGCCCCTCCTGGCTGCCAGGGCCCGTGCTTGAATCACGTTCAACTTGCCATCGACCCAAACCTCCAGATCGCTCTCTGCAGGGCTGCGCTCCAGCCTCTCATCCCCCCGACTGTCCCTACCGCCAGGGTTGCCCCTTGCCAGGCTTGGAATGCCTCACTCGCTCTTGCTAAACCTCATCTGGTTGGGGATTGCCCAGCTCTCTGATTTGCCAAGATCTCTCTGCAAAGCCTTCCTGCCCTTGATGGAGTCAGTCACTCCTTCCTGTTCAGCATCATGCCTAAATGGACTCCATCTGCCCTCAAGTCCTACATGCGAGTCAGTCAGGACAACCCTGAAGAGAACTAAAGGGCCCTAAAACGGAGGCCTGCGGAAGCCCCTAGTGGCTGGCCAGCAGCCCGATGCAACCCCATTTACAAGAACGCTCGGAGCCCGACCCATCAGCCCCTTGTTCACCCATCGCATTGTGCATTGCTCTAGCTGTGTGCTGCCCAATTTGTCCTGAAGGAGACCGTGAGAAACAGTATTGAAGCTGTGCTGAAATCCAAACGGGTGCCATTGGCTGGCTTCCCTTGGGCAACCAGGTGGTTGGCCACTTCATGAAAGGAAATCAATGGGGGTGGGCAAGTGATGGGGAGGGGACATCGCCAGGGCAGCTGACCTAAACCAACCAAAGGGACATTCCAAAGCACCTGATGCCACACTCAGCAATAAAAAGGGGGGCTCCCATGGGGTAGGGGCTGTCCTCCTGAACAACCGCTGAACAAACTTTTGGAGGCCCTGCTTCCCAGGACGTGGCCGAACATGGCTCGTTGATGGGAAGTAGAGAATTTTTCTTTTTCCTTCTCTCTGTGCTTCCGCGCGGCCTTATTGTTTCTTTGGTTTCTTTTTCTCCCCATTCCCCTTCCCTTTCATTAAACCATTCTCATCTCCAACCTCGAGCTCTTTGTGCTGTATTTTCTCTTTTCTCACCTTCCCATTTTAAAAGCCACTCCTCTGTGTTCGCAAGAAGTGAAATAATTTGAATTCCTACCTTACTTTTTCAATGATTTTCAAATAGCTTCAGCAAGGTCTGTGGGACACCAGAACACCCAAATCATTACCATCTCCCCTGGGTGATTTGTAGCACCCATGACGTGAGTGTGATGTATTGGATACCAAATTTGTGGCAAGGTTTAGGTGAAGTGGTTGGACTTAAGTGTTTCCCCCTGCTATTCGTAGAGATGCTGATATCTCTGAGAAAAGCAAACTCTTGGAGCTCAGGCAATTTCCCAGACAGACAGCTGATGAGATCTTTGTCTCCAAAGAGCTTTTCCCCCTAAAAAGAAAGCGGTTTGTGCCTTTTGCAAGGCATTGGCTTCTAGCCAATGAGCTGGTGAATCCGCAGGAGGATACGATAGTTGGGTTGGAAGCGACTGCAGAGCTTTCCGCTTGAAGCTCCTGCTCAAAGCAGAGTCAGATGCAGTGTTTGAGGGCTTTGTCCCGTGCCATCTCCAAGCCCTGCCATGGATGAGGCTGCACGCTCTTTCTGGGGCCGATGGCGTAGCAGTCGGATCAGTAAAGGAGCGCGCAGCTCCCTCACTGTCTGGCAAACCGCACGTGTCTGACTGTGGGCCCACATGGCTCTTTAAGGCCTCAGAGGCTGCTCGCCAGGTGCCAAGCAATCCCACTGCAACCTTGTCGTTTTTAGTTGCAGAAGCCCACACCTTGACCTCAATTTGGTCCCCTAGTTCAGGCTCATAAACTGTCCGACTGTTAAGAAGGAGAATAAGCTGTAAGCTTGCCAGGACAGTCTTTGTTCCTAAGGACGTACGATTCCCCCTAACGCGCAACTGCTGACCAGCGAGGGGCAGTTGTGTGCGCGGCTCCACTTCTCTCAGCTGGAGCTTCTTCCCAGCTCCTGTGCACCCATTTCCAGTGACTTTCTGGACGAGCTTCTCGGAGCTGTTTGCTGAGTTTGGCCGAGCCCATATTTCTGAGACGATCAGTGTGCCTGTTCCCATCCTGATCTGCGTCCCGCTAGTCTGTTCCTGTTCATTCCTTCTTGCTACTTCTCTATTGATGCCATAACTTCATCGGGTTGCCTTTTTCATCTTGAGGACAGGCTCCCCTCTTATACCCTTCTCCCCACAGCAGTCCTTTTCCAAAACAGCTTTTCATTGGTCAAACAACTTGGCATCTAACAACACCTGCAAACACCCAGCAACACCTATGCCTTAATGGCTGGAGAACAAGCAAGCCGAGACTGCATGGAGTCTCCTGAATCACCCTTCTCTATTCCCTCTAACCTCTTTTTCATTCCTGATGGCCTCATCGTTCAGAGTCGGATGTTGCCACCAAGCATGGGGCTTGCTGACCCCCATGGCCACACTCCCACATCTCCCCCTTCTTCATGAATATCAACCATCTTCTTGACACGAATTCGTATGCCATAGATGACAGTGGCATCCCTGGCCATGGCAGGGGGAGTGGAACTAGGTGATCCTTAAGGTCCCTTCCAAGCTGAGCCACTCGATATTTCTATGCCCATAGGATTGTGTGATTCGACAAAGAAGACCAAGACACTGTCTGTGGCAGGGTGACAACTCTTTATTTGGATGACAACCACGTGTGCCCTGCTAAAGGCGCGGGGGCCTCTTGCAGGGCTGGGGAGAGTCTGCGTTGCTGTCGGCCCTCCTCTTCCTCCTCCGCCGGGGCCCCCCGCGTGAGTTGTCCCTGCCCTGGCCAGGAGGAGAGGGCTCGTGGCTGCAGCCCGGCACCACGGCATCTTCTTCTGCCGCCTGTCGCGGCTCTGAGAAGGGCTCCTCCTGCTCCGCGGGGATGGGTGCGGTGGGCGGGTGGCCAGGACCCCCACGCAGGGTGGCACCGGAGGTGCTGGGCAGCTCGTCGAGGTCAGAAGCCTCCGGACTGCTGGAGGACAGCAGCATGGTGACAGGAGTGTCCCGGGGGGAGGCAGCAGGGCTGGGGGTGGCCTCGGGGCTCTCTTCTGGCTCCCAGGTGTCTTGGGAGCCCTCGAGCTGCGGCTCCCAGGTGTCTTGGGAGCCCTCGATGTTTGGCTCCCAGGTGTCTTGGGAGCCCTCGAGGTCCACCTCAGGGCCGTTGTAGAGCTGGCTGGCAGGACGCGGTTCCAGGAATCCCAGGTCCTCCAGGTACTCCTCGCTGCACGTCTGCACCATGATGGAAATGAGGCGCTGCACAAAGCTCAGCGTGTGGCCCTGCAGCAACAGTTGCAGCTCCCGCACCAAGGCCTGCTCATCCAGCCCGCAGCGGCACAGCCAAGCGATGACGGTGGCCTCCAGCATGTCCTGGTCCCACCAGGCAGCATCAAACAGCTCCCTGGCTTGCTGTCGCACCCAGGAGCGCAGCGGACCGAGGACTTCCAGGTGCTCCCTGAAGAGGGCCGCCCATTCCTCAGGCAGGAGGCCTCTCAGGGCAGGCTGGGGCACCGGCTCTGCAGCCCCGTGCTCGTCCTGCTGGCTGTCGTCTTCGGCCTCTGCGTCAGGGACAAGCTGCACCTCCAGGAAGTCGTCTTCCGCCCAGATGGAGTAGCGGATGGAGGTGATGCGCTGCCTGCAGAGGGGGCAGGTGCTGCTTCTCTTGGCCCAGCGCATGATGCACCCGAAGCAGAAGCGGTGCAGACAGGGGAGGGTGTAGCTGGGCTCCTTGGGGGCCCCCTGGCACACAGGGCAGGTGACGTCCTGGGCCTCACTGGCCATGGCGTCGGCTCGCTGCAGCGGGCTGGGGAGAGCTGCAGATGGGGAGCTGCTTCCCCTGGCTGGCGCCGCTGCCACAGGTGCTGTGTGCTGCAAGAAGGAGAGAGGCCAGGGTCAGTGGCTGTGCCGGAGCGGGCAGTGGCAGTGCCCCGGCCCCTCAGCAGGACAAAACCCCAAGCCCAGCCCCGGGGCACATGTCCCCGCACAGCTCACCTGCACTGCTGCGAGCACTCCCCGCACAGCCCCGGCTGCCTGAGCCAGGCAGGGCCGGGTAAACGCAGGCACTGGCTGTGGGGATGGGCACTGAGAGCAGCTGCCAACAGCCCCACAGCACAGCTCCAACTAATCCTCTCAGGAGATCCTTGCTCGGCACTCCAAGCCTCGCACACACGCTCAGCGGGAGTCCAGGCACGAGCCAGGCTGGGCCAGGCTCTGCCGGCACCCCAAGATAAGCGGCGAGGGCCGTGAGGTCACAGCCCGTTGCCAGGTGACCTCATAGCCCATCGCTGCCTTACCTCAGAGCCCAGCACTCTGGGTGACCCCCCAAAACCAAAGCACGTGTCTGAAAGCACTTCCCAGACAGTTTGTGAACAGCACGTTTGCTGCCATGACCACTTCCCTGGGAGGCCTGTTTCAGTGGCCAAGCCCCGTGTTGGTGAAAAAGCTTTTCCTCACCTCCAGACAGACCCTCCAGTGGCCCATCTCCTTGCCATTCCCTCGAGTTTTGTCAGTGTCCCCAGAGAGCAGAGCTGAACAAACACGGGGACCACATGTGCTCCTCATCCATCTTAATCTCCAGAGCCTTCACCACTTCGAAGCCCTCCTTTGGACACTCTCCAATAACTTGATGTCCTTCTGTTAGTGTGCTGCCCAAAAGTGCGCAGGACTCGAGGCGATGCGGAAAGAGCGCAGAGCAGAGCACAGCAATCCCTGCCCCCGCCCGGCTGGTGATGCTGTGCTGGAGGCAGCCCAGGATGCGGTTGCCCCTCCTGGCTGCCAGGGCCCGTGCTTGAATCACGTTCAACTTGCCATCGACCCAAACCTCCAGATCGCTCTCTGCAGGGCTGCGCTCCAGCCTCTCATCCCCCCGACTGTCCCTACCGCCAGGGTTGCCCCTTGCCAGGCTTGGAATGCCTCACTCGCTCTTGCTAAACCTCATCTGGTTGGGGATTGCCCAGCTCTCTGATTTGCCAAGATCTCTCTGCAAAGCCTTCCTGCCCTTGATGGAGTCAGTCACTCCTTCCTGTTCAGCATCATGCCTAAATGGACTCCATCTGCCCTCAAGTCCTACATGCGAGTCAGTCAGGACAACCCTGAAGAGAACTAAAGGGCCCTAAAACGGAGGCCTGCGGAAGCCCCTAGTGACTGGCCGGCAGCCCGATGCAACCCCGTTTATAAGAACGCTCGGAGCCCGACCAGTCAACCCCTTGTTCACCCATCGCATTGTGCATTGCTCTAGCTGTGTGCTGCCCAATTTGTCCTGAAGGAGACCATGAGAAACAGTATTGAAGCTGTGCTGAAATCCAAACAGGTGCCATTGGCTGGCTTCCCTTGGGCAACCAGATGGTTAGCATATAGGTCTTTGTTTACAAATGAAATGATATGCTATACAAGCAGAACTTTTTCAAAATAAAGAACAGAAAGTACAATTATAGCAACTAAAATTTATAAAAACAAGTAGTCGGTTCTAATTTCCGTTAGAGACAATTTCTTCTTGTCAACAACTCTTAATGGAAAGATATACAAATCAAAGCAGGACTGGACTGAACAAAGAAAGAAGTATTTGTGTAATAGTTTCCATTTTCAGTTTTTGTGGTTCTTCAATCTGTTACTGTATTCTCACAAATCTCAAGAAGCTGCTTCATTTCCACACTATACCAAGGAATATTTGACAACAGCAATACCAATAAACTTTAACAAATTGATACTTGCAGATAAAAATGGGTCTATAAGAGTAATCTTAACTTCATATTATTTAAATAATGGAAGAAATCTTAATAATCTGCCAGAAAAGCCAGACATGTCTACTTCAGTGTTGTCTTGTGAATGTGACTGATGCATAAAGATTTTGAGTACTACCCAGAACAGCAAGACAAAATTGATAATGCTCAACTTGGTAGTTTTGGTTTATAAACTCCAGCATTTTTTCTGTGAAAGTGGGACATCACAAAGTGTACAAAGTGGCTTAGGCAGGTCAGAGGGCTAGTTTGTCATCCTACAATTATTTGACCACTGTAAGAGATTTATACAGGAAAAAATGAATACTGAAAGTAGGGTAGAAGTAGGGAAAAAAACTAGGTTCAAATTCATCTTGCTAGGATAATAATAATCATTACTAATATAAATTCAACAAGAAAAACTTTGGCTCCCAATCAAAAGTGAAATGGTTACAGTTAAGCAGAAATAAGATAAAATGATAAAGCTAAAATCAAGAAATCAACTGCCTTCAGGCAAAGTCTATTTGTAAGACTATGATTCATAAACTTGGAGAACTCTATGAACCCAATCTATTTTGTTTTGATGTTTTTTTTTGGTTTTTTTTTTTTTTTTTTTGGTCTGTAAAAACTGAAGAAGGTATCAGAATACTTCTGGCAGCAAAATAAACAAGTCTACAGGTGACAGAGTGGATACAATATGCAGCTGAATAAACCATTGGGTTAAACCACTGCTGTGAAACAGTTTTTATACATAAGTCAAGCTGTGTTGCTCAAACTGGGAAAAGGAAATTCCACATGTGTAGCTGCCTGGGGTCACCGCTGGAGTAAAACTTTTAGGTATGAGAAGGTCAGGAAAGGGTCAGGGAAATAAAATCAGGAATAACAGTTAAGTGTTTGACCAACTAAGTTCATACCAACCCAAAGTTCCATGGCCATGGCAGCCAAGCTTAAAGCAAGATTTTCCATAATGGAGAACAATGAGATCAGGGTGGACAACAGAGATAAGAATTAAGCCTACAAAGTGAGTTAGAATTAAAGCCAGCAGCCATTTGCCAACAGCAAAGATCATCTGTCTTTGGAAAGAAAAGAAAAAAAAATAAATCACATTTTGCATATTAGACTTCGGGAGACAACATACAGACTTCATATCTGAACATGCAGAAAAGTGATTCATTATGTTTCAGTCTATGCATCTTTAACATACACAAAAATACTAATCATTCACAATACACAGAACACATATACCCCTTCAAGACAAGAATTTAGAGCAATTACAAATTGACTAATCTTTTGAATTTATCAGAAAATATTTGAAGAAAGGTGAAAGCTGGTAGATAAAGCTCTCCTTTGTATGCACAAGATCACTTAGCCACCAAATTATTGCTGGACTCAATAGCATTAGCTGAAACTCAGAGAAAGTGGGTAGGCAACTGATGAATCAAATAAATAAGAAAAAAAAAAAAAAAAAAGAGAGAGAGAGTTGGATAGGAGGAAGTCAGAGAGTCAGAGTAGAGTTAAGTTCTGTACCCTACTGTTTCCAGAGATTTTGCTTCTCTTTATAGTAAGAAACTGAATCTCTTTATAATCAAAAACGCTATATTGTTCCCTGAAATCTGGAACACTTTTAAAGAAAGATTCTTTACATTCAATTCAGTGAGACCTCTGCAAGACTGATGCTGTAGCTGCTTCTATGTTGAAATTCATGGAGGAAGAACTCCAAGAGTTTTGCATGATTCCCTGATTTCATTGATGTCGATATTTCATATTTCGTTATTTAGGATATCATTTCTCATAAATTCATCATTTTGTTCATATTAAAATGTTTAACACATTTCCTTTTTCTGCTTAAATAATGCCATTTAAAATCATTGCAAAATCTTATTATAGCTGAGGTTAAAATAAGGACTGAGGAAAACAATGAAGAATAAGTGCATTCAGGTAACTCTATATTAGCCAATAGTGCCTTAAAATGATGTTTGCGTTTTCACTGTGATCTAGAGAGTACTGATGAGATTAGACTGTCTCTTTCTCTGAAAATATTCAAAACCCAACTGGATGCCATCCTGCACAACATGCTCTAGGTTATCCTGCTTGGCAGAGGGGTTAGACTAGATGATCTTCAGAGCCCTTCCAACCCTGCCCTTTCTGTGATTCTCTCATGTCAGTTAACTGAACAGTTGGATTCACTGTTTCCAAAAGGAGTACTTTTAGAGGAAAAATAATAATAATAAACAAACAAACAAAAAAGTGATGTGCCCTGGCAGCAGACTGTCACCACTTTTTCTTTTAGACAGTTTTTAGCCTGTCTGTCTCATGTCATTCTACAGCTCCATCTTCCTTTTTTTTGTTTTTTGTTTTTTTGTTTGTTTGTTTTTCATTCACCACACTGGAAGGCAATATGTTCTTACAGCATTTCACTACAGTAGGTTTTAAGAACCTTAGATGGATTCTAATCTCCTTGCCACAACTGACGAAAGCTTCAAGATGCCTGAAGTAGCTGAGCACTCGTTTTAACTGAAGCATTATACTCCAACAGCATCTGCATGGACTCCTCTACCTTCAGTACTGATCTGACAATTAAGCTTAGGACAAGAATGGCAGTTGAGCCACTAATATTTTATCTGATAACTTAAAGGTACAGTATCTTGTAGCAGACAATATCTAGGCAAGAATACTCTTGCTTTTGAAGCAGTATTTAAGGAATACTTGGATGTTGTGCCAGTTCTTTGAACAAAAGCAAATTTCACCCATGATGAAGTATGAAAACTATTGTGAAACAAGCAGAAATGTAAATTCCTCATTATCACTGTGAAGCACAGCTTTTTAATTATTAAATTATTGAGAGAGAGAGAGGGAAAGTTCAAAAATGTGAATGTATGCTTTTGCTGAGATGCAAATTTTCTTATTAAACCTAAAAGAAGAATAATTTGAAATGATATTTATTGTACTGAAATGAACAATTTATTCTTTTTAATTCTTTGCATATCATCTTTTAAATTCAGAAAGCCTCTTGTACAATGTGGGCTATCATATAAAAATTATAAAAAAGGGATTTATTCTTAATCACATCCAACTTTGATACTACAGAGGAAGACAAACTGGGAAAGAAAAAAATAAAAATAAAATAAATCATAATGAACACAGCCAAATGTACAAAGCTACTGTTGGGAGCACAATGGCTCCACAGATATGAAAAGTAAAGATTATCTTCTCTGATTTGATATATAACCAAATATATTTAAAAGGACAAAAGTGTTAGGTCCAATATCAGACACACATGGTGTTTAAGAATGACAACCCAGAAAATGTATCAGGAAAACTATGAATCTTAAGCACCTTGACACCCTGTTCTTTGTCCATTTCTCTGGACAGATTTTTCTCTTCTGCACTCTAACTCAATAGTCTTCAATAGTCTTCTAATCAATTAATTAATCTTCTAATTAATTGTCATTAATATATTCTTCTCATATATATTAAAAAAAAAGAGATGTATAATTAACTTAATGAATATAAAACACAAATTGCATTAATTCTATGTGAGATTTAGAAGTCAGAGTTCAAAGGCAAAGAGTAGTTGGTATGTAGTACCTTCTCCATATCAAGATTATGCATAAATTGCAGTGGAATTAGACCACGAGACATTTGCAGCAGGATAAGAAGATAGTGGTGAATACAGATGGGTTTGAGAACATACTTACAGGCTTGCCCAAATACATGATCTACAGATTTTTCATAGCATCTTGTGAAACAAAGTTAATTAAGCACTGACTGAGATGTTAAAGGTGAAAATAAAGAATGAAAAAAGCCCAAGCAAGTCCAAACAAGAAGGGTGTAGTAAAAACTTTCACTGATAAACTAAAAAGATCACAAGAGATAAATATCTACTCTAATTAGGCTTTGGCTGCACAAATTTTCTCCCTACAAAGGTGAACAACATCCCTGTAGTCCTTCCATGTATTTTACTTAATACATCTTAAACATGGAGATATCTCTCTGAGGTCAACTGGATTGGGTAAGGAACTAGTTAAAACACTAGCTTAAAGGTGTGTAAAGGACTTATCAAGCTGATGAAACCAGAGGATAAAAGGCACTCTGTCCTTTTCAAAGTTTTAGCAAACACAAAAAGTCTTTTCTTTCTTACCAGTCTTTTCTTGATAGCATATATACATGCACAGATTGCTTAGAGATATCGTCTCTTCCAATATGATATATCCTATATTCACATCTGTCTGATTCAACAGCTCTTCCAAAAAGTGGCCTGAATGTACTTGTATCATCACTGTTAGAATCCAGATGAAAAGCAGTTGTGCAGCTATAAAAGTTAAGAACTTCATCAGTGAGGGACACCTCCCGTACTTCCCTAAAACATATTACCTAAAATGTTCATTTTCAACATACATAGCATATTACCATAACTCAAAGTTCTGTAGAATATAAATGTTTTTTGCTGTTATTTTTCCACTATCTATTCTTTTCACCTCCTGACCCTCTCTGAAAAGATTGTCAGTTAAGATACAGTTCAGACAGATTCCTCGTGTCCTGCCCTTGATGGGAGAGAAGAGGAAGGGAAGTGCTGAGTAGTCATTGCTAGCGAAAAGAGAAAAATGGGTATTAAGTGCAAAGAAAAAATAAATCTAGCAAAAAAAAAAAAAAAAGAAAAAAAAAAAACTCTCCCTTGAGGTTGAAAAACAGCTGAACTGTAGTTCAGCAAGTGACCCCCTACCATTCTCTGGAAGAAAAGGTCCAGTCAGAGAATAGGCATGACATTGTTGCTTTGGAAAATAGTAAAAAACATGTGCAAAAGATTTGGGAAACTCCTGCTGATTAGGAGTAGTTAACAAAGGAATCAGTGAGATTTTCCTTTCCTCTACTAGTTTCTACACCTTTGAAAATAAATATTATAATGCTTAAATGCTTAGGATAAATGGTTCCATATTATTTGTTCAGCACTGAAAAATATGTTATCAACTTTACACAGCAAATAAAAAGAAATTGGCTAGTGCATGTCCTACATATTGTGTGACCCAGTTTAGACATGATGCAACTAAAAATAATAAAAAAGCAATGTGGAAATTTACCTTTAAACTAGGTAAGAAGGGGGATGGGGCTAAAGCAAGGATTGTTGGAGCTGTGCCAGGGGGAACAATAGCAAGGCCAGGGGATAAGGCAATGGCTCAGCTGAAGTGCATCTACACCAATGCATGCAGCATGGGTAACAAACAGGAGGAGCTGGAAGCCATTGTGCAGCAGGCAGGCTATGACTTGGTTGCCATCACGGAGACGTGGCGGGACCAGTCTCATGACTGGAGTGCTGCAATGACTGGCTATAAGCTCTTCAGAAGGGACAGGCAGTACAGAAGGGTTGGTGGTGTGGCTCTCTATATTAGAGAGTCTTTCGATGTTGTAGAACTCAGGGCTGGGAATGACAAGGTTGAGCCTCTTTGGGTTAGGATCGGTGGGGCCAACAAGGCTAGCGTCCTGGTCGGGGTCTGTTATAGACCGCCAAACCAGGATGAGGAGACAGATGAGGAGTTCTACAGGCAGCTGACTAAAGTTGTGAAATCTTCAGCGCTTGTTCTCGTGGGGGACTTCAACTTCCCTGACATATCCTGGAAGCACAACACAGCCCAGAGAAAGCAGTCTAGGAGGTTTCTGGAGAGCGTGGAAGATAGCTTCCTGACACAGCTGGTTAGTGAGCCTACCAGGGGTGGCGCCCCACTACACCTTCTCTTTACAAACAGAGAAGGACTGGTGGAGGACGTGGTTGTCAGGAGCTGTCTTGGGCAGAGTGACCACAAAATGGTGGAGTTCTCTATTCTTGTCAAGGCCAGGGAGGGGACCAGTAAAACCGCTGTATTGGACTTCCGGAGGGCTGACTTTGTGCTGCTGAGGACACTGGTTGGTAGAGTCCCTTGGGGGGTGGTTCTGAAGGGCAGAGGAGTCCAGGAAGGCTGGGCGCTCCTCAAGAGGGAAATCTTAATGGCGCAGGAATGGTCTGTCCCCACATGCCCAAAGACGAGCTGGCGGGGAAGAAGACCAGCCTGGCTGAACAGAGAATTGTAGCTTGAGTTTAGGAGAGAAAAAAGGATTTATAATCTTTGGAAAAGAGGGCAGGCCACTAGGGAGGACTATAAGGATGTTGTGAGGCTGTGCAGGGACAAAATTAGAAAGGCCAAAGCTCACCTGGAGCTCAATCTGGCTACTGCCGTTAAAGATAACAAAAAATGTTTTTATAAATACATCAGCGCAAAAAGGAGGACTAAGGAGAATCTCCATCCTTTACTGGATGCGGGGGGAAACTTAGTTACAAGAGATGAGGAAAAGGCGCAGGTGCTTAATGCCTTCTTCGCCTCAGTCTTTAGCGGCAATACTGGTTGTTCTCTGGATACCCAGTACCCTGAGCTGGTGGAAGGGGATGGGGAGCAGGATGTGGCCCTCATCATCCACAAATAAATGGTTGGTGACCTACTAGGGCACTTGGATGTGCACAAATCAATGGGGCTGGATGGGATCCACCCGAGGGTACTGGGAGAAATGGCAGAGGAGCTGGCCAAGCCGCTTACCATCATTTATCAACAGTCCTGTCTATTGGGGGAGGTTCCAGTTGACTGGCGGCTAGCAAACGTGATGCCCATCTATAAGAATGGCCGGAGGACTGACCCGGGAAACTACAGTCCCGTCAGTTTGACCTCAGTGCCAGGGAAGCTAATAGAGCAAATTATCTTGAGAGTCATCACACAGAACTTGCAGGGCAAGCAGGCAATCAGGCCCAGTCAGCATGGGTTTATGAAAGGCAGGTCCTGCTTGACAAACCTGATCTCATTCTATGACAAAGAGACGCGCCGGGTGGATGAGGGAAAGGCTGTGGATGTGGTCTACCTTGACTTCAGCAAGGCTTTTGACAGCGTTTCCCACAGCATTCTCCTCAAGAAACTGGCTGCTCATGGCTTGGACTGGCACACACTTTGTTGGGTTAGAAACTGGCAGGATAGCTGGGACCAAAGAGTCGTGGTGAATGGAGTCAACTCCAGTTGGAGGCCGGTCACTAGCGGCGTTCCCCAGGGCTCGGTGCTTCATCGATGATCTGGATGAGGGCATTGAGTGCACCCTCAGTAAGTTTGCAGATGACACTAAGTTAGGTGCATGTGTCGATCTGCTCAAGGGTAGGAAAGCTCTGCAGGAGGATCTGCATAGGCTGCACCGAAGGGCTGAGGTTAACTGCATGAAGTTCAACAAGGCCAAGTGTCGGGTTCTCCACCTGGGGCGCAATAACCCCAAGCAGAGCTACAGGCTGGGAGAGGAGTGGTTGGAGAGCTGCCAGGCAGAGAAGGACCTGGGAGTATTGCTGGATAGTCGGCTGAATATGAGCCAGCAGTGTGCTCAGGTGGCCAAGAAGGCCAACAGCATCCTGGCTTGTATCAGAAACAGTGTGACCAGCAGGGCTAGGGAGGTGATCGTCCCCCTGTACTCGGCTCTGGTGAGGCCGCACCTCGAGTACTGTGTTCAGTTTTGGGCCCCTCGCTACAAGAAGGACATCGAGGTGCTTGAGCGGGTCCAGAGAAGGGCAACGAAGCTGGTGAGGGGCCTGGAGAACAAGTCCTACAAGGATCGGCTGAGGGAGCTGGACTTTTTCAGCCTGGAGAAAAGGAGGCTCAGGGGCGACCTTATTGCTCTTTACAGATACCTTAAAGGAGGCTGTAGTGAGGTGGGGGTTGGCCTGTTCTCCCATGTGCCTGGTGATAGGAAAAGTGTTTTGAAAAAAAACCCTTACAGAAACAAACAAACAAAAAAAAGGATGAGAATACTTGTTCACTACCAAGCCACCAGGTGTTTTGTTTAGTATAATGAAGATTTGAGTATTAGGTGAATTTATGACAGAATTTTGGAGCAGTAACAGTTCTTCCTTGGCGGCTGGGATGCTAGAAACTGGTGCCACTGACTCTGGACCTACTTCGCAAGTACATTATTTAACTGAAGATAGTGTCCAGTGTTATGCAGACAGGAGGATTTTGTTAGTGTCTCCGCTGGATCAGGTATTTGTTCATTTTATAAGGTTTGCCTTCAGATAACATATATCTAGAACAATTTCTCTTTCTGGAGAAAGGGACCTTCAAGGATACAATAAAAACTTTTTTAATATTAATTAATTTATTTATTTATTTTTGGTGGTGGTAGTGCTT
This sequence comes from Anas acuta, assembly GCF_963932015.1. Lineage (NCBI taxonomy): Eukaryota > Metazoa > Chordata > Aves > Anseriformes > Anatidae > Anas > Anas acuta. The sequence goes on along the minus strand of NC_089017.1, from coordinate 61,285,943 downwards.
CACTGTCAACTGGGATAAACCCCAAAACACAAGGTAACTACATTCTTTCTTTGGATAAACACTGTAATCCCAGGCACAGCAACAGCTGTGTTAAGTGGTTTATTGCCTCACTTAAAAAAATAGACAAAAATTATTGATCTGTATCTGTTATTAAAAACAGCTGTAAGGAATCAACACTTGCAACACAGATATAATGTAAGTAAGGCTTCTCTACAATATATCTGACAGAAAACATCCTTTAAGCTGTACAGTGTAAGAATTGGGAATGTTTGAGCCTTTAAGTATGTAATGAGTGTTGATTAAAATGTGATCTTTCTGTACATGTCTTAGCTGAGCCTGGGAAGATCCATGACAGGAAATATATGTTGTCAGTTCTCAGAGATACTATGGGGACTTTAAATGTCATTTAGAAAGAGGGACACTTAAACTGTTTCACAACACAATTCTATAGAGTGCCCCAGAGGGTTTGATAATTGCCAGGGAGACCCCATTGATTGCATGGTGATTGCATCAGTCACAAGATACACAGAAGTGTGACAGCCTGAACTGTAGGGAGGTATGGTTTGAATGATTTATTCCTGATAAACAGTGAGAAAATGATAACACTCAAATCAATGGATGTTGATGGCTATTTTTTTATTAATCTGGGATTGTATTTTTTTTTTTTAGTAAAAGTATAATAAATACATTCAGTTACCACAGAGCAAGTCTAGAAACTAAGAAAAATGCATTCTGTCAGAAAAAAAAAAAAAAAAAAGTTTCATTTTGTTTACACTGAAATACTGTGAATGTCCTAAAGCTATGCAGATAAACACTGCCTGCATTTTCATAATTTTATATATAACAACTAGTTGTATATTTACAACACAAGTAATGTGTGATATATGATATACCAGGGAAGCTCATGGAGCAGATCCTCTTAAGTGTCATCATGCGGCACTTGCAAGGCAAGCAGGCGATTAGGCCCAGTCAGCATGGGTTTATGGAAGGCAGATCCTGCTTAACGAACCTGATCTCCTTCTATGACAAAGTGACGCGCTGGGTGGACGAGGGAAAGTCTGTGGATGTGGTCTACCTTGACTTCAGCAAGGCTTTTGACAGCGTTTCCCACAGCATTCTCCTCAAGAAACTGGCTGCTCATGGCTTGGACTGGCACACACTTTGTTGGGTTAGAAACTGGCAGGATAGCTGGGACCAAAGAGTCGTGGTGAATGGAGTCAACTCCAGTTGGAGGCCGGTCACTAGCGGCGTTCCCCAGGGCTCGGTGCTGGGGCCGGTCCTCTTGAATATCTTCATCAATGATCTGGATGAGGGCATTGAGTGCACCCTCAGTAAGTTCACAGATGACACCAAGCTAGGTGCGTGTGTCGATCTGCTCAAGGGTAGGAAGGCTCTGCAGGAGGATCTGCATAGGCTGCACCGAAGGGCTGAGGTTAACTGCATGAAGTTCAACAAGGCCAAGTGTCGGGTCCTGCACCTGGGGTGCAACAACCCCAAGCAGAGCTACAGACTGGGAGATGAGTGGTTGGAAAGCTGCCAGGCAGAGAAGGACCTGGGAGTGATGGTTGATAGTCGGCTGAATATGAGCCAGCAGTGTGCTCAGGTGGCCAAGAAGGCCAACAGCATCCTGGCTTGTATCAGAAACAGTGTGGCCAGCAGGGCTAGGGAGGTGATCGTCCCCCTGTACTCGGCTCTGGTGAGGCCGCACCTCGAGTACTGTGTTCAGTTTTGGGCCCCTCGCTACAAGAAGGACATTGAGGTGCTTGAGCGGGTCCAGAGAAGGGCGACGAAGCTGGTGAGGGGCCTGGAGAACAAGTCCTACAAGGATCGGCTGAGAGAGCTGGGCTTGTTCAGCCTGGAGATGAGGAGGCTTGGGGCGACCTTATTGCTCTCTACAGGTACCTTAAAGGAGGCTGTAGTGAGGTGGGGGTTGGTCTGTTCTCCCATGTGCCTGGTAACAGGACGAGGGGGAATGGGCTTAAGTTGCGCCAGGGGTGTTTTAGGTTAGATCCTAGGAAGAACTTCTTTATCGAAAGGGTTGTTAGACATTGGAACAGGCTGCCCAGGGAAGTGGTGGAGTCACCATCCCTGGAAGACTTTAAAAGACGTTTAGATGTAGTGCTTAGGGATATGGTTTAGTGGTGACAGTTAGTGTTAGGTCAGAGGTTGGACTTGATGATCTTGAGGTCTCTTCCAACCTAGAAATTCTGTGATTCTGTGATTCTGTGAAATGCTGATATGGTAAGGTGAATAAAGTTTCATAAGTTTACAAACTCTAGGTCTGTACAGTGGGTAAGAATGATTCCATAGCATGTGCCATGGTTTTGACCTCAGCTCCCTTAGGCCTTACATGAAGGTATGATATGAGAAACAGAGAAAATTCAAAGTCCTAGAGTCTTATTATAAAGACGTAACTGTTAATAGTCACTTCCCATCTGTATGTTTTATGACAAGTTGAGTTTACCAGACCAATTATCTTTGCAAAAAAAATCAGAATAAGAACCAAATGCAACACATGCTCTATGTCTGATCCTTATGCATTGCAGGGCTGCAGAGACATAACAAGTTCCCACTGCAAAAAACAAGAAAACTGTGAATTTAATCACTTCTTTTGGTGTACAGCTGTGTTCTTCTAGAATTAAGGAAGCTTCTGGGAACTAAGTTCTGGTCATCAGCTACCTCAAACTAACTCAATACTTAGTTTCTGTCCACACAACCAAAACGTAAGTGAGCTTCTATATCCTGGTTATTAACCCAGCTTTCAGTCCATTGGTTAGTAATTTTTTTCATACTTAGTTCAAAACTGCATACATCATTTCAGGACAAAGAGTAAGAAATATAGGCAGTCATAATAAAAAAGACGTATTTTTCACCCACTATGATTTTACTATAAGAAGCGTTTTGTCTGCTTTCAAGTCAATACTTTAAATATGAAATCATTTGTAAATTTAAATATTTGTAAAAAAATACTTCAAGAATTATTAGATAATTTATCTTCCCTCATGAACTTCCATTCTTTAAAATTGCCTTAGTTTCAGAGTTTTTTATTGAAATAAAAATTAAGTTAAGGAAAATTACTTAACTGGGGCCTTTGTCTGTCATTTGAAATCGATGTTAGCATTAAGTTTCACCAACAAATTAAATGGTTTCTTTTTAATAGCTGAGAGGCAAATCTCATTTTTCCAGGTAACTGATCCAGTATGTCAGAAGACATCAGCTTAGAAGACTACATTTTTTCATGTTTCACATCGTTCTGAATTTCCTTGTTTCCTTTGACAAACAGTTAGTAACAGAACAGACAGCAAACATGACCGTAGGTGTACATGTTCGTCATGGTCAGGCCCTGTTGCAACTTTTGCACTTTTGGAGGAAACACTCAGGCAGGCAAAGAGCTGGGAAGTCACTGAAGTTCATTTCAGTAAATTCTGGTCTGGGTTGTCAGGGGAGAAAGACCAGACAAAACATCAAAAAGCAAAGTTTCCCCCAGGTGCAGGTGTCTGAAGATGAGATATTTTTCTCATGTCTAAATATGGCAGTAAGAAGTTAGCTGGCATACCACTGATGGTGGCTGGTGATCAAAGTACACTGAGAGAAAACTTTAGACTGTTTTGGCATTGATTTGTTGTTAGTATGAAGTGGCTGAGAGCTAAGTGCTTGGCCCTGGAACAAAGCCGAACATTAGTCATGTGCTATTATTCAGTTAAATAATAACATGTAGAATTATGTCAATGCTGTGCTTAAAGCACTAGATTTTTTTTTAGTGAAGACAAAGATACAATGTATTCTGTCTCTCCATTTGCTTTGGTAGGTTTTTGGGTACTGTGGCTATAACCTGACCTACCATAATAAGAAACTGGTTTAATGGATCATTTTAAATAATTAGGCATTGAATTAACTTCTGAAGAGGTGAAATTTTAATGTCTGCCTTTCTTAGACTAAGAGCTGATAGTGCTGCTGGAGGAGAAAGCCCACACCAGTCCTTGTGGAAATGGACTTGAGATCAGGAAGTCATTAAGTAAATGCAAATGACTTGGACTTGCTAAAAAGAACAGTAAAGAGACATGCTTTTTTTTTACTTATTTTCCCCTCCTTTCCTCTTGAGTGTTGCTGAGCAAGAAACATCTTTAAGGAAAAGACATGTAATGGATCATTCTGAGAGAGAAGTGAGCTTCTCTTCCAACCTAGAAATTCTGTGATTCTGTGATTCTATATCCTAAAATACAGAATTGTCTAGAAAAGAGAAAAAAAGAGCATAAAAACAAAACAAAACAAAACAAAACAAAACAAAACAAAACAAAAAAAAGAGCATTGGTGCATAAAACAAAGGGAAATGACTTTTTAGCATAAATCAAATAAATTTCATTGATGTCGTTACAAATACTGAACATTTAGTCACAAGTTACTAATCACAGATCACTGTTATAACTTAGGCAATATTTTCAAAAGATAACAGCTTTTTTTATTATTATTTAATAGTAATTTGTTCCCTGTTCTTTAAAAAATAATAAATCAGAAAGTAGGTGTGATTTAAGGACAATGTTAAGAGAGCTGTGCAGAACAATAGGATTGAATGACTTAGTAAAAGATCAATTACTGTTTTGGCTAACTTCCGTAAGATAAATATGCTGAACACAGCATTAGAAAACAATGAACATCATCAGTATTCAACTTAACAGTCACACAGTCTTAGAAAAAAATTCATTTAGAGCTCTGAAATTGCTGTTTACCCTGGAAAATATCCTTTATTTTGGAAATGTTTTTCAATAAATATTAATTGTTATTCAATGCAGAGATGCCAAGCACAGACATATACTCATGCATCTGACCATACACAAACACAGTGTGTGTCAATCACTCACCTCTGCAGCATGAAACATGTAATAAAAAGTATTAAGCATTCAACCAAAGGAAGTTTTTGTGATTTCTCATTCATGGCTTTCATCTTTCCTGACTTTGCTAGAGTCACTCCTTTAGTACTTTCCCCGTATTTGCTATCCCCTCCAACCAACCTCAATGGTTTAACCTTTAAATAAAATAAAATAAAATAAAATAAAATAAAATAAAATAAAATAAAATAAAATAAAATAAAATAAAATAAAATAAAATAAAATAAAATAAAAGGTTTAACCTCAACCTTTAAATTCTATGTCCTTTTTATGCAGTTAATCTTGTAACTTATATGGAATACATATTGTTAGGAACCAATGTTTTCTGTGATACCGCTCAAATATTTTGGCATACAAGACAGAGATTTTGTTGATGCTTCCTGTCTTCTAATAATTCCTCTGAAGACTGATCAGTGAGAGATCCCATTTTAACAGGTCCATGTTGGAACACAGGATAACACAGAAAAATCCTTTTCTATCAACATCTTTGTTATCCCATCATCACAGATGCCCATTGCTTATCATAATGGTGTTCAGGGTAGAACACCCTTCCTGTATTTCCAGATGATCATGTTCTCAGCAAAACTCAGCTTAAACTAAAAAACTCCCAGGCATCAATGGCATATTTAGCTAGATTCATCCCTTGGGGAAATAAAATAATTATAATAAAAATGAATAAATAAAGTAATAAATTATCATTGTCATTATTATTATTACATAATAATAATAATAACCTGGTGCATGGTAGAGGGTGACCCCTTTGGACCTCTGCATGAGGAAACAGTGTCAGGGCAGAGCTGTCTGGCATCACATGACCTGGTCAGCTTCACAGGGACAGGTCTAACCCTGGAGACCCTAAATGGAATTGTTCTTCTGTCTAACACAACCTAGAGTTCATTTTTTCACTCCCAATTCTGATTCTTCCAGTCATGCCTTAGTTTAAGGAGTAATCTCACTTATATTGAATTCGCTCAACGAATAATATAAATAAATAAATAAATAAATAAATAAATAAATAATATAAATCAATAATACTGTAGCTAAACAAAAGAAAGTCTGGACTGAAATGATAGGAAAATGATGAGAGAATACAGGCATAAAGAATGAAGAAATGCATATCTAAAAAGTAAAATCTCAAGCATCTCTTTTATGATACCTCACATTGTTTGAAATGTTATGTGTGACCATGAAACAAAACAAAACAAAACAAAACAAAACAAAACAAAGTATACAAGCGCTGGAAGAGTTATGGTAATGTCTTGCCAAATTTCTACGTGTCTTTATACATTGCTTCACTTAACACATTTATTTTTATATTTATAAATCTATACACACGTACATATTTTAAATGCAGACTGCTAGGTATAAAATCTTCAGAATGGTAAATTCTTACTATGTATCATATCTTTAGGTAAGTCTGAAAAAACACTACAAAGCAAAATTCACCCCATATCTATAATTAGTTTTTCTGCAAAAGACTTACATCAGGAACTAAATATGTCAGTAGAAGAATAGTTTAGTTAGTAACTCATCTCCTACAATGAAATATTGACAAAGTATCTAATAATAATAAATCATAATCTAATCATTTTAAAGAATGATATAGTGGCTTACATTATGCAAATTGAGATCTACCACCATGTGAAAATATATATATATATATTACTTTAGCAAGTTCTAGTAAAGGACAAACAGACTGATAATGGACTGAGAAAATGGCATTCCCTGCCATATTCAAATGTGGGCCCTGAACTTTTCATTTGCCAAAGGCAGAGGGAAGAGTCTCTTAATGTTTTTTTTCCTCATTTTCCTCATTTCTTGCATCGGCTTTTATATAATGCCAGACAAATTAAATGATATGTAACAGTGTTGTTATTGAACATCCAAACAGATTAAAATTCAGATATTCAGCAACGGACTGAAGAAAAATGAGAAAACAATAAACTTCCAGACTATAGTTTATGATACCATATGCAATGTCACTAGTGGGTGAATAGCAGCCTCTGCAATGCACAATATCAATTTGACAAAACACTGTATTCAGATATTAAACATCAAATGCTGGCTTCATAATTTAGCACAATTTAGAATTAGAGGTTAGTACTTCCTAACCTGAAATCAGTCCTGTAAACCTTTGCTGATTTATTAGTTTTCAAACTACATGAATACAGAAGATAGTTTAATCAAGCTTAACTAGTCACTTTCTGTACAAGACATTAAGAAAATGATGGAAAAAAAAAATGTAGAATAAGCTTAAATAATAAATATTTTAGTTTGAATATACAAGTAAATCCAAACAATGCAAAATCTCCAACAAACTACCATATGTGGAATTTAAAAAGTTTAACAAAACAGCACATCACAAAAATAGAATGTAGTTATTGTTTTTCCTTCTTTTGCTACAGAAGTCTGTACCTTGCAAAACAACTTAATTCTGTCTTTTGATCACTTATAGTTCCTTACTAAATGCACACATGAGAATTATGCTCCACTTCAGCTGTTTACTTCTGTTATTTTAGTTTGCCACTTACACTATAGGTAATAGATTCATCTTTGTTCCAGTGCCATTCTGCAATAACAAAGGCAAATGAAATTCTTAGCAGCAAGGCCCATGTCATAAAATTACATTAAAATGTCCATGTTTTACAGTCAAGTTGAAATCACTCTCTCACTTGATTATTAGCTACTAGTGACAAATTATGAAATGTTTTCTTCTAAACAAACAAGTAACTTTTTAAAAATATTGTTTTGTTTTGTTTTCTTTAAGATTTAAGTACAGCATTGACCCATATACGCCTTTTGTCCATCACCTTAGCTAATAACTCTTAATACTTCAATGAAACCACACCAAAGGCAGGATATAGTTTTATCTGACCTAAACTTTAATTTTGTATCCTGATGAATAGAAAGGACACATACAGTCATGGCTTTGACCCAACTATCCTGTCTGCAATCCATTTAGTATGTTTGCTTATGCCTTCCATTTACAGTTCCCAAAAGCATTTTTATTCCTTTTCACATTCCAAGTAACATTAATAATTTAAACACAAGAAGTAATGAAAGTAACTGGAAAAACTGATCCTAAACTTTCTCTCATTTTCTACTTTTCTCACATTGTATTGATGAGCCTACCACAGTATTTCAGAATATTTCCTTAAAAGTCACTGTAGGAACATACAAAGTGCAATGATAGTTGCATAAGTCAGCTCCTGAGCTTCCATGTGAAAATTTGCAGTAAAAACTTAGAACAGAAATGCCAGCAAGCGTACTGCTGCATTATGATCTTCTAATCTGATTGGCTTTCCAATACAAAAATAATAAACAGTGATAGGAAAAATATTGCCTAAGTGTTGAATATGTAAAAATATTGCACTGTGATAATCTTTCAGACTTATTGCCATGTGAACATATTTTATATTATTTGCCTTATACTGGGATATTCCTTGAGAGGTGGAATTGCTGTGTCTTTTCAGTATTAAAGATGTGTTTTACACATCACAACAATAAGTCCTCCAGAGAAATGAATGAAATATATGTAATTATGGTTTTCCCTGGTCAATTGGTATCCATAAATGCATAAAATGCCAAGTGGTAGGAATGTATTAAATACAACTTATGCTTAAAGAGCACATCTGAAGTAAATATAAAAGTACAGCACATGACAGAATGAAATGGATGCAGAACAAAAACAGTCATGTCAGTCACCAAATTCTTAGACTTCAGCTGCTGACTTAAAGAGAGGCAAAATCTTCAATGGCCATATTTTATTTATCCTCTGCTAATGACTCCTGATTGAAGTATTTGACTTCTTGACTCAGGTCATGCTAACATGTTCATGTTTAATACTTCATACTTTTTATGTCAAGACACTATATCCTACACTTTAACAGAGTAAATTATCTAATGGGACTTTACTACTTCAGTCTTCTGTATTTTAGAATAATACATTTTTTTAAAGAATTAGATATTAATCTCTGCATATCAGGGTTCTCGTAAACTCTGTAACATCCAACACTCAATATATTGTCTGTCTTGAAAATTTATCACTGCAAACAAAAGAGGAAACCACTGAAAGTTGCATTCACTAGTATTAGTGAAGCTTTCTTTCTGAAAGCAGAGAGATTTACCTAGATCTGAAAATTACATTTACTTATTTTATCAACTGCAACATTGCCCTCAATTAAAGGGAGAAATTAAAGTTGTCCAATTATCATCATGGGCTTGAACAGAACTGCTGAAATGCTAAAGCAGCTGTTCAGCAATAACTCTATTTTCTCATGAGAGTATTCAAAGTGAATTTGGATGCTGGTATAACTTTACCCTCCTAGAGAAAAATGGCTTTGCATGTAGTTTTATTCAGATTCCTAAAGAGTTAATGGTCAGACTTTGTTCAGGTTCTATTAAAAAAAAATACAGTTCATTCTCTATCTGGAAAACAATCATCTTCCAAAATCATGGAAAAATATATTCACAGGTAATTAATATTTGAGAAATAATAATCAAAACATACAATAAATGTACTGTGATTTATCAAAATGTCTCTAAATATGAGTTACCTTTAAATTTTCTTATGACAAGTATGAAATGTCTTTGTACAGTGATGGTTCTTCGATTCTTTGGAAAAAAAGTTTGTGGTCAGCATTTCAAATCAGTCGGATTAGACTTCCTGCAATAAAAATGTTATGTTGCAATACTAGTAGGATTGTATTTAAAATGTTTTACAGTTTTTCATATTTCTAAAATGACAATTTGGCCTCTATTTGGAAAGTCTTGTATTTCTGGAAGAAATCTCAAAATATACATACACATGTGCATATATGTATATAAAGCCAACCACAACTCAGAAATAAATAAATAAAAAAAAAAAGAAAAGCAAACAAATAAATAAATAAATAAATTTACTCAACTTGTTTTATTGTTAGGAAAGTACAGAAAATACATTGTGGTATCACTGCTCCTGGCATCTAGGAGGCCAGGTCTCTAGGTCCACTTTGAAGTGTATCCATGTCCAGATCTTCTTCCCATATTCGGATTTAGTGATGGAACAATGGCATCTGAAGTAAAGCCAAAGGAGAAAGGCCACTTTAGCCATCATTTTATAGTTTTCGTTTATGATTTATAATTCTCTGTAAATAAAGAAATAAATTGTCTCTGATATTCCACACTAAATAAGACCACCAAATTTTCATTGTGTTTCTGGAAACACAAGCCCAACACTAGAAAAACAAGATACTGCATCTAGGTTTGGAGCCCCCAGCACAAGAAAGATGTGAACCTGTTAGAACAAGTCCAGACGAGGACCACAAAAATGATCAGAGGGCTGGAGTACCTCTCTGCTGAAGAAAGGCTGAGAGAGTCAGGATGTTCAGCCTGAAGAGGTCTCTCCAGGGAGACCTCATTGTGGCCTTTCAATATTTATAAGTACTAAAGAGGTCTTATAAAACAATGGAGAAGGACTCTACTTGAGTATATAATAATAGGACAAGGGGGAATAGTCTTAAACTAAAAGAGGATAGATTTATTCTAAACTTCAGGAGGAAATTCTTCAGTGTTGTCCTGGTTTCAGTTAGAACAGAATTAATTTTCTTCCTAGTAGCTGGTGGAATGCTGTGTTTTGGCTTAGGATGAGAAGAGTGCTGATAACACCCCGATGTTTTAATTGTTGCAGAGCAGTGTTTATACCAAGCCAAGGACATCTTAGCCTTTTGCTCTGTCCAGCCAACAGGCAGGCTGGGGGTGCAGTAAGAGCTGGGAGGGGACAGACCCAGGACAGGTGACCCAAACTAGCCAAAGGGGTATTCTATACCATCTGACGTCATGCTAAACAATATATAGGGGTGGCTAGCCGGGGGAGGGGGCCGCACTGCTCAGGGTTAGGCTGAGCGTCGGTCAGCGGGTGGTGAGCAATTGCATTGTGCATCACTTGTTTGTACATATTCTTAGTGGTAGTACTATTGTCATCATTGTATTATTATTATTATTATTATTATTATTATTATTATTATTATTATTATTATTATTATTATTATTATTAATAATAATATTATTATTAATTATTGTTATTGTTATTATTATTATTATTATTTTCCTGTCTTATTAAACTGTATTTATCTCAACTTACGGGCTTCATTTTCCATTTCTCTCCCCTGTCCCAGAGAGGGAGGGGGAAGGGTGAGCGAACAGCTGTGTGGTGTTTAGCTGCCGGCCGGGTTAAACCATGACAAGTGTGTTTCATCCCTCCAGGCATAACTGTACCTGCTGCTTCCCTAATGTGCCTGTATAGCAATGCGCAAAGCATGCAAAATAAACAGGATGAGCTCGAGATCTGTATTCAGTTGCAAGGCCACGATCTCATCGTGATCACAGAGACGTGGGACAGCTAGCATGAATGGAACACTATCATGGAGGGCTATGTCCTTTTTAGGCAAGACAGGCTGGGGAAGCGAGGGGGTGGGGTTGTCTTTTATGTGAGGGAGCAATTAGAGTGTACCCAGCTCCACCTGGGGGAGGGTGAAGGACAAGTGGAGAGGTTGTGGGTGAGAGGGATTTGGCCAACTTCTTTTAGTGGTTTGTGGGGATAGGACAAGGGTAATGGCCACAAAATGGAGCACAGGAAGTTCTGCACCAATATGAAAGAACTTCACAATGAGGGCGATGGAGCACTGAAACAGGCTGCCCAGGGAGGTTGTGGAGTCTCTTTCTGTGGAGATATTTAAGGCCCATATGGACACCTACCTGGGCAGCCTGCTTTAAGGAACCTGGCAGGGGGGTTGGACCTACCCCTACAGTTATAAAAAAAAAAAATAAAAAATTGTGAGGCACTAGGACAGGATGCCCAGAGTTGTGGATGCCCCATCCCTGGAGGTGTTCAAGGCCAGATTGGATGGGACCTTGGCTAACCTGAGGTTGGTGGCATCCCTGCATATGGCAGAGGTTTGGAACTAGTCTATCTTTAAGGTCCCTTCCAACCCAAGCCATTCTATGATTCTATGATTCTATATTAAGACATAAGCTAGCTAATGGTGGATTTGTGAGAAGGAAACGCAGAGAGATTCAGTCTGGGAAAGAAAGAAAGGTGCCTTTTCCATCTATGTAATAATGTAACTATGGAAAAAAAAGAACAACAACAAATCTGAATGTGTCTTGTGAATGACTCAACCTATCCAAGACACTCCATGGATTTATACTAATTTAAGAATAGAAATATAAATATTCTTTTCATTTTCAGTACAATATACTTTGTTCCTTACTGGGAAAAATGAACAAAACAAAAAAAAAAAAAAAAAAAAAGTCATTTATAAGTTGGATAGGATGAAATGCAGCATTTTTTGTCTTTTATTTGACAATGCAAATAAGGAAGATTTCTAATTTTAATGTACAAGGTAACTGGTAATTCATTGTAAGAGTAAATTTAACTTCTCCTCACAGTTTCCGATACTACATTTATCTTTCAAATTGTTAAGTTTGCTTCCATTAATCATATCCTCCCAGTCCGCTTTTCTATATTCAATAATTGTTTAGCAATTATTGAATAAAGAGGTAGCTTCTCTCCTTTCTTGAAGACTGAAAGGGACATTATGAGTCATTTATTTCAGTCCCTTAGTCAGTGGTAGATATTTGCTGTCTTTATTTCTGCTTAGAGCTTTTGTTTTATGGTTATTACTTTTATAAAAACATCCCAGAGATGTTTCTTGATGAATTTAGGATCTACTGGTTATAAAATAATACCACGTTGACCTTCTTTTAGTTGCCAAATCCTTTATTGGTTTTGATTTCAGTATTTCTGTTTCTTTGGGTTTTCATTTCTAACACAACAGCAGCTATGCTGGTATTGCATAGATAAGAATAGCTAAGAACATCTCATCTATCTAAAACAAACAAACAAGCAGTTATTTGCCTTTCTCCCCAGATATTTAATCTCTTAAGTAGCAAATAACCTAGAGCAGCTCACAGGGGGGTATCACTCTCTGATAAACCTCATTGTGACAGTAGATGATTTCTGCAGTAAACTTCCCTACACAACATTCTACTTTCCTTGTCTTTCAAAGCACAGACAGATGTGTTTCATCGCATGGAGGGCTTCTAAGTTTAGGAACATTTTTTCATTATTTCTGGTCTTTGTGTCCCCTAACAACTTTTTACATTTTTTTTACAATTTTTTTATACTTAGATGAAGCAATGTTTTTTCTATTACCTTGATTTTACTATAGCCCTTTTCAAACATTTTAGAAATAATACCTGCACATCCAGAAGCCAACAGAACACAGTTTGAAAGTCTCTTCTGAGAACTCATGGACGAAGAACAGGAAGTCTAAATCATTTTTTTGTTGTTGTTGTTGGCTGGTTGTTTTTTTTTGTTGTTGTTGTTTTGGTCTGGTCTGGTCTGGTTTGGTTTGGTTTGGTTTGGTTTGGTTTGGTTTGGTTTAAAGAACTTCCATTAACAATAACAATGAAAAAGTAGCATTTCACACATACACAAAAAAATAAATATAATATATAAATTTAAAAATATATTAATTTCAGTACATACCCAGAGAAGGAACAAAATGTGTATGATAAACTCTAGTTAGTTCTTATTGTCAATCATAAACTGGCATATGATTTTTAATTCTTTCTCTCATATTAAAATGATAGAAACATGTAGGATTGAAGGGGACCTCTGAGTAGGGATCTCAACCTGCTGATAATGCTCTTCTTAATGCAGCCTGGGATGCTGTAAGCTCTTCTTTGCTGCAAGGGCAGGTTGCTGGCCCATTTTCAACATGAGTCAGGTAATAGTCTCTTTCCTTTCCAATTAACTTATGCTTTGTCTGTTTACAGATTTGATAAACTATGGGCTTGATGTCAGAGAAGAAAAGATAAAGCACAACTTTCACAGCTTTCAAAATATGAAGCAGAAATTGCACTTATTTCCCATTTCCACAGAAGCAACTCAATTTAACTCCAAATAAGAAAGACAAAGTATAGGGAGAGAGAAGGGAAGATAAAAGTCAAGACAGAGAGATTAAAAGGAATAAAATATATCAAAATATCACATTTGAATATTTAAGGGACTAAAAGCACAATTGTACTGTCAGGTTATCAAGAGATCTGTTTTCACATTTTGCATATGCTCGATTATTAAAAAGAAGAGTGCAATATGACCATGTTTAGGTATATTTTCATGGAAATTACAAATCTTGTATAAGTTAATACTTCAATGCATTTTTATCTTGCAGAAGTCATGTGGCATTTTTTAGCAGGGCTGAAGTTATTTCTAGTGTTAAGAAACAGGAAGAATGATAGCTGGAACTAGTAAGTGATAGCCAGTGGTGGAACTTCTGAATAATTCCAGTCCATCAGCTAATGCATTTAGGCAGTTCTGTAAAAACTGGTACTCCATTATGTGTATATCAATAGAGCAGAAAATCTCAGAAGATCCTGTCAATTATGTGAATGTGCACACTGTTTTCACAAGCTATACTTGGTTAGAAAATATCCTATCATTATAATTATCCAGCGGAAATGAGAAATGTTCTTCCCACGTCTTCTCTATGACTTAAAAAAAATAAAAAATAAAATAAAATAAAAAATGCATCTCTCTTTTAATGGTCTTTACAGTAAGCAGGATTTGCACTTTTTTCTTTAATTGATGGTCTTAGAGACCAAATTATGGTGTTTGTTTTTGTTTTTGTTTTTGGTTTTTGTTTTTTTTTGTAAAGTGAAATAAAATATTCTGTAGGTAAATGTGGGGGTTTTCTTGTGTTTTTTAAAGAATCAGGTAATTCTCTCCATCCCCCAAACAACGACTGTAATGTCATGGCAATTACGTTTAAAATTTTAAAATTACCATACAAATATATTCTCTCCACTCTTGGAAAATGAGAAAGTGTAAATAAAAATGCAGTGCCAGATTTAAAATTAGTTTTATTATGAGGTTAGGTTCTGTTAAGCATTCTCAAGGTATTGAACTGTAAGAAACTGGAGGTTTCAACAAAAAGATATAGTATTTCCTAGCTCTTCAATACTCCATTTCATGCTTTTCTTGGCTATAGCCTCCTATTTTCAGGAGCAAACCAAGTGAAACAATCCAATGCTTTCCTGGATGATCTTTTTCTATCAGTTTATATAATGTAGCCCTCAAAATACTTGGGTTGGTAAACTTGTGGGGTTGGTTGTCAAGGGAATGATTCTAGGATTTGGGGGATTATTAAAGAAGCCATACTATAGAAACCAATGTATATTGATGCATTTACCATCTGGGACTATAAGACCTTTTTTCCCTATTTCTCTATTAATTCTAAAGAAGTTGTTTAGGAAGATGGTCTTAAAAAAGCACTGGAAGCAAGAGATTGCACGTTACAGAAAAATCAATTTTAACTAAACCGTCAGTCAAAATATTTTGCATTATAATTCATCTTTGTTTTTCAAATTTTTGTTCTAAAACAATAACAACAACAACAAAATCTGGAAGATTATAATTATTTTTATATATTCAAGTATAATTACATAAAGTTATCATGTTTGTATGAACAACAGTTTAAGTATTCACATTTAAGTAGATATATATTACATATACAGACAGCCATATCTCTGGATAATGTACAAACAAGAATACTTGTGATACCCACTAGTCTTGGGTCTTGATAACAGTGATTTTCAAGGATAATTTCAAGAAGCAGAACCTTGACGTACCATAATAAAGTCATAATTTCTAGTCCAATGCACTTATATTCCAGGAAAGCACCCTCAACATACATAATGTCTGTATAAATTGTGTGAAATGTATATCTGCAGCACTGCAGAGATGGCAAAGGCACAGGTTACCGATTCTTTGCTTCACTGCTTTTAATACAACTCATCTAACAAGGTAATGAGGTAGATGACAGGAAATTTAATATTCATTTTTCATGGCCTATTCAAACATTTTTTTCATAAGATTTTTTGTGATTTTTCCCTAAACTAATATCTACTCAGAGACTTCACTGTCTGGATGTATTTACACAGAACAGTACAACTTACTGCAGTACGGAACTTAGCATTGCCAACATTATCTCTTGCCTACAGCAAGACAATAAAATCTTGGTTTTTCAAAGCAAGAGTCTTTTCATGCAATGATGCAGTTGATTTCCTTTGCTAAAATTGATTTTTATTATATTCTATAGTCAAGCACTTTCAGCAAATTTGAAGATTATCTGCAATATGTATTCTTGGAAGAAACCTGCTGTAGTCATAGATGGAGTTCTGCAAACTGTTCCTGTAAATGCATTTTACAGTTTAATATCATCAGATTAAAGAGATCGTCACAAAATTTTATATGCTGAGAGAGGCACAAAATTTACAATGGGCAAATCACTGATAAACGTTACACTGCAGTTTGAGAGTCTATTCTACATACAGCACTGCAGGAAATTGCACTGAATCAAATTAACTTTTTTTTCTTTTTCTGGAAACCTTCCCCTCTCCTGCTTCCCACCTACATTTGTACTTGGACTTGGTCTAGTAAGTCTTTTATTTTTTTTTTCTTTCTTTCTTTCTTTTTTTTTTTTTTTCCTTTATACACTACTGCAACATAGAATGTATGTGAATGAGGACAAGCAGCAGTTTTCACAGTGCTTTAAGTTTGCCAGCACTATAATAAATAGATAAATTGTCACCGCTCCTTTTAGGAACAAAGGAAAATTGGATGAAATTTGTTTTACACTTCCATTCAAGGAGTCATTGAAACAACATTTCCTGATAAATGTCCTTCGATCTGGGATCTGGGATGACTGCTATTTGCCACATGAGTGACTTGCACCATTGATTGAAGAGGCACAAAGATTGAAAGAATTAGGACAAACAATATGGGATTGCTCCCTACAGAATAATTATTTTTCAGCATAGTGCCGTGTACTACATTTATTTTACCCACCTACAAAGCTATAGATGGAAATATAAAATGAGTACTATTGGCCGCAGAGATGTCATATGTTCCCAGAGGGTTTGTTTGGCATGGTTCTTGTTTCTAGAGACCATCATTGTTTCAAGCAAAACCCTTAGCAGGATAACATGGGCATTTTCCTCTGGCAAAGTCTGTGCTCTTGTACAGGGCTAAGACACTGATAGAATCATAGAATCATATAATCATAATGGTTGGCATAGACCTTCAAGATTATCTGGTCCAACCATCACCCTACTACCAACGTAACCCAGTAAGCCATGTCCCAAAACACCATGTTCAACCCTTCCTTGAACGCCCCCAGAGACAGTGATGCCACCACTTCCCTAGGCAACCAATTCCAATGCATGGCTACTCTCTCTGGGAAGAAATTTCTCCTAATTTCCAACCTAAATCTCATCTGGTGCAACTTGAGGCAATTCCCTCTAGTCCTTTCACTAGTTGTCTGTGAGAAGAAGCTGACTCCCAGCTCCCCACACCTTCCTTTCAAGGTAGTTGTAAAAAGCAGTAGGGTCTCCCCTGAACCTCCTCTTCTCCAGAATAAACTACCCCAGTACCCTTAGACATTCCTCATAGTACTTATGTTCCAGACGCTTCACCAACTTCATAGCTCTCTTCAGGACTCGTTCCAGGGCCTCAATGACCTTCCTGTACTCAGAATCCCAAAACTGAACACAGTACTTACATGCTGATCATGTTGCTCCCTCTCAGTAGTATCTCATAGTTTGTGGAGCCTTTTGGTATTTTGAGCTAAAGAATCCTGTTTGCTATATGTTGCATTTTTGAACCAGGACTGGGTATTTCTGTTGCATTTTCTAGACTAAAAAAGGCCATTCACTTATTTTACTCTCATATGTATGCTGTTTACATGCTGTGTTTTTAAGTACATGCTGTATGTCTTCTACCCCATGATATGAGAGTTACACTTATTTTTTCAATATTACTTTAGCACTGATGATGGCTTCTTTGCAGGACGGGAAGACTTAGAAAATAGATTTTTTCAGGAAATTTATTTAGATATTAATGATTTAGAAATTTTCTTTCATTGTTCTTTCTTTTTGCTAGGAGCCAAGCTTTTGCATTTATATTAATTGCAGAAGTGCTGTTTTCTCAGTTACTCAGTTCATTAGCAGTGCAAAAGACCTGAAGCTGTCCTGGTATAAATTTTTTAGAGAGGTTCACCTTTTTCAAGGAGCAATGAAAAGGGCAAAGTCATGATATAATTTCTCATTTCATAATGGAGAATTTATTCAAGCACGTTTTTGTTACCATTTATCACTGAGGACAACTTACAAGTAAATGCCTTCATTTGCATGTAAGTAGCCCAGAAACCTTTTAAATGCCCACGGAACTCACTTGCTGGTTTCTTTTTTGTTTGTTTTGTTTTGTTTTTTTTCACTTACCCTCTCAGATACAACCAGACATATTCATGTCCACAAATTTAACAATTTTATGCTTGCATGTTTGCAGAATCAGGCTTTAATTAAAACTAATTTAATTTAAAAGTATATTTGAGGATGCAGGGCTAAAGTGAGTTTCTAAGAAAATGACTATCCACATAATTTTTTGAGATTATTTTCATTTGTACAACTGACAGAAGATCAGACACTGTTTAGAGTCATGAACAAGATTTGTTAATAGATGCACATAATATGCTCAGGTGAACATGGCAACTAAATTCTCAGGAAGCCATAGACACTCTATAGCCCAAATATTGCTGTTATGAGCAGATCTAATATAAACTCATCTTCACATTCTTGGTTGTCATTTAAAACCACTTTCATAGAGTTGCTTCATTACTCTCCCAACATTAAAATGATCTCTCCCCCCCCCCCCCCCAAAAAAAAAAAGAAAAAAAAAAAAAAGGTTTTATACATTATTTCTCTGCTTACATACCTTTATTTTATAATTGTTAAAAAAAATAAAAATAAAAAAATAAATAAATAAATAAAAGAAAAAAGAAATCTTGTCCTGTATTAATTATTTTTCTTCTGTAGTGGTTTGGCAGTGCATAGGTGTCCATTCCAAGAACTGAGTCATTGAAACATTAGTTATAACACAAAAATCAGTGATATATTTTCTCTGAGTTACTGGAGAAGTGTATAAAAACATACTATATAGGAGCTTCTCATCCCACATCACAGTGAAAAAAGTGACCTTGCTGAGGTCCACAAATTTGCAGTCCTTGTCAGCCACAGACATCTACAGATTAGACAGGAGTCGATCTGAATTACAGTTCAGCAAAGCAGAGTTGTTATCCAAGGGCTAGCAATAGATTTCTTCTTTACCCTCACTGTGCACAACTGTTCTCATTAAAATTTCTGTTTCTTTTCTTCACTTGAATAGCTCTTCTCAACCCATTCATTTGAAAGGGGAGCTCCTGATTTGCCCTCAATTCCCACCAACCTGAGCCAAAGATGAACCCTGTAAATGTCTTAAGGATATAGAGAAAGAAGGGAGCCAGACATGCTGAAGACTGAGGCATAAGGTAAAGCAGAGGTCTGGCTGCTAGGGAGGAAGCCATTCCTTTCTGCCTATGTTTTCTTCAACCAAAAGAGGCTAAGAAAGAATAACATTACCACCACATGCTCTGGTACCATAGTGCTTCACAGTCTGAAAAAATTTTTTACTTTTGTGATGGGCTGTAGTGGTGTTTTTTTTTGTTTGTTTGTTTGTTTTTTCCCACTGTGTAACCCTTCTGTATCATATGCCAGCTCTTGTTTTTTTTTGTTTTTGTTTTTGTTTTTTACCTATTTCTACTACCTCCGGTCTGCCTTCAATTTGAAGGTTATGCTTTATGTCATGTGTTTATGTCATCCCACAGATTTTGCCCCAGGACAATGATCTGAGGGGATTGAATTCCTCTGTGCTCTTTGGAAATGTCAGAAGATCTCTCAACCCATAATAACCCTAGACAGCACTGGGGCAAGCACATTCATAAGTACCGACAGCATTGTATGTAATGGGTTGCTGCAGGTATATCTCCAGGTTACAAGCTCAAGCAAATCTGTAATTTGGAAACCTGTAGTTGTAATTCCTTTTACCACAAACTGCCTTTTGAACCCTATACTACATGTGCACATAATCAAAGGTACTTTGATTATTTATGCAACAGATGACTTTGCAAGGCAAGGAAAAAAAGACTAAGCTTCTCCTCCTCAATTCTGAAATTAATAAGAA
The DNA here is from genome assembly GCF_963932015.1 of Anas acuta. Classification (NCBI taxonomy): domain Eukaryota; kingdom Metazoa; phylum Chordata; class Aves; order Anseriformes; family Anatidae; genus Anas; species Anas acuta. The sequence continues at coordinate 61,265,957 of NC_089017.1, read as the reverse complement.
TATAAACTCTTAGGAACACTATTAAAGTAAGCACCAAATCACCTACTTCAGGACTGTGGACACTGCAGAGAGATGGGTTACAGAAAGTAGAATTTGTTCTTTTCTACTAATCTACTTCAATCATCAATGCATACTGTACCTCTGCTTATTCAGGTTTATGTCCTACTTCATGTAGGGCTTATCATATGCTTTTGCAAGCACTGTAGTATAAATCACACTGATGTTTATTCTACTTTGTTAGTAACCTGAAGCATCTAATGAATAAATAGCAGAATGAGATTAACAAACAAGCCACTTTTTCACAGGGGAGCTGAGCCAAACAGGTGGTCAAGGAGCCTGGGAGAAGGATAACATGCCCAGTTTGCACCCAGCAATGGCAAAGGTACTGTGGGTTCAATGCACAGAAAAGATTTTCTTCTGAGGAAGTGCAGAGGCTTCTCTAGCCAAGCTTTCTGGATAGATGCACGTTATTCTGCATATCTGTGTCCCTCCTCTTTCACAGCTGTTGCCCTGGAGCAGCAGGATGCTGCAAACCCCAATTAGGTTGTGGCTGCAGTAAATACAGAACTCACTGATACTCACACTAAACCAGTTAGATGGGAGAGCTCTGCCCATATGTTTCTCACAGGGAAGCCAACAGAAAAGAAGATGAAAATAAAATAAAATAAAATAAAATAAAATAAAATAAAATAAAATAAAATAAAATAAAATAAAATAAAATAAAATAAAATAAAATAAAATAAAATAAAATAAAATAAAATAAAATAATAAAATAAAATAAAATAAAATAAAAATCACCCCTGTTTGCCCTTCTGTCTTCTTTGTGTTATTCTGCCACAAATGTATTTCCTGAGTTGTCCCCCTACCAGGGGGACAGCATTTCCACTCTCCTAACACAACACCAGTTTCTTATTAAATCTGTCTTTCTGGAATTAAATCTGTAATATCCACATCTTTCAGGGTATTTATAACACTTCCAACCACAAAACCCTGCAGAGCGTAGCATTTTTAAGGAGCCACAAGAGCCAGGTGTTTGTATTATATGTATATGACACAAATTCTAAGAGACTTTATTACTCTTAATTTCATGATACTTCCAGCTGTTTTTTCTCTATTTCATTTCTAATCCTGTCACATTATGCTGACTGTATAGTGCTTGAAACTTGGGCCTGCCCTTTTGCATGTAAATGTGTTAATGATACTGTGTAGAAACAATAGTTATTCTTTGTCTCCAGTGTGACCAAAACTGGACCCTTAGCTTTTAAAATAAAACTATTCCCTCATTTCATGTTGCAAAAGTTAAAAAAAAAAAAAAAAGTTAAAAAGTTAATTTTCCTTTCAGGTGGTGCATGCAGTTTGAACTTACAGATTCAAACATTCATTTTGGTCTATTTCTACAGGACTGATAGACACTTGTCTCCTGACAAAGCTTTTGTAGTTTGCAGTTCTTTTCAGTCTTCATGCAAAAAATAAATAAATAAATAAAATTAAAAAAATTAAGTTGGCTAGATATTTGTCCACTCAACATTTGCTTTTTGTCCACTGTATCATTTGTCCACTCAACATTTGCTTTTAGAGACCAAGATGAGAGTAAACACTCACTCTTTTTTTTTTTTTCTTTTTTTTTTCTTTCTTTTTTTTTTTTCTTGTGTATCTTAAGCTATGGAAGTATTTATAATACCCCATATCTCTTTAGAAGTTATACTGAAATCACATGAACATGCCTTGCCAGACATTGTGAAGTTTATTAGACTGTTTATCTGAAAAGCACTCCAGGTTATTCTCATAAATAAATAAAGATTTTTTTTAATATGTCTTTCCTAAGTTAGAGAGGCTTCTTTTTCTTATTGTGAAAAGAAAAGCAGAAACTGAGAGAAAAATGTCAATAATAAAAATAAATTCCAAAAAGGAACACAAAGTTTTCAGCTGTGGACAGCAATGTAATACTTTGATACAAACAAAAGCAAAAGAATTTCCTTGTAGGTATAGGCAGATGGTAGCAATATCATGACCTGGCCTTTTTTGTTTCATACAGGAAAGGAATATCAGCAAAGTATAAGCAGACATCTATATCTACTTACTAACATAAATATACACTACCTATGAATAAAAAATATCTCTGCTATATCACTTTTTCAAAAATCAGTAACTGCTTTGTTCAAGTTTTCTTTTGTGGTTCTGTTTTATATTCTAAGAACAAGTGAAATATTGTATTAAACAGTTCCTTACTAGTGTTAGAATGAGATCAGTTCTGAAATGGAATTTGTCTGAGAGTAATGATCGTAACTTATATGATCACAAACCTTACTTGTAGGCCCTTTGTTTCAGAAAGAAAGCTAAATATATTTATTAGATCAAATTTTGGCCAAAACTGCATCTGTCCTAGACAAGGAATGTCTTTAGGTTGAAAGAAGAAACCTCATTTTACAACAGAAAATTCAGTGTTAAAATATATTTGATGCAAAAACCCATTGAGACCTAGATTGGAACTTAAAGAAAATGTAGTTATGTCAGAAAAAAAAAAAAAAAAAAAAAAGTCAGAAAAATACAGTATTATATATGATTTGTTTGTTTCCCATTACAAATAGTGTGGCTGGATCTCATTTCAGATATCTATATGCAAAATCCTTCCTTTTCTACAGTTTCTACAGTTTATTTTGATGAAAATAGAGCAGTTCTAATTTTGATAGTAATGGTGTAATTTGTGCTGTTATTTTTCTTTAGAAATTAGGTTTGCATCCTTTCAATTTTGCTTCCCTTCCTCTCTCAGGTAATAAAAATTTGTAAGAGTTTAATGTTATATCATGATTAGTTGAGGAGAAATGGTTTATCTCAACAATACACTGAATACTAGTGCAAGAAGAAAGAAAACTAAAAGAAAGTTCAGTCTGTCTTGTTAAACATCGTATTCTTTGCTATCCCATAAGGAAATTAAACTTTTACCTAAACAGTTGCTGTAAAACTGAGCATACTGAGAGAGCCTAGCAATGCAACCATTATATTAACCATTATACTAACATGCTACAAAAATGAAACAGGAATGTTCAAGAAAATCTTTAATAATGAGTTCCCTAACAGGTAACTTGATACCTATGCTAAGATACTATATTTGCTAAAAGATCAGCACTTCCACGTCTGCATCCTCCAGTAAAAAAAATCAAAATCTCCATATACATATCTGAAACCAGCAGACCACATCTGTCTGTACTCATTAAGCATTTCTGACCCAATACCTTGTTCCGGTAGCACAGACTCATATGCTAGTCTTTTGCTGCTCTGAAGCCTTAATGAAATAAAAGATTAGAAGTTCAAGACAAAAAGATTTGGTCCTATTACTAAAAGGTTTGTTTCATTCAGGTTGTTCTGTTTCCTCCAAGTTGTTCTCTTTGTATTTGAAACCTAGAAATTCTGTGATTCTGTGTGATTCTTTCTGTTCTGAGCAGAGACAAAACTCTTTCTGATTTTTCATCTCTTGTCCATTTTAAGGAGATTTTCTTACAGGATAGCACTACATATAATCTGTTGTTTTTGAGCTGGTAACTACCTTCTCCAATAATAGAACTTCTCTTTTTCTTTGGATGTGATATTGTTCTTTGCATTGAAAGTCTTTTTTTTTTTTTTTTTTTTCACTTTTGGGTGTTGTTCCTCAGTGGCTAAAGCAGCCTGCCAATCCTCACAATAAAATTATGAGAGCACTTGACACTTCCTGTCTCCAACTGTAACCTCTCTTTTTTGTCTGGAGGATGATCTATATTATCCTCCACTCAAACCATAACAATAACCACATAATCTGATAATTATTGAGGTAAAGTAGTTAATTGCTTATGCAAAACAAACAAATTATCTTCTGTTTACAGGAATTTTAAACAAAATTCTCGATGCAAGCATGCACCTACTTGTACCAATTTAGCACTTCAATAAATGTCACAATACGGAAGCGACACTCTGAGAATATAACCGAAGCTTCACTGTACTGCTCAGTGACAGAAACAAAGTTAAGGTCACCTATAGCAAGGTCTAAAACCGACATTTCTGAAATGGCACTGCATGAATAAGTACTATGAAAAATATAAACAGAAAAGGAGGAATGGAAGGAGAGAGAGGGACTAGCAAAGATATATGAGAAAGGTGAAAGAAATGAAAAGAAGGGGTATATAGCTTATTAATACCTCTCCACATACTGGTGGAGTCCCTTGATCATTCTGTTCTCAGCTTCTCATACACAAATCTCTTTCAAGTGAGCTGCTCCTACCTGTCAAAACAGGTTCTGCCATAGTGAGAGAAGTATAGAAACAAGGACTAATTTTATTTTTATATTAACCCCTTCAGTCCCAACAGTCTTTGAACAGTATTCAGAAAGTCTAAATGTTGTAACTGCTTCAGTTCATGGCTCACAATATAGTCATCAATAAATACTGAAAAGGTTTAAGATCTTCACTTGTCTGACAGGGCGTTTTGCATATCAACTATCAATCACTGATAGTGAAACATTTTATTTATATTTGTACTTCACTTAAAAAAAAAAAAAAAGTACTTATTTAACCTTTAGTCTCAAGGTAAATCTTGTGACTCATTAAAGTCTTAGTTTTAAAACTGGGATAAACGATATTGCCATGATGGGTAACATTACATCTCTGCTGCTGCTAAAACAGAACTTTCATCCCTATGGAAGATGAGGAACTGCAGGTTTGCTACTCTTGTGTTTGCAGCAATATGAAAAAATATGTCTTCTATAAAACGTGGATAGAACAGTTAATGACCTGCAATCACGTAAGGCACATTTAGAGCTGTCATCTATCACCAAAGTGTATCTTGAAGACTGACATGCTTATATTCTTGTGCCACAATTTCTACTTATTTATTGTCAAGTTTCTTTTTTTTTAAGAAAAAATTATCCGTTGTACAAATGATGCAGTAAGGCATCGTATCCTGCAAGAGGGTGTTTCAGCTTTGAGCATGAGTGCAAATATTGATAGAATCATAGAATCATAGAATATCCTGAGTTGGAAGGGACCCTTAAGGATCATCAAGTCCAACTCTTGACACCGCACAGGTCTACCCAAGTTCAGACCATGTGACTAAGTGCACAGTCCAATCTCTTCTTAAATTCAGACAGGCTCGGTGCAGTGACCACTTCCCTGGGGAGCCTGTTCCAGTGTGCAACCACTCTCTCTGTGAAGAACCCCCTCCTGATGTCAAGCCTAAATTTCCCCTGCCTCAGCTTAACCCCATTCCCGTGGGTCCTGTCACTGATGTTAATGGAGAAAAGGTCTCCTGCCTCTCGACACCCCCTTACGAGGAAGTTGTAGACTGTGATGAGGTCTCCCCTCAGCCTCCTCTTCTCCAGGCTGAACAGGCCCAGTGACCTCAGCCGTTCCTCGTATGTCTTCCCCTCCAGGCCTTTCACCATCTTCGTAGCCCTCCTCTGGACACTCTCCAACAGTTTCATGTCCTTTTTATACTGTGGTGCCCAGAACTGCACACAGTACTTGAGGTGAGGCCGCACCAGCGCAGAGTAGAGCGGGACAATCACCTCCGTTGACCTACTAGCGATGCCGTGCTTGATGCACCCCAGGACACGTTTGGCCCTCCTGGCTGCCAGGGCACACTGCTGGCTCATATTCAACTTGCTGTCTACCACGACCCCCAGATCCCTCTCTTCTAGGCTGCTCTCCAGCGTCTCATCGCCCAGTCTGTACGTACAGCCAGGGTTTCCCCGTCCCAGGTGCAGGACCCGGCACTTGCTCTTCTTGAACTTCATGCGGTTGGTGATCGCCCAGCTCTCCAACCTATCCAGATCCCTCTGCAAGGCCTTTCCACCCTCATTCGAGTCCACAAGTCCTCCAAGTTTGGTGTCATCAGCAAACTTGCTCAAAATACCTTCTATTCCTACATCCAGATCGTTTATAAAAATATTGAAAAGTACCGGCCCTAAAATGGAGCCTTGAGGGACCCCACTGGTGACTGTCCGCCAGACTGACGCAGCCCCATTTACCATAACCCTTTGGGCCCTGCCCGTTAGCCAATTGCTCACCCATCGTATGATGTTTTTATTTAGCTGTATGCTGGACATTTTGTCCAGTAGGATCCTATGGGAAACCGTGTCAAAAGCCTTGCTGAAGTCCAAAAAAATCACATCAGCTGGTTTCCCTTGGTCCACCATACGGGTGATCTTATCATAAAAGGAAATCAGGTTAGTTAGGCAGGACCCACCCTTCACAAACCCATGCTGGCTGGGACCAATGACTGCTTTGTCCCCCAGGTGCGCCTCAATAAGTTTGAGAACCATCTTCTCCATGATTTTACCAGGCACTGACGTGAGACTGACAGGCCTGTAATTGCTAGGGTCTTCTTTCTGACCCTTCTTGAAAATCAGCACAACATTTGCCAGCTTCCAGTCTACCAGGACCTCTCCAAATTCCCAGGATCGTTGAAAAATAATTGAGAGAGGTTCCGCGATGACATCCGCCAGCTCTTTCAGCACCCGGGGATGAATCCCATCCGGACCCATGGACTTGTAGGGATCCAGGTGGAGTAGCAAATCCCGCACACGTTCAGGGTCGGTTGGGAGTTTGTCAACCCCACCTTCCCAGTCCTTCACCTCAGGGCACCCTGGGTCCCAAAGCCCATCATCAGCATTGAAGACAGAGGCAAAGAAGGCGTTAAGCGTCTCTGCTTTGCCTATGTCATTGTCTGTGAGGAGACCTTCCCTATCAAGGAGCGGCCCTATGTATTCTTTAATTCTCCTTTTTCCATTCACATATCTAAAAAAAACCTTTTTATTTTCTCTCACAGACACAGCCAGCTTCAACTCTAGGTGTGCTTTGGCCACACGAATTTTCTCCCTACAAAAACGAATAACATCCCTGTATTCTTTCCATGACACCTGGCCCTCCTTCCAGTAGCGAAACACTCTCTGTTTCCGCCTAATCTCCATTAGAATGTTCCTGGTCAGACACGCCGGCCTCCTGCCCTGCCTGCCTGACTTACGATATTTAGGAATTGCCTGATCTTGTGCTTCTAGGAGGCATCGCTTAAAGAATGACCAGCACTGGTGGACATCGAGGCCTTCAAGAGCAGTTTCCCAGGGGACCTTGCTGACTAGTTCCCTGAGCAGCCTGAAGTCCGCTTTCCCCATATCCAGGGATGAGGTTTTGGTGGCACTTTTCCTTCTGTCACCGTAAATTTTGAACTCAACCACTTTATGGTTGCTATGACCAAGGCGGCCACCAATCACCACATCTCCCACCAGACCCTCTCTGTTTTCTAGCAACAGGTCTAGGAGGGCACCTTTCCTAGTTGGCTCCTGCACCAAGAAGTTATCATCTAGGTGCTTCATGAACCTCCTGGACTTGCTCGTGTCAGCCGTGTGGCACTCCCAGCTAACGTCTGGCAAGTTGAAGTCCCCCATAAGGACAAGGGGAGTTAATCTCGAGGCCTCTCTTAGTTCTGTAAAGAATAATTTATCGGCGTTATCGTCCTGGCCAGGTGGTCTGTAGTAGACTCCCACGACATCCCCTTTATTCGTTCGTCCCTTGATCCTTACCCAGAGGCTCTCAACTTTGCCATCGCCAACCTGAAGTTCCACACAGTCCAGCCCCTGCTTCACATACATCGCCACCCCACCACCTCGTCTACCCTGCCTGTCCCTCCTAAAGAGCCTGTAACCATCTATCGCAACACCCCAGTCACAGGACTCATCCCACCCGGTTTCGCTTATGCCGATGATGTCGTAGTTGCGGGACTGGGCCAGGACTTCTAGCTCATCCATTTTATTCCTCATACTGCGTGAGTTCGTGTAGAAGCACTTCAGGTGCGTCTCCTTACACTCAGCACCTTGTGGATCTGACCGAAGGACCTCACTGGCACACAGCCCCTCTGATTCTAGCATACCATCCCTTAGGTCTTCACCGGCGTGCCTGGTTTTAGCCCCTTCCCCCTTCGACTCTAGTTTAAAGCCCTATCTATCAGCCCTGCCAACTCCTGACCAAAGATCCTTACCCCTCTCCGAGAGAGGCCCATCCCATCCGGTGCCATCAGGCCCGGTGTAGCAATAACCTTCCCGTGATCAAAGAACCCAAAGTTCTGCCAGTCACACCAGTCTCGAAGCCACGAGTTTATGTGAACAGCACGCCTTTCAGCTTCGATCCCCCCTATCGGAAGGACAGAGGCAAACACAACCCGCGCCCCTGATCCTCTAAGTAGTCGCCCCGAATCCCTAAGTCTCTTTTGATCGCCTTCAGACTTCTCATTGCTACTTCATCGCTACCAGCCTGAAAGACCAGTAGCGGGTAGTAGTCAGTGGGCCGTACCAGGCGCTTGACTTTCTTGGCAAAGTCTCTCACCCGAGCCCCAGGGAGGCAACAGACTTCTCTGCGGGTTGGGTCCGGTCGGCATATCGGTCCCTCTGTCCCTTTCAGAAGGGAGCCCCCCATAACGATAGCCCTTCTTTCTTTTTTGAAGGATGATGTGGCAATGCGATGTGTAGGTTGCCTTGTCTTAGGCGCCCCCTCCAACTGGGATGGGTTTTTATCTACTTTGTCATTCAGATTGTCTTGTTCTAGTCCTTCATATCGATTATTTAAGGGTAGATGAGAAGGTGAGGTGGGCAGAGAGAGGGCTCACCTACCATCCCGAATAGGCACCTGCCTCCATTCCCCCCCTTGATCTAGGTCTCCTCCCGCTGCCTGGCAGGAGGAGGGAACCTCCGTCTTCTGCATAACAGGAGACGCCTGTGCTGTGGCAGGCTCGTGAGCCTGCCTCAGAGAGGGTAGAGTGCACCTCCACCAGTCAATTTCCATCTCTGATTCCCTGATGCTCCTGAGCCTGTTCACCTCATCCCGGAGCACCGCTACCTGGCTGAGCAGTTCTTCAACCTGGGCACACCTCCCACAGGCATACCAACCACTGCTGTCGGAGACCGACAGAAGTCTGGGGCACACTCTGCAGCCCAGGACCTGGACGGCTGCATGTTTCCCCGAGCCCTCCGTCTGAGTAGCCACACTGGTGACCGTGGCTGGAGATGCCGCACGAGATGCAGAGGCCACAGTTTTCTGCCTGGTTGATACCATGGTCAGGTTCTGCATAAACAGGTTACAAGCACCGAAGGGAGAGGCAGCTGCAAAAGAGCGACGATGGGCCCCCCGCTCGCCCTGCCCGCGCGAACTGCCGCGCAAACTGCTGCACCACTTCCTCTACATTCCAGAGTTCTTTGTTTGGTCTGGTTGAGTGAGATACTACCTTGGCTTTGTGACCATATATTTTGCATATGTGCAGAAATATATATACACCATTACCTGAATGTGCTAGTGTAACTGCTGTGCTTTCTGTGAGCACAAAACATGTATTTGGACACTTGTAGCTCCAAAGCAACACTCCATTTCCCTCTCATTTTCTCCTCACCACTTCATGAAACTTGCAAGAATTTTCTACCATAACTTTTTCAGCTTTGTTTAAACTGGTTTATATGACTAGAAATTTTGGATGACAAACAAGAAAAAGAATTTTCAGTCCCAATTCAGTGCCTGGTAAAAGTAGATTATTTGTGGGCTTACTGAAAGGACAACATGATCATTGGTCAGAACCAACATGGGTTTACTAGGGGAAGGTCATGTCTACCAAAATTAGTTTCCTTCTACAAAAAGATCACCCAGCTAGTTGACCAAAGGAAACTAGTTGATGTAATCTTCCTGGATTTCAGTAAAGCTTTTAGTACTGTCTCTCACAGTATCCTTCTGGACAAAGTGACCAGAATATTGTTAGATAAAAGCATAATAAGATGGGTGAACAATTAGCTGATGGATCAGGCCCAAAGTCTTCTTGTAAATGGGGTTACATCGAGATGGCAGCCTGTCACTATTTAGGTTCCCTGGGGCTCCATTTTAGGATCAGTCCTCCTCAACGTTTTCATAAATGAGTTGGACTAAGACATAAAGGTTTCTTGAGCAAGCTCATGGACAATACCAAATTGGGTGGAGCTGTTGACTGTCAAGGGACATTGCAGAGAGATCTTGATGAATTAGAGAACTGGGCAACAATATGAAGTTTAACAAGAGGAAGTGACAAATTCTGCACCTGGAAAGGGGTAACCCTGTTTACCCATACAGACAGGGGGATGAGATACTAAAGTTTAATGTCTGATTTTAGAGGGATATGCACATAGGGCCAGATTTTAAAATTTGGATACCTAAAGATTTGTAAATTTACTTAACTGGGTTTTCAACAGCACCTTATGATTGCATCTTGATTATTTAGAGATAAACATTTGAAAAATTCTCAGTAGGCATCTGTCCTCATCCTATTTAAAAGTCCAGCCCCAATTTCACATTTAAAAGATATAACACCATGTTATGATATTTTTAAATCCCTTCTTTGTTACCTTGAGCCCATTCAATGAGCTTATCTTTTTTTTTTTTTTTTTTTTCTCCTCAGATGTACTTCTGAAGGTATTGCTTGCATGTGTTTTCCTTTTCCAGGTAATCCATGGTGTCTGAAGTCTGAGGATAGCTCTGAAATTAATTTTCCATATCTACACAATCATTTCCCCATTTAAAACAACAGGCAGTGAAATGCTGCCATTTGAAATGGAAATCGAACTACTCAGAACAGCCATACTGTGACTAGCAATAAAGAAAGCCTCTCTGCCTCCCCAACTAAAGCTGTCATTTGACCCAGTGTTGGGGCTGAGGGCAATGGCGCAACTCAAGTGTATTTACACCAATACACACAGTATAACAAAAAAAAAAAAAAAAAAAAAAAAAAAAAAAAAACAGGAAGAACTGGAAGACATTGTGCAGCAGCAAACTATGACCTAGTCACCATCACTGAAATGTGGTGGGACCAATCCCATGACTGGAGTTCTGCAAAGGATGGCCACAAGGTGTTCAGAAGGGAGAGGCAACTAAGTAGGGGAGGTGGTGTGGCTCTATATTATAGAGTATTTCGATGGTATTGAGCTTGGGATTGGGAATGATAAGGTGGAGTCCCTGTGGATAAGGATCGTGGGGTAGACCAACAAGGCAGACATCCTGGTAGGGGTCTTTAATAGACCACCATGGATGAGACATTCTATTAACAGCTGGCGGAAGTCACTCAATCTCCAGCACTTGTTCTTATGGGGTACTTTAACTTCCCAGAGATGTGCTGGAAATACAATGTAGACCTGAGGAAGCTGTCCAGAACGTTCCTGGATTGCATGGCAGATAGTGGCCTGACTCAGTTGGTTATTGAGCCTACCAGAGAGGGTGCCCTGCTAGACCTGCTGTTCACAAACAGAGAAGGACTGGTGGGAGATGTGGTGAGTTGTCTTGGGCAGAGCAACCATGATATGGTAAAGTTCTCTATCCTTAGTGAAGTCAGGAGGAGGCTCAGTAAAACTGCTACCTTGGACTTCTGGAGGGCAGACTTTGAGCTGTTGAGGGCACTGGTAGGGAAAGTCCCTTGGGAGCCAGCCCAGAAGGGCAGAAGGCTCCAGGAAGGATGGATGTTCCTCAAGAAGGAAGTCTTAAAGATGCAGGGGAAGACTGTCCCCGTGTGCCGTAAGATGAGGTGTCAGGAAAGAAGAAAGGCATGGATGAACATGGATGAACATTTTCTGAGTGTCCGGTAGAAAAACAGTGTTTATGTCTGGTGGAAGAAGGGACATGCAGCTTGAGGAGAGTACAACAAAGTTGCCAGCCTATGGAGAGAAAGAATCAGGAAGCCTAAAGCCCATAGAGATCTCAATCTGGCCACTACGGTTAAGGATAACAAAAAATGTTTTTATAAATACATTAACAGCAAGAGGAGGGCCAAAGGGAATCTCCATCCTTTACTGGACGCAGGAGGGAACATGGCCAGTGGGTATAAGGAAAAGGCTGAGGCTCTTAATGCCTTCTTTACTAGCTACACTAGCTAGTCTTTACTAGCTAGACCACTTATCCTTGGAGTACTCAGCCTCCCAACCTGTAAGGCTGGGATGGCGAGGAGAAGAAACCCCCCAGAGTTCAGGTGGAAACAGTCAGAGACCTGCTGCTCCACCTGGACTGTCACAAGTCCATGAGGCCAGATGGGATCCACCTGAGGGTGCTGAGGGAGTTGGAAGATGTGATTGCTGGCTTGCTTTCCATCATCTATCAGCAGTCATGGTCATCTGGGGAAGTCCCAGATGACTGGAGACTTGGTAATGTGATGCCTATCTACAAGAAAGGTTGTAAGGATGACCCTGTCCTCTACAAGCCTGTCAGTCTGACCTCAGTATCAGGCAAGGTGATGGAACAGATCATCTTGAATGCAATCAAGCAACCTATGCAAGACAACCAGGGGATCAGGCCCGGTGAGCATGGGTTTATGAAAGGCAGGTCCTGCCTGACTTACCTCATCTTCTTCTATGACCAGGTGATCCACCTGGTGGATGAGGGAAAGGCTACTGATGTCGTTTACCTAAACTTCAGCAAAGCCTTTGATGTGTTCTCTCACAGTATCATTCTAGAGAAGCTGGCAGTCCATAGAAAAGAAAAAAAAAAAAAAAAGGGAAGGGAAGGGAAGGGAAGGGAAGGGAAGGGAAGGGAAGGGAAGGGAAGGGAAGGGAAGGGAAGGGAAGGGAAGGGAAGGGAAGGGAAGGGAAGGGAAGGGAAGGGAAGGGAAGGGAAGGGAAGGGAAGGGAAGGGAAGGGAAGGGAAGGGAAGGGAAGGGAAGGGAAGGGAAGGGAAGGGAAGGGAAGGGAAGGGAAGGGAAGGGAAGGGAAGGGAAGAGAAAGCTTTTATAAATTATTTCTCCTGAATTTAGGGAAACAGGACTTCCACGTACACAACAAACAGGGTGTCATTGATCCAACATCTGCCTTCTACCATTAGATCTTCTTTCTAAGAGAAATAAATCAGTAAAGCTGAAAAGAAAAAAAAAAAAAAAAAAAAAAAAAAAAAAAAAAAAACACTGTCTATTCAGCTAACTGGAAGCACTCAATATGCAGGAGATGTTCCTGACAATGTTATTAAGGATGTTAAACTTGAAGGTAATGTGCATTTTGTAAAAGACAGTTGCCACATTAATAAAACAGATGAAAAAGAGATGGTTATATTAATTCTTCCAAGCACATAGATCTTATTATTAATAAATCAAAGAAAAGTTATGAAAATACTGTTACAAATGTGAACAGAATTTACTTGAACAGTGAAACGTTGAAAATAGTAAATAAAATTAGCTTATAAGGATAGTGTCATTCATATTATTGCAAAGTATGTAAGTCTAAAAGTGTTAATAGAAAAGCTATATTTACATAATTTGCTTCACTGTGACAGATCAATGATATTAGCAACAAAAACTCATTAGGAGCAGCATATCAGGCTTTTCACAACATACTTTTGAGTCTTGGAAAAACTGTAAGCTGAAATACTCAGTTTCTCAAGTTTCACTGAAGGTTTCCTGTAATACAGTCAAAGTAAATAATAGAATATTATTTCTCTAGCAGCTCTAATGACAGGGAAGAGATGACACTGTTTAAGAATGCCCTATAACAGTCTATTTATTTCTTTGGCAACTCCAGGGCAGGTAGTCACCTGAGCAACATTCATCACTAACACAGTTATGACAGTTGAATAGGAGAAACTTAGATAAAAGCATATGGAATAAGGGTCCTTAGTACTCTTTGGCTTTTGACTTATGAAATATGTGAAGGTGATTCCATTTGCAAGAAGAAGCCTTCAAGTTGAGGGACATGAGAATTAAGGAGGTCAAAGATGTGTGAGGAGATTTATTTTGTTTTCTTTGTCCTTCTTATACGACAGTGTGTTGTATTTTTCTGTCTCTGTAGGTTTTAAATGCTAGAATTACAGGATCTCTTCCATGACAAAATGAAAGATGTTATATTATATTTAGTATATATCTCTCATGTATTTCAACACAGGAACTGGAAATGTAACATAAACATTGCTGGAGTTAGTATTTTCAGCATGAAGCCAGCATTTGCACTTTACTACGAGATTCCCAAACTACATATATGGACATAAATAACAAAACTTACTTAAAAAAAAAAAGATGCAGAAACATATATAAAAGTATACCTGTGAACATAAATTCAAAAACTGAATTTTATAAATTTTCTTAAAAACATCTTTTCATCTTTTCCATTCCTGAACTTCTTTGTTTTTAAAAATCTTTTATATCAGTTACCCAGTGCTTACTGTCATCCATGTCATAAAGCAAACACACTTCCTTGTGGCAGAGAAACAACGGAAACATAGAGTGTGCTTGATTTTATTTTATATTTTTTTTAATCTATTTATTTATTTTTACTTTCTACAGGTATAGAACAAGTTTTACTAAGCACTGCACAAACTTGAAGACAACATTGTGGCCATGTCAATAGGGAGCTTAGAAGATATCTTTAGATTAGTTGAGTGATGAAAAAGGGGGTGTGGTAAAGTGGATGCACTGCCATCTGCTCGTGCCCACATTTGTGACTATTTACAAGCACATAATCCTTTGGGAGGTAGGACTTGCAAGTTTTGGTAGACCACTTCATTGAGAAGTAACTTCCGAACAAAGAACATGCGCGCATACGCACAAACAAAGTGTAACATTTTTAAAATTGTCTTTAAATAGTAGCTGGAGTACTTATTAGTAATGAAAGTGGTCTACTACCAGACAACAGCAGATTCAAAGGGACTTGTACTTTAAATTCAATGAAAACTATGAACAATGAATTGTTCAACTGAGAGTATGATTAATAATTCAAAGATTTGATGTTGTTATTTTATTCAAATCAGACTAAAAACTTTTATGAGACATTCACATTCTAATAATCAGAGACAACAACATAGTTATAAGGAAAGTCATGAAATTAAATTCCAGATTTATTTGCGTAAATGTTATCTACTTCTCTTTAAATTTGTCCTTACCTTCACTTGGTCACATTCAATACCTTAGGCCTTTTATTGCTTTTACCGACTAACCTTGTAGTTAATAATATATCTTAGTAAAAAGGAAGCTTTGATAAGGTGCTGGACAATAGCCTTTGAAGATATGTATTCTTCCTGTAGTTCTCATATTATAATTCCTGCTTTATCAATTCGCAGGACTGCTCTGTGTCTATTCCTTCTAGGTAGTTATCTAGAAGGTACAAAGCTGTATTTAGGATTAGGTTTTGCCTACTGCAAATGAGGCAAGTAATAAAAACCTATTAAGCTCAAAAAAACAACTTTCATTGGCTTTCATTTGACATGCTGCCTAGTGTCTTACCACTTGTCAAATTACCTCCCTTTTTGTCTTATTGATTTCTGTGTTATTACTTGTGTTAATTTATTGTATCTCCTATATTGACTGCTGCATTTTTGGCTATCTGCAAGTATGTATTTTAGCTCCCATATTGATAAGTACCTTATTACTTGTCATAGCACTAGCAGCAATATTGATTATTGCTGTCTTTTTTATTCATTTTTATGAACAATGAATTTTTATTCACTGTTTTCCTATTCTTTCACTTATCTATCTGATTCTACGGCGTTCCCCCTTTGCTTCCCACCTATGTCCCATACTTTTGCTTGTTCACTTTCACCTTATTCAAGTTTTCTTTAGTCTTCCACAATGGAAGACTCCATTGACCCCTTAAGTGTCATAAAACATATATATAATTGTATATATATTCATTATATTATATAAATACGTACATACATAAATATATACAGGCGTATATACATACATATATATACAGATATATACAAACACAGTAAACCTGGATGTTAGAATCATAGAATCATAGAATATCCCAAGTTGTAAGGGGATATTCTGATAATAACAATATAATATATTTTTGTGTGCATATAATATACACACACACATATATATATATACACATATATGTATATATGTATACATATATATGTATATGTACACATATATATATGTATATATATACATGTATATATGTGTGTGCATATATATTACATATATATAATATATAATAATATAATATAATATATATTATATAATATATATAATATAATATTATAATGTAATATATATTATATATATATGTAATATTGACTTAATTGAAGCAATTAAAAAAGTATACAGTGTTTTTTTGTGGAAACCTATGAACAAAGTGTTGGACACCCAGATTCTCAGAGCCCAAATGGACAGATGAATGTCCAGTTCATAACTTCTGGACTGTGTGACTTTCATAAAGACTTTACCTGTCTAATCTAACACGGCTCAGCAATACAATTTCTGTGAAACAATTCAGCCCTAACAAATCAGTTTTGATTTCAATCACTCAAAATTCTCTATACTTCTTTTTAAGAATAATGTTTAAAATGTTGCAGAACTTTTTTTTTTTTTTTAATCCTAAATGATTGTATTTGTTGACTAAGTGTACCTAATTGATTTCACCATTTCCAAGAAATTGATATGTGGGGAGAAAAAGTACCTGCCATTCAGTAAATGTTATTCTCTTGTTTAAAATCTTTTTTCATCCTAGTGATGACGAGAAAAGAAAACCTCATATGACTTCCCTGGCCATTTAAACACAATAGATAATAAGTAGCAGAAATGAGAGTTTGTACTCTGTTTATTGTCTAGAAAAAGTTTGAAAATATTTTTCAAAGAAGTACACATAATGAACACATTCATTAAAGAGACTATCCATGAACAATTAAAAAAATGAAAATAAACGGGTTAGATTCATCTTATAATTAATGGTCAGAGAAAATTTTAACTATTCTTTGTACATATCTCCCAGCATTCTAAGCTAAATTATTGAGTGTCTCACTATTGAGAGTCCACAGCATCCCATTCATACCTTGATTTATATTAACTTCTTTTTTTAAACTCCTGGAAAACACTTTATGAAACTAAATTGGTGGATGTCTCTTGAAGGATGGTGGATTATGAAATACTGAGTCTCTGTGGCATGAAGATGCCTTGTTGACAACTGTCCTTAGATTAAACAAATCAATCAATGCACCTTTACAGTCTAATTCAGAAGTATTTTTTTGTACTCAAGATCTTTCTTTTTTTTTTTAAATGTTTTCCCAAACTTTTTCTCTTACAGACCTTTTCTGTATCTTTTACATTTTGACCTGAAAAGATTTAGCTTATTTTTAGCATAAAAACTTGAAAGAGTCCCTTTGCACATTGAACAAAGTTGGGGTTACCCCGTGAATAGTGTAAACGAGGGTAGGAATAAATCTCTAAGAATGATGCGTAAGTGTTTTGGCCACTGGTTTTTATTTTTCTGAATGTTATCTCACAAAGTCACATGGTCTTGTAGTGATACTTGTCTGCTGCAATTTTGTAAGCTAAAAGCACTTCTGGAAACCTTGGCACTGGCCACACTGTGTGTTCTCATTCTGTGTAGAGAGGCAGTCAATGGCTATTAAGATTATAGAGTTTGCTTAATACAATGATTAGTATTTCATTGACATGCCTTCAGTTTTTCCCTGACTCTTTCATCTTCCACCTCCTCACCTCAGGTTATTCTTAGCCCGTTTCTTCTAGTTGGGTCTGTAAGAATTTGTGATGTCTAAATGCCTCCATTCATTTCTTCTCACATTCACCATCAAGTTCAGAAACCAATTCTCACCATTGAAAGTCCGTCACACTTTCTTTGCTCCTTGAAATATTTTCTGCCTACCCTTCTTTTAAACTTCGCATAACTTACTTTTGCTTCTGCAGCCTCCCATTTTCATCTTTTTCACAGTGGTTTTTAAAGTTTAAAACCTTCTGCTGTTGGCCTGTGTACCGAATCTCCATTATAATATTTTATCTTTTTATCAACAGTAACTCACTTGTTCTCTTTTATATATATTCAATATATTGTTTCTGATACAGTAAGGAAGATCTAGTGTAAAATATACCACTAGTAAATAATGAACAATACTAATGGTCATGTTATAAAGTTAGTATTAAATACTCAGTTTTTAATTATGTACCCATTTATTTATATGAGACTCAACATCCTTTTCATTAAATAAATTCTCAATAATTGTAAGATAAAATAACAGAATTTGCAGCTGCATAACTATCTTCTGTATACATGGTCTGTTAAAAATTACTTTAAAAAAAAAAAACAAAAAAACAAAAAAACTAGGTCTTTCATTTCTAACATAATGAATAAATGGGACCAGTGTTTTGAGCAAAATTACACACATACGTAGAATCACTGAGCTTAAAATTTTGATTTTTTTATTCTAAATTTATATATTCTGTAATCAAAACTATTTTTTTCTCCATGTTAATTTAGATGTCAAGCTCCCTTACACGATTTCTGTGGTCAGTCACATGCTTGTAAAATAAAGTGATTTTGAATGATGCAGCATTGTATTGTTTCAAAGAGATTCTTATCTTTACAATAACTTTTATTTATGTCGTTGGCATTTTTTTTTAAATTTCAAATAATATAGTTACAGATATTTGTTAAAAATATCACTGTTACACTTTTGGAATTTTTAGAAATTCATATTTAATAAAAAAGTCACTCAATTTTCTGTGAACTATACCATAACCCAATAGGTTAGTACATATAATCTAAGTTAAAGTTGAGGAATTGTTTGACTTGCAGTGATTAATTAGTTCATGTCTTGTTAGTGGTCCTGAATATTAAAGGTCTCTATGTCTTATTTTTTATGATTATATCAACCTATTTTTAAATGATTTTTTATGATTAAAATTACAATAATATGTCATATTTTAGATTTTCCCAAATAAAGGGCATAAGAAATATATAACCCAATTTATGGCTTTTGGCCTTTACCAATATTTTCATGCATGGGTTTTTGCTGCTTTACACTTCAATGTCTATATCCTTACTGTCTGATAGTTTTATGTTTCACCTATAGTAACATTTACAGAAAAGGATGATTATGTTGAGATCCATGGAGTAACTTGTGCTTGCTCAGCGACATTTTTGTACGTTTGGCAGCAAGCAGAACAAGTGACTGAACAGCAGTTTTGCCCTCATAGAAGTTGTATAATGTGCACAATGCACTTTATACCCAGTGGTGCAAATTCTCATACAATGCCTTTTTTTTTTTTTTTTGATAAAAGAAGTCTTTTGAACATTTTCACACACAGTTTTGGTCCTATGATGACAGGCTAATTGGTAGTGGGAGTTGAGGAAGATCAAGAATTTCCTTTTCGTTGTGTGGGGTATTGTGGCAATTGCCTTCAACCACATTCAATTCAACCACAGAAAATTCCTTTTTTCAAATGTGCTTTTTTTTTTTTTTTTTTTTTAACCAGAACTAAAATTGAGGACTTGAACTCATAAAAATAAATTTGGATTTAAGAGAAAAGGGTTTGCAAATTCACACAAAGCAAGTGCATTTTCTTATTTATTCTCAGGCTCACAGTCAGAGGCTTAACTCAAACATTAATCCTTTTTAGTTGAAAGCTTCTTTAGCTGCAAGCTCATCTGCCAAACACCCTGTCACTCTGTCTGTTTCTCATGTCAGCTGGTGATGAGCAATTACTGACACATTAATCTTGTATCACTCCTTCACAGACTGACCTTTGGCTGAGTTTCAACAGAATTAAATGAGATATATCAACCACTTCACTGTTCCCGACAGAAAAAAAAAAAAAAAAAAAAAAAAACGAAGGAACATAAAACATTAAAAAGGCCATAGTCCTTTTTGATCGTGAATCTTCAAGATCAAAAGAGAGTTTTCAAAAGAGAGTTTTATAGTTTATATAGTTTATAGTTAAAAGATGGAGCCCAATTCTGAAAATAATAGAGTAACAGCCTAATTTTTAAAAAAGATAATTTCAGCTAAGTAGAAATAATCATTCAGAGGTGATCATCTCAGAATGTCTATTTGCAATGTTACTGCCATTCAGTTTCAGGTTTGCCATAGGTTTTCTCTTATTCTTAAATATTGAAACATGTTGTGGCATTAGAAAACCTTTGAGAGTCACAGATTGGAAGCTCACCTGAACAGGTGGCAAATTAGTACTTCCACCAAATTTTCAGTTATTCTCATTTTGGTTAACCAATGAAATAAAATTCGTATTGTGCTGGTTATAAAAACGAGATATCAACAATTATAGTGCAATGTATATTTTACAAATATATACTAATAGTGCAATATACCGGTGTGATATTTTCAATATTCTGACATATGATTTGTAGTCTATTCCTGTCTTTCCAGTGAGGAAGATATAGGTTAAGAGTCAATATAAATAACTGTGGCTGTAGGATCACTCGAGCAGTGAGTATATAGCTCTAGCAGTGCAATTCTAAGCTCCTAGTTTAAAACTAAAGACAAATAAAATAAAAATAAAAATAAAATAAAAATAAAAATAAATAAAAATAAAAATAAAAATAAAAATAAAAATAAAAATAAAAATAAAAATAATAAAAATAAAAATAAAAATAAAAATGGAGAGAGAAAATAAATAAAATAAAGCAAAATAAAATAAATAAATAAAATCCACAGGAAATACAAATAAAAATGTATTTTAATACATTTTGTTATCTTTGTAAATATGAGGTATTAGTAAGCTTTCTTCCCCACTCTCTGTGGTTGTTTTACCTTGTTAGGCCACTGAACTCCACCACAACCGCTCTTTGATACCACCACAAAGTACTCTTTGACACCAAAGAGAAATATACCAAAATAATCTAGCTAACAATTATTGAAAATTTCAGAGGTAAGTATTCACAGCTTTCACAAGACAAATAAAAGGTCATTTGTTTGTATTCAATAAATAAAATAATATTATAATAATAAAAGTTATATTTCTATTTCTTGAAAAGTTACACCCACATATCATTTAAATTACACGTGTTACTATAGTTTCATAATATTACTGTGTTATAATGATATTATAGTGTTATAATAATGTTATAATATTCCAATAGATTTAGTTTAAATAATTTCTGACAAACTGGAATAACTTTAAAATTTCTGACATCAGTTGTGCAATGAAGTGTAAATTTGTTTAACTTGGAAACATAACAGCTGTGTTTGATACCGCTACTACTGTTACTAAGCTTAAAGTTTTGTATATCAGTATTTGTAGTCGAAGTTATTGTTTTCTCTTGTGCAAATCAGAATCAACAAGTCAATTTAAGGTTGTAAGGAAATTAAAGATAAAATAAACTAAAGTAAAATAAAATGAAATAAAATATAATGTAAAGTAATGTAAAGTAATGTAAAGTAATGTAAAGTAATGTAAAGTAATGTAAAATAAAATAAAATAAAATAAAATAAAATAAAATAATAAAATAAAATAAAATAATAAAATAAAATAAAATAAAATAAAATAAAATAAAATAAAATAAAATAAAATAAAATAAATAAAAAAAGATGTAGATTAGACTAACAGCAAAAAAAATCATCCTGTGAAATTAAAATAGTGTATATAATTCTAGAAAATATAAAACGTGCAACAATTTTTGTGAACATTTTTCTAACCTACGTGTGGATATTTTAGCCTTTCTAACTGACATAATAAGTATGCTTGTAAAGCATGATGATCATTTTGGACAAAAACCACAAAGAAATAGAAACCAATACCTGAAGCAAGAACCTGAGTACTTGAAAGAGTACTAGGCATGCAATCTGGTAAGCTACCACACCATATTCAACTGCTAAATAATGCTGCAGTTAACTAGATATATTTCCCTGTTTGATATGAAATACTTTGGGATATGTATAGGATTTCTTCATATGTCAAGATCAGCCTTTATATGAGCTGGATGTACATTTTATACAGAAGCACAAGACTGGAGCAGAGGTACCAGGTGTCCCCACCTGTATGTCCAGAGAAGAGAGAACACCTAATATGCAGGCATGAGTCACAGCTATACAAAAGTGCCAAACTTCTATGAAACTGCTTATCCCAAAAATGTACAACCAGAAAACTAAGACTGAGCTGTGTTTCATCACTTCTGGCTGTGACATACAACTGGAGACAGGCTGAAAATGTAATTCTTCCATTCCTACAGGAAAATAAATAAATAAAATAAAATAAAATAAAATAAAATAAAATAAAATAAAATAAAATAAAATAAAATAAAATAAAATAAAATAAAATAAAATAAAATAAAATAAAATAAAATAAAATAAAATAAAATAAAAAATATTGAGGAGAGGGAAAATGTTACACACTTGCAGCCTAAATCCCTGAAATCTAGACTGTGGTGGTTGAATGCCCAAAGTGAAACACTGTATCACATACGAAATGTAATGAAAATGTTTCTTGGAGCTAGCCTTCATGCAATTCAGTACCAAAGCTGACAGAAGTTTTGGGTGCTCAGAAGCTGTGGAGCTCAGAAGCATGGAGGACAGAAAGGTAGCAGGGTGTCTTTGTTCCTAGGGATTGGGCTAAGCAGTCAATAGAGAATTCTCTAAGACTTTACTCATAGCTCTAAATATACTACATATACAAGTTTAATGGCATCCTGGAGCGAGGCTTCAGTTTGTTCAAGCTGCCAACTGCAAATTTTATCCTGGAATTAATCATGTAAAAGAATAGCTCCTTCCTACAAAATGTTATAGAAAGGAATATGTAGTGTTGACACAGAAATTAGGACCTTCATTTGAAATGGGGGAAATAGTTTTCAGAATAGTTTTTTCATGGAGATGTTGAGTAAGAATATAAATTATAGCCCCCTATATAGTAGGAGAAGATTTTACTCATCTGGCTTTCATATTCTGTGGAGAAGTACTTCTACTCTGTTGGTGCTTTTTTTGTTAAGATGATTAAAATGTTTCACTTGATTGATTACAGTTAGCTGCTACTGACCTCTCAACTCAGTCAATCTACGGACTACTTTTGCCCAGAACCCCCCCCTCCCCCCCTTCATTCCCCCCTTCTTCTGCAAACAATTCATTTTCTTTTCAAAAATTAAGAGTTTTAAAAGGAAAATAGGAAAATCTTAGCAGGGATACTGTATAGTCTAATCATCTATTATCCAGATGTGAGACACTATACCTACAATTATTCACCTGTAGGAAATCCATTAAGTCATTACAATGGGCATTGCTGACAGAAAATATAGGGGAAAGAGTAGTTTCAGGTTCACCTCTGAACATACTAAGTATCATGGGAAAAGCTGGCCTTCTTATTGTTCCCCAGAAGAGAATCATCTTCACCACAGGTGCAGTGACATTGAAAGATTCTCTGAGAAAAAGATGATATACTACTGCATTTGTGTGATGATACACAAAGATGATACACTACTGCATTTGTGTGTTTGTCTTGTTACCAAACACAAGATATTTTCTTTATTTTGTGGTAATGGGGACTGGTAGTTTGACCATCCCTCTTCCTCCCACTCCCTTGCAAGATACAGATAAATCTTGGTCAGAGAAACAGAGGATAAATAAGTGGCAAGTCTTGAGGAAGGTACAGGAGCTTGAATTTAAAACATAGGAAACTAAAAGGTAAATTACACACTTAAATCTGTCTGATTTGGCTTTTTTGTGACATCATAAAAATCTTCATGACAGCTGGGTAGGAAAACATCAGCAAAGTGTTATGCTTTCTGTTCAGGATCACATACAAAGAAGGATAATGTAAAGAGAGAATACAGTTTGTGATCCACATCTCCAAGGT
Organism: Anas acuta; assembly: GCF_963932015.1. NCBI lineage: Eukaryota > Metazoa > Chordata > Aves > Anseriformes > Anatidae > Anas > Anas acuta. Next base: position 61,242,419 of record NC_089017.1, on the reverse strand, counting down.
GATTTATTCCTCTCGGAATAAATTGTTGTTTATACTACTTTAAGGAGGACGTAGCTATATGTCTATGGCTTCACACCTCTCAGGAAATACACAAGCTTTTAATTTGACACCTGGGAGTTCTAGAATTAACAATGATGACATTTTTCTGAAATATACTATGAATTTAGTTATTTGGTTCATTAGTTTTAATTTATCTGAATTGTTACACCGTGTAAAATGGGGAAAATTATAAGCCTTGTTATTTTTCTGTTTTAACTCAACATTATTTTAATATGAAAGAACTTGCAGGTTGAAACATCTTAGAAGACTGCTTTCAAAGTATATTTTAAAGAAGTTTATCATACAGACTACTGTAATAGTTTAATTACGCCCAAGATGCAAGTTGTGAAATAGTAAAGGAATCAGAATAAATTAATATGAACAAAGGGGAAAATATTTTCTCCCATATGATTAACTATAACCCATCTAAACAGACTGTGTTTTTCAATTTCACATAATTTATTAGGTCAGACATTTATGCATCATAAAGGTCTCAAAAGCATTCATATCCCTGTATACCAACCATTACCTGCTCCCTCACATTAAAATTACATTATACAGAGCCATGAGAATGGAGGACCAGAATCTGAATGCATCTTATATGTTATTGAGCTCATCCTAATAAAAGATTTGTCTTCAAAAGAGCTTTGTCTTCAGTCCTTGAAGACACCTGTTCAAACTGTTATATAATTTAACTTAGATGAAACACCAGCAAAATTTCACATACCTATATATAGAATCCTTGGGGAAACAGAAGGTTTGCAAAAAGATATTGCCATATCTCTTGGGCTAGCACAACTTGTAAAAAGACAAGCAAATTCATGAAGTATACATTTGACATGTATAAGAATTTCTTACCAGAGGGTTGGGTTCTTTGGCTTTGTTTCTTTGTTTGTTTGTTTGGGGGAGAGAAGGGCAATGTTATTTATGATTTTCTATATTTATCATAAGATGTATACAGTACACTTCACTGGTTGTGAAGTCTGTCTACTTCTGATCAGACAACCACAAAGGAGGTTGTAGTGAGATGGGGATCAGTCTATTCTCCCAAGTAATAAGCAACATAACAAGAGGAAATGGCCTCAAGTTGTGCCAGGGGAGGTTTAGGATGGACTTTAGGAAAAATTTCTTCACTGAAAGACTTGTGAGGCATTGGAACAGGCTGCCCAAGGAAGTAGTTGAGAGGCCATCTCTGGAGGTGTTCACATGACGTGTCGATGTGGTGCTTAGGGTTCAGTGGTAGACATTGCAGTGCTAGGTAAACAGTTAGACTTTATGATCTGGGAGGTCTTTTCCAAACTAAAAGATTCTATGATTCTATGATTGAATTATATGGGTTTTGGTTCTTGGTAAACGTATTGGGCTAAATTTGGAAGGCAACTGCACAACACACAACTGCTCACTCCTCCACCACAGTGGGATACGGACAAAGTAAAAGAAGAGTAAAAGAGAGAAAATTAATTGGCTGAGATAAATAGAGTTTAATAAACCAAGGAGATATATGTGGAAGAAGGAAAAAAATAGAGGAAGAAAGGAAGGAAGGAAGGAAGGAAGGAAGGAAGGAAGGAAGGAAGGAAGGAAGGAAGGAAGGAAGGAAGGAAGGAAGGGAGGGAGGGAGGGAGGGAGGGAGGGAGGGAGGGAGGGAGGGAGGGAGGGAGGGAGGGAGGGAGGGAGGGAGGGAGGGAGGGAGGGAGGGAGGGAGGGAGGGAGGGAGGGAAAGCAATCACTCACTGCCTCCCATAATTAGTCTGATTCCCAGACAGTTCCCAAACAAGAGGCGGTTACCCTACTTAAACTTCCCATCTGTCTGTTTTGTTGCTGAGCATGGCATTACATGGTCTGTAACGTCCCTTTCGTTGGCTGCCCTGGCTGTGTCCCCTTGTAGTCTCTTGCCCACCCCCAGTTTACTTGCTGGTAGACAGTAAACTGAGACAGTAGAGGCTGTGCAGGCCTCTCAGAAACAGACATCAGTGGTTTTACTCACAGATCCAAAATACAGCAGATAATACTGAAACTGAAAGAGGGAAAACACAGGGTTCAAATAAAGGTTTGGAAACTTTCCTATGGGAAATTCTTAGTCCAAGTGTTCACATATTCTGCTGGTAACAATAAGCTGTGAACTTCAGAAGTCTGCAAAAATGCTAGAAAATTTTAGGCTACAGCTCAAGAAAAATGTCTGTATTTGAGAATGTGCAATAGGAACATATTTAAGTGCTTTTCTGAATACTTCATTGCAATTTGTATTTCCTAATGTCAAAACTGAATGGCAGCAGTGTTGTGCATAATATGGTATGACCATTCTCTTTTGTGGTGTACTTTCTTAATAATATCCTTGCATACAATCATATTATATAAAATTTTAAAATATTTGATACAAGCAGGGAGTTTATTTCATGCAGTATGTGAAATACATATGAAGTATTTCATTAGACATATTACAATGATGGTATTAAATATATATTTTATAAATATATATATTATAAATATATATATAATCACACTACACATCTTAGGTGTGTGTAATTCTTTCAGAAGGAAGTTTTCCAGTAGATTTCAAGAAACTACACACACTCAGGAGGTGTTTTATAGGACATATGTTATCAAAATAACAGCATCTCAAAACAGTCTCTTGATCTGCTGCAGCTCATCCTCTCTATGTAAGTCTTGCAAAGACAGGTGTTTTAGTGACGTACATACTAGGAACTGTAGCTACAGTCTTTTCTGTAAAGAGCTACAAAGCAAGAATTACTAGTTTTCCACCAACTCATTTACGGACTGTATTCAATGTGCATAGCTAAATCTGCCTGGATGTCATATCCTACTTTCCACACAAAATTTGTCTCAGGTTCTTTCCCCGTGCATGACCAAGCTGACAGTTGGGAACCCAGAAGAGTGAAGTTCAGTACAGGAGAGTAAACCCAGTTCAGTAAAGATCAGAGGCTCTCTCTTTTCCAGACCATATTGAGATTAATGACTGCAGATCTAGTATTCAATGACATTCTAGAAGCTGCAAAGGCAAGTATGAATGTACTCATGGAGAGCAGCAGTAAATGGGTTGAAGACTATAAGTACTCAGATTTTTTGTTTGTTTGGTTTTGTTTTGTTTTGTTTTGTTTTTTGAGCTAATTCTCTGTATGAACTGTTAATGTACTACAGGGATGTCCTGTGACCCCATTTCAGGAACCATAATTATTTAATAACACAATACAGCTCCTCAGATCTGGGTTAGCTGCAAGGCATATTTAACAGACAGCCCCAAATAACTATCTCCTGTGAGATACTGTGCCTTAGTAAGAGAAGAAAATAATAGGATCAGAATACAAGAGTGAATATCATAATGCAATATTAATACAATATTTTCACTGGAAAAAGTAACATATTCTAGAATTATAACATGTTTATGTGTTGTTGTTTATCGAAGAAAGATAACTCATTATAACAGAAATCTCTATCCAGTGCAATTGAAATGATTTACTTGTTATGCCCTGGTTACACTCACTATGCAGTAGTTTCTCTTTGCTCTTTTTTTCCTGCTTTATTTTATTTTCTAATACCAATTTTGTTACTGTTTGCAGAGTCATCTGCATTGCCAACTTCTTCTCCCTGCATTAGTAAAGTGTAGGGCAAAATTTGTCTTACTGTCGTCTGTCACAGGTGCACCAAAACTCCGAAGACGGACTGCTACATACAGATCGATCACTGCTAGGACACTGCAAGGGCTATGGAGGTTCTGCAGTCAGAAAGTGTGTTGAAGAGGTCATGGGGGTAAACAAGGTCAGCTATTAGGCTCTATGTTAACATCTGAAGGTCAAGGGCTTGCATGCGCTTGTTGTGTGTTTTGTACTTTCAGTGTAATGCAGTGCAAATAGCTGCCTTAGCACAGATTTTTACAAAGGCTGTTTAACAAGGTGCAGGACAATTACAGATAATACATATCATCAATGCAAGTAGAATCTAGAAAATGAATAAATTTCAACAAGATGTCAAAGTATCGACAGCTAAAATTATTTTACACAATTTCATTAGGCTGTGGTGATCTGATCCAACAAATTAAAACAGCCACTCTTCCCATAACCACCTTTGAAAAAAGTTATATCTCCTGGGGAGAATACAGGAAATAGAATAAACGTAAGTTTTTACTTAAATGTGTTATACAAAGAAATAACATAAACACAATGAACAAAATAAAAAAAAAAGAAGTTTCATCTCCATTATCTGTATGAGAACACAAAGTGCTCTCCAGTGTGTTTTCAAGAAAAACAAATCCAAAATGGGAAGGAGAATTTGGAAATTACTACTACTCTTTGAATTTACTTTTTAAATTAAAAAGTTTGAATTTTATTTGCAGGGAAATATAGGGCTCATGGCTACAAGGAACTAACTGTATAATTTTTATCTAGCAAAGTTAAGCAAAACCAATACCCTTTTTGGACAGTTCACATATGATTAACAGTATAGGTACTATGTCATTTCTGGTTCCTTGCCAGATACACTAAATATTACATTTAGAGTATATATTAACTATGCGTTTCAAATAGAAATACAGGCTGTAGAATACAGCCAAATCATTTTCTGTTTCCCTCTCTTCCCAGCTAGCCAGTTTGGAAGAAAGAAAGAAAAAGACACAAACTTAAAAATAATAACAATAATAATAAAATAAAATATAAAGTTTGTATAATAAAAGCAACATTCATGTTGATATCTACCATCCAAAAATGAAAAGAAAATAAATAAGCAAACAATAATTGATAGAAATACGTAATAGAAATATATGAAAAGATAGAAATTACAGCATTTTGTTCTGATGATTTTTTATCTTAATAAAAATATATCAGACTCCCAAAAATCTACTTAGACAACAGTGATTGTTATTGATATTACACAGAAAGCATTTGAGTATTGTAGTAATAATTCAAATTTTAAAAGATCTTATAGATAAAATTAGTTTTGGCTAATCTCCCAAATACATAACCACACAGACAGCATAAAACCTGTAAACTCTTAACCCCAAACACTGAACACAGTTATGACTGTGGTTCTTGTATTGTTAAAATTCCTAAGTTATGAAGTACTTCAGTGCTTCAGAGACCAAAAACTAAAGCTTCTTGTTAATGTGACACCAGCTTTTTATTTCGTGGAAAGTAACCTTTCTCTTACATAGCTTGAAGAAAAGTTCAATTCTGAAATGAGAAAAAGTAGGTCTACAAAAACCTAGTCGGACCTAGGGTTTTCTCTTTAACGTATGTGTCACTACAGGGTGTTGCTGCAAAGCAAAAATTCAAAGTTTTCATTATGTATACAAACATTTATCATCTTATCCCTATCAGTTCTAGATATTATCCCTATCAGTTCTAGATATTCACTTCTAAAGACAATTCTTGTCAAACAAAGAAGAAAATAACTTCTGCCACAATAAGAAATAAATATAAGAATTTTCTTTACAAAAACTGTTATAGAATCATTATGTTAAACAAGCTTAGAAGCAAATGACGCAAGACAAGGCAAGGCAAGGCAAGGCAAGGCAAGGCAAGGCAAGGAAAAGAAAGGCAAGGCAAGGCAAGGGAAAGGCAAGGCAAGGCAAGGCAAGGCAAGGCAAGGCAAGGCAAGGCAAGGCAAGGCAAGGAAAGGCAAGGAAAGGCAAGGAAAGGAAATTTCTTGGACACCTACTCTCACACAGATGCAAGTAGATAAAAAGACAATTCACTATTTTTTCCTGACTTATTACTCTCCTCCTAAACAAAAATTGTTCAAAATTATAATCAGTATGAAAAACTTTTAACATACTGAACAGTATGGAATCTTAAGACAACTGATCACTTTTAGTGTGCTACTCATTTTATTCAAGAATTACCCTCCAGATATGGTGTTACAATCATTAATATTTATTTTAAGTCTCATATCATGCTTTTAAAATCATGGCTAAAACTCAGCATAAGTGCAGCTGTAGACATGTAGAAAATGGAGCCCATTGGGAGTTTGTCTCTGCAGTAACCTGGAACTAAATAGTAAGTGCTTATTCATTCTCCTCTTGGGCACCTCAATCTTTTCACATACAATGTCCTTGGGCAAGAAAATTTACTAATTCTTGCTACCTTTATTTAATGTCCCTTGTTTTTACATGGAAAGAGGAAGTTGATTTTTTTTCCAGCTTTCTTCTGATGTGGAAACAGTCCCATTCTGCTGATCATCCTTCTTGCCTGCCTCTGAATAAAGAAAGGTAGAGTTCAGTGACTAATATGTGTAAAGCTGAGAAAGGTTATCATGTTTAAGGACAACCTCTACAGTATAGGAACTATACAATTTAGGTAAGTGGAATTCCTTTTTCTTGCCAACAGCATAGCTAAGCTCTTAACACATGACTCAAGGCTGAGAATAAGAAATCTGTTAAGGAAAAAAGGTAATAAAAATATTCAAGATTAATGAGATTCTATATAGAAGTGAATCTTCTCTTGTTCTCTGTACAATAGAGAGGTTTATATTTTCTTGTTAAAAATCAATGAAGTGAAGTTTGACTTAGAATTAATAAAAAAAAAAATGTATGAAGATATACACAGTAAATATTACAAATCTTTTTGTAATACATTTTAATTTGCAAAAAAATGTTTCTTTTTGTCTGCATGTTCCCAAAAATACTGCTTTCCATCCTTTCAATCAAAGTGCAGCAAACACAGTGAACTTCATTTTAGGGAAAATATTTGAGGTAGCCACTTGTAAATGTTTGTGTGGAACAATGTAAGAATAATGATTGGGGAACAGGAGACCAACTGTTAGATATTGATAAATAACTGCTGAAAGCAGAATATATGCAGCCAGCAGTCAAACCACTGAAGCATGTACTCACAGCAAAACAGACTTCATGCCCTTGCCAGATGGGTGATTGATCAGTTAGGATGAGACACAGCTTTCCCAGATCTATTCTTCTCACACACATATTCAATGTCAGTCTACATTTTGGGGAGAGAGACAATCGCTACTTAAGGTAATTCACCACACCAGATCAGAAAACCAGACCAAAACTGAAAGCTTGAAGTGTGCAAGCACCAAATCAACAAGCCACAAGAACAGTAAGTAGAGAAGTTGGCATTTTGAAAATCAAGAAAGAAAGAAAAAAAAAAAAGGCAAAAAAGCAATGTTAACTATACCCATTCTTCTTGTTCTTTGTGTCCATCAGTGGAAACTAAGTTACTAATCAGACTTTACACTTAATCATCAATGCCAAATGATGGAAAAAAATGGAAAAATTTCCAAAAAAAATCCATTACAATGGAAAAAAATTCACAGTGACATCTTCCTTCACTTTACAATGGTACATTTTTATTTATTTATGCTCCAGTTCATAACATAATTTAGGTAATACTTTGCAATGACACCTTCAGGTGAGAACAATCTGATCCTCAACTGTCTTCAGAGGAGGGTGTGAGCCGACTCTCTCCCCTTAAATGAGATCCATGAACTAATGAAGCCTGGGATCCCATTGCCTTAGTCTCATTGTTAAATGCCCAGATGTCCAAGAAGATCTTTTAATAATTTTGGCCTATTTGACAGACAAATGGTTAATCTCCAATGGAGTTGGGTCCTGATTTTTTTTTATAGTGGCTTGTATGACGTCATGTTTTGGATTTAGGAGGGAAATATTGTTGATAACACACTGAAGTTTTAGTTGTTGTTGAGCAGCACTTGCGCTAAGTCCAGAACTTTTCATTTTCTCATACTGCCCCTCCAGCGAGGAGACTAGGGAAGCACAAGAAGATGAGACAAGACATAGCCAGGGCAGCTAACGCAGACCAGCTGAAGGGATATCCAGACATAGGACATTGTGCTGGACAGTAAAACTGGGGTTGGCTGGAGTGTGGCCACTGCTAAGAAACTGGCTGAGCATAAATTGGCTGGTGGTGAGCAATCACATTGTGCATTGCATATTTTATATTTTTTGTATTGTATTTTTTGTTGTTGTTGTTGTTATCCTTTACTGTCTTATTAGGCTGTCTTTATCTCAAGCCCTTTTTCCAAATTCAAACCCTTTTTCCATTTCTCCATCCAGCTGTGGAGGAGGGAGTAAGCGAATGGCTGTATGGTGTTTAGCTGCCTGACAGATTAAACCACAGCAAGTTGTGAGGTGTTTGTTTTGTTTTATATATTAAAGCTGCTAAAAAATAATTTAATTGTATTAATTGTATAATTAATTATGTTAAGTAATCTGGAGCTCAGGTTAAGTACCTTTGTTATTTGGAAACTTCATGGATAAATATAATGTACATTTACCCTCATTATAAGATTTCACTAAGAACATGGCTTTAAAAAGATCATTTTATTTCTGTTTGTACTATAATAACAAGATGCAAAACTACAACAATAAAACAGAAGACAACAAAAGTCTTGGCATGTTATACACCCAGTTGCACAAAGACTAGCAATGTCTTTTTTTTTTATTCCATGGAATCTTTAATATAAATGTATAGCTATTTCTTTGTATGTATATAATACATGTCATAAGATATTGAAGATATTAGAGCTATAACTAATTTTCAAGTTCAGAAAGATAATTCCTTTATTTGTCCAGATGTTTCAAAGTGCAGAGTTGTATTCTACCAGGTTTTAGAACTTTTCCTACTTAATACCAGCGTTGTCTTCAGGTGTTGTCTACAGCAATCTGAACCATGCAGAAATCAGACAGTGAGAGCTGCTCTTTCTTTTGTATCATGTCATCTATCATAGCCCAGCAGGCAAACATGATGTTTTATTATTTTTCTGATTCTTATTGGAACACTGTATCTTTCCCTTTGTTTATAGTAGAGATTAATGTAAAAAGTCGAAGAATCTCCAGAATAACTTAAAGCATTCAAAATAATCAGATTAGATTTAATAAATCAAAGCCACCCTCCTGGAAAAATAATAATAATAATAATAATAATAATAATAATAATAATAATAATAATAATAATAATAATAATAATAATAATAATAATAATAATAATTTGATAGATCTTTAAAGACAGGCATTAAAATTTCCATCTTTGAAATTATTCCAAGAAAGGGAATAAATATAGTTTGTTATGAAGTGATAATTATATACACAAAATAACAGAATGTTACTATAATCAGAATTAATAAATCACACTGAGATCACAGAATCACAGAATGGTTGAGTTTTGAAGGGACCTCTGGATGTCATCTTGTCCAATGTCTCTTCTCAGACAAGGCTGCCCAGAGCCGTTTGCTCAAGATCACATCAGGTGGCTTTTGAATACCTCTAATACTCTGGACAACCTAGCAGCGTTCAGTTACTCACGCAGTAAAGAGATGCTTCCTGATGTTCAGAACCACCTATGTTTCAGATTGTTCCCATTTTCTCCATTGTCCTGTCTGGGGCACCACTGGGCACCACTGGGAAGAATCTTGCTCAGACCTCTTTGCATCCACCCTTTAGGTATTTATAGGCATTAGTGAGACTGACTGACTCTTCTTCAAGCTCAAAGTCCCATCTCTCTCACCCTACCATGAAGAATCATAAAGTAATGGAATGCCTTGGGTTGGAAGGGACTTCAAAGTCTATCTATTTCCAACCCCCCTGCCATGGGCAGGGATACCACCCACTAGATGACATTGATCGGGGCCTCAGCTAACCTGGTCTTGAACACCTCCAGGGATCAACAACCTCTCTGGGCAACCTGTTCCAGTGCCTCACCACATCCTCACAGCAGCCTGATATCAAGCCTAAACTTCCCCTGCCTCAGCTTAACACCATTCCTGTGGGTCCTATCACTGGTGTTTACAGAGAATAGGTCGCCTGCCCCCCTACTCCCCCTCACAAGGATGTTGTAGACCGTGATGACGTCCCCCTTCAGCCTCCTCTTCTCCAGGTTCTTCATAACCTTTGTGGCTCTTCACTGGACTCTCTCCAGTATGTCCATGTATCTCTTGTACTGGGAAGCCCAAAACTGGACCCATTACTTCAGGTGTGCCCTCACCAGTGTTGAGCTGGGAGGAAGGATCACTTCCTCCCTGTTCTGGTAATACCTTAAGGCATACCAGGATACCGTCAGCCTTCTTTGTGAGAAAAGGCTTACTGATGGTTCATGTTCAACTTGGTGTCCACCTGGACCCCCCAGGCCTTTTTCTGCCAAACTGTTTTCCAGCTAGGTGGCCCCCAGCCTGTACTGATGCCTGGGATTGGAGGACTTTTAACTTCCCTTTGTTGAACTTCATGAGGTTCCTGTCAGACCATTGTCTCCAGACTGTAGAGATCCTTAATTAATGAAGAAGTTGAACAGAATTGGATACAGTATTGATCACTAGTACTGATCTCCAGCTAGACTCTGTGCTACTGATCGCCACACTCTGTGGCTGGCCAGTCAGCCAGTTTTTAACCCACCTTACTGTCTGCCCACCCAGCCCCTACAACAAAAACTTGTCTAAGAGGGGACAGTGTCAAAGACTTTTGTGAGGTCCATGTAGACAATAGCCACTGCTCTCCCCTCATCCATGAGTCTGGTCATTTCATCACAGAAGCTTATTAGGTTGGCTAGGCATGATTTCTTCTTGGTGAATCCATGCAGTCTACATGTATTCCTGAGGATTTTCTTGTCATTCATGTCCCTGGAAGTGGTTCCCAGGATTAGTTGCTCCACTCACTTTATTTAAAACTAATTATATAATAATGATAGAGCAACCTAATACATGAAAATTACATCATATATTGCCCTATGCATTATAAATTTTATATGTTTTTTGTAACAAACATACAGATAGGTACTAATACTGACTCCCAGTACTTTCTGGTATGGTTGACCATAAACATTCAGAAAGTTTTCAGGAGGAAAAAAAGGTAAAATGTGCTTTATAGAGTATAGTGTGCTTCATGGGAAATTTAACATATGGATATATTTTTTATAAAATCTGTTTAATAATTATATTAGTCATGGGAACGTCGACATCACAATCATTTATATTACTCACTACTTCTTTAGGAATGGCTGACTATGTGAACACAATTACTGGAGATTTGCCAGGATACAAACTACACTTGTGTTGTCTTACTTATGCTACTATTGGCTACTATACTTGTAGCTACTCTGTCTTGTTTTCCCAGAAAGATGAGTACATATTGTGACCATTTGGCATCAATCATATGAACTGAGTATTGCAGAGGCCAACAAACATTTGCAATGTTACTTGAAGCCTACAAAGCAACTTTATGCCTTTTATGAAACACAGGGAGTTTTATTTTTGAAAATGATAGCCAAAGTAGCTTAAACAACTCTCTTTTATTATTTATACAGACAAGAATACTTGTCAATTGTTTATTTGATGTCAGTCATGTAAGAGAGGATCTCAAGATCAGCTAATAAGTATAAACAACTTTACATATAATGTAATATGTTTAGTGATTTTGGCCTCATCTGAATCAGTCAAGACAATTGCAGTTGTAATCTATCTGTTCAAAAAACAAAAGTAAAAATAAAAAAAGTAAAAATAAAAATAAAAATTATAACAAGGTTTGCTTTTTTATCTTTTGAGGGGCAAGACCTGAAAAGAAATTTAACTATAGACATGTCTTACAAATATAAAAACTTGAAAAATTCATAGAGCAGAGTAAAACAGAAAATGGGTCAACACAAGAATGTAATTCTCCAGCATATCCTTTTCAGGACCCTTTGAAGTACAAAGCAGTAAAATTAAAATGAGTTTGAGTTCCGAATTTGTTTATTACAGTTTTTAATATTGCTGCTTTTGAGTACAAAGAAAACTAACAAGTATTTTAAAACTACATCATTTTATGTCATGCTTTGAATAGCTGGTTACACTGAGTGGCAAGGTTTGTGTTAAAATGAAAAAAATAAAAATAAAAAAAAAAAAAGAGAGAGAGAGAGAGAGAGAAATTGACAATATCTCAGCAGTTCAAAGGAATACCATGGGGAATCTGCATCAAACCACAAAGTCCCTATCGCTCATTACCACAGTCTTGAAGAACACGTTTTTGGTGTGTAATTGCGGAGGGGGAAGCTTTTTAATTTTTTCACTTTTTTTTCATTATTGTGTTCTTTTTGAAACCCTAACTTCATGAACATTATACAAATGTATAAAACTCTGTTTAACATTAAATGTGAATTAGTTCCTGGCAGTCTGACCTTCAAAATTAATCAAAATTTCAACAATTTAAGCCATCTCAAGGTTCATAAACTAAAGAATGTTACATCTAATATGGCCATTCTCCTAAATTGTGGAAGTCAGCTAATTCCTTTCACCAAATTCTTTATAATTGCACAAATAGCAGTTCTATTTCCAAAAACAATTTAAATATTACTGTATTAATTGTCCACTTATATTCCTTTTACAATGCTGACCACAATATAGCCATTTGACCTCAGAAAGAGTTGGATAAGTCATCTCATATCTTTATCACTACACTCCTTTCATATCATTACACTCCTTTCCTGATCTGTTTTCAGAAAAGTTTATTTAAAAGTAGTCCAGTATTACTAATTTATTGTAACTAGGTAAATTAAAGAATGAAAACCAAACTAAACATTTAAATGATCCTTTATAAGAAAAACTATCAAACCACGATGAATAAACTGAGGCGTTCTATGTGCAGCTAGTGGAGGTCAAGCAATCACCAATGCTTGTTGTCAAGGAGGACTTTAACTTCCTGGACATATGTTGGAAATACAATACAGCCATAAGGAAGCAGTCTAGAAGGTTCCAGGAGTGTATGGAAGACAGTTTCCTGACACAGTTGGAAAGTTTAATGTCTGATTTTAGAGGGATATGCACATAGGGCCAGATTTTAAAATTTGGATACCTAAAGATTTGTAAATTTACTTAACTGGGTTTTCAACAGCACCTTATGATTGCATCTTGATTATTTAGAGATAAACATTTGAAAAATTCTCAGTAGGCATCTGTCCTCATCCTATTTAAAAGTCCAGCCCCAATTTCACATTTAAAAGATATAACACCATGTTATGATATTTTTAAATCCCTTCTTTGTTACCTTGAGCCCATTCAATGAGCTTATCTTTTTTTTTTTTTTTTTTTTCTCCTCAGATGTACTTCTGAAGGTATTGCTTGCATGTGTTTTCCTTTTCCAGGTAATCCATGGTGTCTGAAGTCTGAGGATAGCTCTGAAATTAATTTTCCATATCTACACAATCATTTCCCCATTTAAAACAACAGGCAGTGAAATGCTGCCATTTGAAATGGAAATCGAACTACTCAGAACAGCCATACTGTGACTAGCAATAAAGAAAGCCTCTCTGCCTCCCCAACTAAAGCTGTCATTTGACCCAGTGTTGGGGCTGAGGGCAATGGCGCAACTCAAGTGTATTTACACCAATACACACAGTATAACAAAAAAAAAAAAAAAAAAAAAAAAAAAAAAAAAAAAAAAAACAGGAAGAACTGGAAGACATTGTGCAGCAGGCAAACTATGACCTAGTCACCATCACTGAAATGTGGTGGGACCAATCCCATGACTGGAGTTCTGCAAAGGATGGCCACAAGGTGTTCAGAAGGGAGAGGCAACTAAGTAGGGGAGGTGGTGTGGCTCTATATTATAGAGTATTTCGATGGTATTGAGCTTGGGATTGGGAATGATAAGGTGGAGTCCCTGTGGATAAGGATCGTGGGGTAGACCAACAAGGCAGACATCCTGGTAGGGGTCTTTAATAGACCACCATGGATGAGACATTCTATTAACAGCTGGCGGAAGTCACTCAATCTCCAGCACTTGTTCTTATGGGGTACTTTAACTTCCCAGAGATGTGCTGGAAATACAATGTAGACCTGAGGAAGCTGTCCAGAACGTTCCTGGATTGCATGGCAGATAGTGGCCTGACTCAGTTGGTTATTGAGCCTACCAGAGAGGGTGCCCTGCTAGACCTGCTGTTCACAAACAGAGAAGGACTGGTGGGAGATGTGGTGAGTTGTCTTGGGCAGAGCAACCATGATATGGTAAAGTTCTCTATCCTTAGTGAAGTCAGGAGGAGGCTCAGTAAAACTGCTACCTTGGACTTCTGGAGGGCAGACTTTGAGCTGTTGAGGGCACTGGTAGGGAAAGTCCCTTGGGAGCCAGCCCAGAAGGGCAGAAGGCTCCAGGAAGGATGGATGTTCCTCAAGAAGGAAGTCTTAAAGATGCAGGGGAAGACTGTCCCCGTGTGCCGTAAGATGAGGTGTCAGGAAAGAAGAAAGGCATGGATGAACATGGATGAACATTTTCTGAGTGTCCGGTAGAAAAACAGTGTTTATGTCTGGTGGAAGAAGGGACATGCAGCTTGAGGAGAGTACAACAAAGTTGCCAGCCTATGGAGAGAAAGAATCAGGAAGCCTAAAGCCCATAGAGATCTCAATCTGGCCACTACGGTTAAGGATAACAAAAAATGTTTTTATAAATACATTAACAGCAAGAGGAGGGCCAAAGGGAATCTCCATCCTTTACTGGACGCAGGAGGGAACATGGCCAGTGGGTATAAGGAAAAGGCTGAGGCTCTTAATGCCTTCTTTACTAGCTACACTAGCTAGTCTTTACTAGCTAGACCACTTATCCTTGGAGTACTCAGCCTCCCAACCTGTAAGGCTGGGATGGCGAGGAGAAGAAACCCCCCAGAGTTCAGGTGGAAACAGTCAGAGACCTGCTGCTCCACCTGGACTGTCACAAGTCCATGAGGCCAGATGGGATCCACCTGAGGGTGCTGAGGGAGTTGGAAGATGTGATTGCTGACTTGCTTTCCATCATCTATCAGCAGTCATGGTCATCTGGGGAAGTCCCAGATGACTGGAGACTTGGTAATGTGATGCCTATCTACAAGAAAGGTTGTAAGGATGACCCTGTCCTCTACAAGCCTGTCAGTCTGACCTCAGTATCAGGCAAGGTGATGGAACAGATCATCTTGAATGCAATCAAGCAACCTATGCAAGACAACCAGGGGATCAGGCCCGGTGAGCATGGGTTTATGAAAGGCAGGTCCTGCCTGACTTACCTCATCTTCTTCTATGACCAGGTGATCCACCTGGTGGATGAGGGAAAGGCTACTGATGTCGTTTACCTAAACTTCAGCAAAGCCTTTGACATGTTCTCTCACAGTATCATTCTAGAGAAGCTGGCAGCCCATGGTTTGGACAGGTACACTCTGATGGGTTAAAAACCAGCTGGACAGCCAGGCCCAGAGAGTAGTGGTGAAATCTAGCTGATGACCGGTTACCAGTGGTGTTCCCCAGAGGTCAGTGTTTTGGGCCCATACCCGTTAATATCTTTATTGATGACTTGGATGAGGGAATTGAGAACACCCTCATTAAATTTGCAGATGACACCAACCTGTGGGAACTGTTGATCTTCCAGAGGGTAGGAAGGCCCTGCAGAGAGATCTGGACAGGATGGGTTGATGGACAGAGGCCAATGGGTGAGGTTCAACATGGTTAAGTGCCGGGTCCTGCACTTTGGCCACAACCCCATGCAACACTACAGGCTTTGGGCAGAGTGACTGGGAAGCTGTGCAGAGGAAAAGGACCTGGGGGTGCTGATTGATGCTCACCAGAATATGAGCCTGCAGTGTGCCCAGGTGGCCAAGAAGGTCGACAAAATCCCCACTTGTATCAGAAATAGTGTAGTCAGTCCGGCTAGGGAGGTGATTGTCCCCTTGTACTCTACTCTGGTGATGCTGCACTTAAGACTTATATCTTTCCCTCACATGTTAGTAAGCCATCTGCATAGAATACACAGAATAAAAAAAAAAAAAAGCTTTGAAATAGTTATATTACAGTGATTTTTTTTTCTTTTGTAGTCACAGTAGATAAAAGGGGTAGATATTACATCCTAGTCATAACACTGTCAAGACAACTTTTCTTACATGAATACAAACACACAAATCAGAAATATCCGTATGTTTCACTATAGCATATGTTAAAAGTAATTTTTATTAACCTCTCCTAGAAGTTCAGTTTCAACGGGTATGACTGAATATGAAGTCAAATTGCATTTTTGTTTCCAGCCTTAGACACCTTGTCCTGATGTCATTTAGTACCAGGATTTGTACTGACTGAAATGTTGATGAGCAAGTTGCCAACTTGAAAGTCAAGAATGGGCTAAGAGGTTTCACTGCCATCAGCCATCGCTTCTATTGATTTGAATTCTCTCTGAACCTAAATCTGACTCAGATGCTTATCTGTGGATAAAAAACATTATACAATAGTGGCAATCTCCTAGCCATCCTCTTACTCTTTTTCACTGATGTCATTTGTTAGGGCATGCCTTTTAAATTCTGACTTAGAACAAAAACTGTGTCATTTAACACAGTACTTCAGCATTTTCTAATAGTTGTTGCATCATTTAACAGCAAATCAATTACATTTACTGTTGTGTGTTTTTTTTTTTTTATTGCACTCCATGCAAGTTTTTCTACAGAAAAAGACATTTAATATGATTTTCTGCTTAATTGTACTCTTAACAAGTTCATTTAAATCAGTGAAATTACTTTTTTAATACTGCTTCAGATGAAGTAAGCATCTGGATCTAATTTTTGATTAATGAAAGATGGAGTATATTATAATATACATGACAAAATGATACATGACAAAATATGCAATATAGAGAAATAAACTGTAAATAAAAATACATAAAACTACATATGTAAAACTGCAATGAATCTTCCTACAACTTTGAAAATGAGAGAAAACAAAACAATTTGATTCAAACAGTATCAAACGTATGTTTTCCTATAGTGAAAGTAAACAGAAAGCATTCACAAAGTAAGCCCCTCTTAAGCAGGGGTCAAATAGTTCTTGGAGTCCTGAATGGAAACCCACAGCATAGTCTTGAATAGCCTAGCCTAGCCTAGCTGGAGCAGAGCAGGAATAGAATAGAATAGAATAGAATAGAATAGAATAGAATAGAATAGAATAGAATAGAATAGAATAGAATAGAATAGAATAGAATAGAATAGAATAGAATAGAATAGAATAGAATAGAATAGAATAGAATAGAATAGAATAGAATAGAATAGAATAGAATAGAATAGAATAGAATAGAATAGAATAGAATAGTTCCATTAGGAAGGACTTACAAAAATCAACTACTCCAACTGCCTGAACACTCAAGGCTTACTAAAAGTTAAAGAATATTTTAAGGGTATTATCAAAATGCCTCTTGAACACTGACAGGAAACTAATATCAACCACAGAATCACAGAAAGGCCAAGGTTGGAAGAGACCTCTGAAGATCATCTAGTCCAACCCCCCTGCCAAGAAGGATCACCTAGAGCACATTTACACAGGATAGCATCCAGACAGGTTTTGAATATCTCCAGAGAAGGAGAATCCACAGCATCTCTGAGCAACATGTTCCAGTGCTCTGTCACCCTCACAGTAAAGTGCCCTCTCACATTCAGATGGAACTTCCTGTGCTTCATTTTGTGCCTGTTGCCTCTTATCCTTTCACTGGGCACAATAGAAAAGGGATTGGCTCCATCCTCTTGACACCCTTCCCTCAGATATTTATACACATTGATGAGGTCTCCCCTCAGTCTTCTCTTTTCCAGGCTAAACAGGCCCAGCTCTCTCAGACGGTCCTCACAGGACAGATATTCCAGTCCGCTAATCATCTTTGTAGCCCTCCTCTGGAGTCACTCCAATAGTTCTATGTCCTTTTTGTATTAGAAAGCCCAGAACTGGACACAAGACTCCAGGTGTTGCTTCACCAGGACTAAGTAGAGGGGAGGATCACCTCCCTCCACCTGCTGGCAACACTGTTCCAAACGCACCCCAGGATACTGTTGGCCTTTTCGGCCACAAGGGCACATTGCTGACTCGTGGTCAGCTTGCTGTCCAACAGGACTCCCAGCTCTCTCTGCAGAGTTGCTCTCCAGCAGGTCAGCCCCTGGCCTGTACTGCTGCTTGGGTTTATTCCTCCCTGGGTGCAGGACCCTGCACTTGCCCTTGTTGAACTTCATGATGTCCTTCTTGGCCCATTCCTCCAGCCTTTCAAGATCCCTCTAAATGACAGCACAGCCCTCTGGGGTATCAGCCACTCCTCCCAGCTTTCCGTTGTCAGCAAACTTCCTGAGGGTACACTTTGTTCCATTGTCATGTCATTGATGAGTAAGTTGAACAAGACTAGACCCAGTACTGATCCTTGGAGGACATCACTAGTTACAAACCTTCAACTATACTCTTCAAGAATAAGCACAACTCTCTGAGCTCTGCCATCCAGCCAATTACTAATCCACCTTACTGTCCACTCATCTAGGCCATACTTCCTGAGCTTGTCTATAAGGATGTTACAGGTGACACAAGCCTTGCTGAAGTCAAGGTAGACCTCACCAACTGCTCTCCCCTCATCTACCCAGATAGCCATCTCATCATAGAAGGCTATCAAATTGGTTAAACATGATTTCCCCATGGTGAATACATGCTGACTACTCCTGATCACCTTTTTATCCTCTACTTGCTTGGAGATGACCTCTAGGATGACCTGTTCCATCACTTTTCCAGGGGTGGAGTTGAGGCTGACTGGCCTGTAGTTACCTGGATAACCTCCTTTTTGAAGACTATAGTGACACTCATTTCTTCCAGTCCTCAGGAACCTCTCCTATTCTCCACAACAAAAGATGATCTCTTTCAAAGATGATGGAAAGTGGCCTAGTAATAACATTGTCCAGCTCCCTCAACACCTGTGGGTACATTACTTTGGGGCCTATGGATCTGTGGATGTCAAGATTGTTTAAATGATCTCTCGCCCAATCCTCTTTGAACCAAGGGAAAGTCCTCCTTTCTCTGGACTTTCTTTCTAATCTCCATTGTCTGAGATTCCTGAGGGCTGATCTTATCAACAAAGACTGAACCAAAAAAAGGCCCCAGTCTTTTTTTTTTCTACTGATGTATTTGAAGAAGCACTTCTTGTCCTTAACAACCATTGCCAGATTTAATTCCAAATGGAATTCCAAGTGTCCCTATATTCCTCCCCAGTGGTCCGTCTCTTTTTCCACATGCTGTAAACTTCCTTCTTCTTTTTGAGTTTTGCTAGAAGCTCCCTGCTCATCCATGCAGGCCTCCTATCCTATTTGCATGTGTTTTTACTCATATGGATGCACCGATCTCGAGACTGGAGGAAATAACGCTTAAATATTGACCAGCTGTCTTGGACCCTTCTTCCTTCTAGGGCCCTAGAAGGAACACTCAAGGAAGTGAAGGAACCCTAGAAGGAACTACCTTGCTAGAAAGCCTGTCTCAGTGTTTGACCACCCTTGTGGTAAAGAGATGTTTGTTTCCTTATATCAAATCTGAACCTTCCCTGGCACCACTTTGTGCCATCCACGTGCATCCTATCATTAGCTACCAAGGAGAAGAGACCAGTAACTCTCTCCACTTCCTCTCTTCACAAAGTCATAGAGAACAATGACTTCACCTCTAAGCCTCCTTTTCTCCAAACTGGACAACCCAACTGACTTTAGCCCCTCTTCATAAGACATGCCCTCCAGCCTTTTACCAGTTTTGTTTTCCTCCTTTGAATACATTCAAATATCTTAACTTTTTATATTATGGAGCACAGAACTTCACACAATATTCAAGATGAGCCTGCACTAATATTAAATGTAGTGGGAGAATCATCTCTTTTGATTGTCTGTTTAAGTTGTGTTTAATGTATCTGAAAACAAATGTTTTGCTTTCTTGGCTGCCAGGACACACTGCTGGCTCATGTTGAGCCTACTGTGTCACCCCCAGGTGCCTTTTTGCAGGGCTGCTCTCCAGCCACTTCCACTCTATCTGTGCCCAGCATTACTTCATCTCAGGTACAGAACACCTCATTTAACTTTGTTGAATTTCATACCATTGATGACTGCCCTATGCTCTTTTTGTCTAGATCACTCTGCCAGTCATCTTGTCCCTCCCCAGGAAGCCAACTCTCTGTTTAGTATCATCAGCAAAAATCTTAAGAATGCATTCAAATTCTGCATCCATATCATTGATAAAAATGTTGAACACAATCTTCCCTAGAATTCAGCTCTGGTAAACATCACTAGTGAACATATGCTACCCAACATTAAGACTCTTTGAACTCTACCATTGAGCCAGTTCATCACCCAGTGTTGCATGAAACTGTTTATCTCACAGCTGGACAATCTGTCCAGACAGGTGATGTGAGAGATGATATCAAAGACCTTACTGAAAATTCAGAAAGATTACATCCACCATCCTCCCTTCACCCACTAAGCTACCCACTGACCTTATCGTGAAAGAAGGTGAAATCTAAAGCAAAACTGTATTGTGTGGTAATAACTTCAAAAACTTTGCCTTCAATAACTGATAATAACATTGCTCATTAAATGTTTCAGTTCCACTCAGGATAATTTTCTCCATAAGTTTCCCAGGGGAGTGAGGTTAGACTAACAGGTCCATAGCTTCCTCGGTCTTCCCTCATACCCTTCTTGTATATCTACTTAAGAGGGGCTAGCTTCCAGTCAGCAAGGAATTCCCCAGACTCCTAAAACCTTCAGTAAATTGTTTAGATGCCCACCCATAACATCCTCTAATTCCTTCAGCACTCTGAGGTGAAGCCCGTCAAGCCCCATGGACCATGTACAGCTCTGGTATATATATATGATATATATATATATATATATATATATATATATACATATATATATACATATTGTGGTATAGATATTGTGGCATAGCTCTACATGTACAACAACAGATAGCAAAATCATAAGCATGTATGGTATTTCTTTAGCTTTTGGCAGTATAATGCTAAGTTTTACCTAACAGACCTGATCCCAAGCTGGAAGATGAACTCCCCTGTGATATTGCTAGGTTTTACATCAAGTTAGACAGCCTGATACTCCAGTCATTATGCAGAGCATAAAATACAATACATCCAGCAGACTACACTTCATATACACGTTGAAGTATAGATAATAAATGAATAAATCAGTAACTAATCAGGCTGTTAATTCTGGTGACTATTTACACCTATTACACCATTACCATACTGCTATTATTTCTTTTCTTGTGCATGATTCAACTTTAGCCTTGTTATCTTTCAAAATCCTCCACCTCTGTAGTTATTTAGTAGCTCAGAGTCGCACATATATCATAAATATATAACCCCATGATATAAAGTACTGTAATGTTTGTTAGATTGAACTTCTCAGTCTATAAGACCCAATAGGTGTCATAGGAGCCAAGGGCATGACTATTATTTTCAGCTTTTTTTGTCTTGTTCTTATGCCAATTAATAAATATCTACAGATATCTATAATTCCGCTGCTCCAAAAATAATGTGTAGCACTTACATGCTCAAAGAATCAAACCTTGACATTATATTTTATACCACGGAAATATACTCTCAGTGTATAACATGATTTTTTGGAAGAAAATTATAAAATAAAATAAAATAAAATAAAATAAAATAAAATAAAATAAAATAAAATAAAATAAAATAAAATAAAATAAAATAAAATAAAAAAATAAAATAAAATAAAATAAAATAAAATAAAATAATAAAATAAAATAATAAAATAAAATAAAATAAAATAAAATAAAATAAAATAAAATAAAATAAAATAAAATAAAATAAAATAAAATAAAATAAAATAATAATAATAAAAAGTTCTCTCAAAATTTAAAATCCACATTAAGAATAAAACTCCAAAACTAGTAGTTTAGATAAGGTTCTCAAAACACACTATTGACAGCAAAAGCAGGTTTTTGTTCTGTTTTTTTATACGCTGTTGGTATAGCCCGTGCAGAATTGAGAATATTGGTCTCTTAGTAAAAACATCTTGACTCAGTCTCTAGTGGTCTGTTTTCCCAAATGCTTTAGCTGTAAGAAAAGGGATTAAATAAGCATTTTGCATTAGCAAAATGTCTCATAAAGTTCTGTTTCCATTTTTATTACATGATGATTATGAAAATGAAAGTGTACAGCCAAAATCTAAGAGGAGAAAAGGGGAGTGAAACCTTCAAACTGCCCAGACAAGATATGAATAGTGGGAATACATGCTTCTCTGGCCATGGTGAGTTTGGGGTAGGACTGGCACAGGGGAGGAAAAAAAGCTCCATTAAACCACTCTCTCTGTGTATAATCCACGTTTAAATCATGCTTTAGTACACATAAGAATGTATGAAGTATATAGCAAAATATTTTGCATTTTTGTCAAACATCTTCTTCATTAATATATGCATTTCAGGACTGTTCTTCTACCAACAGCTCTATTTTAACAAATCTATAGCCTGGCCTTAAAATCTCATTCTTTAACTGAAATTTAGTACCAGGAAATATTCTCTTTTAAACCTATGTGTTGTGTGAATCTGAAGATATAAATGTTCCCAATTTGCCATTAGGATGGAAAATACTAATATTTTTATTAGATTATGCTTACTTCATAACAAAAGGTTAAACAAGCCAACATATATCACAAGGATGTCACTGTATTTTACAAATTTTCTTTCCCTTCAACAGCCAAGTGAGGCTTTCATACTAATCCATATGTCAAAGGGTTTTACTCCAAAGGACTCATACTTCCAACTCAGAAAATCCACATATCCTCTTGTAAGATCGTGGTGAGATTTACCACAACGAAAGCCTTGTTAACAGCTATAAAAGAAATGTCTGTGTGCAGGTGAGGAAAGGAAGCACCAATGTACTGTGAAATGCACACAGCCAAATGCAAGAAGGATTAGAAATTTCAGATACTAAACAAAATTTTTGGAAGTAAGAATCTTCATCTAAATGTGATGAAATCTCTAAATGAGTTCAGACTCCTTGCACAAGGCAAGACAAGTATGTGCAAACAGCAATGAACTCTCATTTGCATTTTTTCTCCCACCACTATCACACCTGAGAACTTTCATGCCATTCTTTTTGTTTTTTTTTTTCCTTTTTTTTCTCAAAAATATAAAAATAAAATTATAAAAATATAGATTTAAGTATTACTCTTTTGTACACAAAACTATACTTAATACAGACATTGTAATAAGAACATCAGAAAAAATGTTTTTTATAAGGATTTTGTTCCTCATAAACACCTATCTCCATAAATAGATCTTTGCTTTCTTGTTCATTTTATTAACTCTATTGAGAGTTATTGGGATTTATCCTGCAAAAGAGATGTTATTAATTTTCAAGTATCTTTCTTTCTTATGTGCAACAAAAGGCCAGGTGCTATGCAGGACATATGCAAACAACAGATGTTAATGACTGAAAAAATTTATGATTCATTTATGAATGAGTTTTATGATCTTATAATCTACAGCAGAATTCCTACAGTATTAATTTTTGTACCAGAGTTTAAAAGGAAAAAGTAATGATGATGCTATTGAAAGTCAGTGTGTCTCTGCCAAAGACAGTTGCATTATTTCAAAAGGTAATTAAGATATTTTAATTCATACGTTTTGGGAACAGATTAGTAGATGCCTTAACATTCACTGATAGGCAATTCTAGAGCTTTCTGAGTACCTAAAAATACACTAAACAAGCCTATATTCTGCTGCTTTTTTGGATAACCAAATCATTCTTACACATCCTGAAAAATAAAAGAGATTATGTTACTGAATCCAAGAAAATAGGACTGAAGGGAGCCTTGGTAAATCCAAGAAGGTATTAATGATATCTATGACATCCCTGGCTAAGAAGTTTCCAAAAACCTCCAGTGAGTAAATGAAAGCAGCTACTCAGTTGAAAAAAAAAAAAAAAAAAAAGTTACCTTGTCTAAACCTTCTTTCCTGTCATTTTAATTCATGCTTTCTTGTCCGCCACTCAGTGATAACAGAGAGCATTAATTGCTTGAATATATTATTTTGCATTAGGAGACAACCCAAACTTCAAATTTCTTCAGATATTGTGGCATTTCATGGATCTTCTCTGAATCCCACATCTTCCTTGAAGTGCACTCTGTAGAAAAAGTTGGAAATGCAATATGTTTAGCGCTCAAAGGCTTTGCAATAGACTGACAGGTCTGAGTCATGTCATGTTCTGCTTATGATTCACCACAAATTTCCTGGGTAATTCTTCTTACTCTTACATATTTTAGGTTGATTTTGCATCTGACTACAACTATTTGCCAAATTATTTAGAATTCTAATCCTTTTATGCAGTGTTAGTCTTAGGTAACCTCTCAAAAGTTTGATAAATCTGAAAATACAGTAACGTATGTTCTTTTCCACTGACTTTTCCACTTTCACTTCTAAAGATGTGTTTTATGCTTATATTGAGCGTAACTTTATTGAAACACACATTTATATGTCTGTCCTCAGGTCTGGACAGACTCCCATGAAGCCCTGCATTTATTATATGTGTATTTCTCCTTTGACAATGAACAGTAGTTAATTGGACTGGAGAAGTTACAAATGAGGCAAGTTGGAATGTCCCAAGCTTCCTTACTGTTAAATTGATGCTTAGATTTTAATATGATATACATTTATGACAGAGCCAACAATTTCCATTTTGTAAAATAATCTTCATATTTTTATAGACCCCTAAAATAATATTTTGGAACAAAATTCATGAATATGGATAGTTGACTCACAGAGCTCTGCGGGAGTGATTCTAGTTTATAGAAACAGTTCCAAATACAAAGTCAACATATGACCAAACTATCTTAATACATGTATGTTTTTTTCTTTATAATTTCTTTCAAAGTGTCTAGATTTCTCTACTAGGCTAAGATGGTTTAGAACAGAATGGTTATAGACAGAGCGAAATTTATCATTTTAATGAATAGCATGGAATAATATATCTTGGCCCATGCTAGGAAACATGCAGGAATAATTTTCCTAGGAATAATTGTCTCAGGGTTACCACTGGTGAAGTTTAGATTTAACTCTAGCAAACCAGGGAAATCATAACTGGATTTTAAACCCTTTTCTCAGTGTGATATATTTTTGACGTGGTCATGTGATGGTCCCACATAAATATCCACATACAGCATTTCTGATACAGTAGATAAGTCTTATTTAGTTTATCTTACAAATGACATTCAGGCTTTAAGAAAGAAAATAGTAACATCTGGAGTCACCAAACTTGCCTGAGCATCTAGAAAAACATGATATATTATTATAATGAAGAGTAGAGAGTAGAAAAAGAGGCCACGGTTATCTATCAGAATTTAAATGTTTTCTGTATTGCCATGTGAAAAACATCATATAACATTAGGGCACACAAATACAACGACTTTTTAAGTATCACTGCATAAAATAGAACTAGATTTCTATTTCACCACTTTTTCCTCCAGTCCATCACTGTAATTTATCAAAAATATGGAGTCATTCTTGGAAAAAAGAACAGAGATAACATTAAGGAAAATGAGTTATTGAAAATGATACAAACAAGAGTAATGAATATCAGGGATAGAAGGTATTCCCTGTCATTTGGAATTCAAAGGGAAATTATCCTTCAGCATTCAGTAGAATTCTGTTTTCAGATCACAGAATCACAGAATCACAGAATTTCTAGGTTGGAAGAGACCTCAAGATCATCGAGTCCAACCTCTGACCTAACGCTAACAGTCCTCCACTAAACCATATCCCTAAGCTCTGCATCTAAATGTCTTTTAAAGACCTCCAGGGATGGTGACTCCACCACTTCCCTGGGCAGCCTCTTCCAATGTCTAACAACACTTTCGGTAAAGTTCTTCCTAACATCCAACCTAAAACACTCCTGGTGCAACTTTAGCCCATTCCCCCTCGTCCTGTCACCAGGCACATGGGAGAACAGACCAATCCCCACCTCGCTACAGCCTCCTTTGAGTTACCTGTAGAGAGCGATAAGGTCGCCCCTGAGCCTCCTTTTCTCCAGGCTGAACAATTCCAGCTCCCTCAGATGCTCCTCATAGGACTTGTTCTCCAGGCCCCTCACCAGCTTTGTCACCCTTCTCTGGACTCGCTCAAGCACCTCGATGTCCTTCTTGTAGTGAGGGGCCCAAAACTGAACACAGTACTCTGGTGTGGCCTCACCAGAGCCGAGTACAGGGGGACGATCACTTCCCTAGCCCTGCTGGCCACACTGCTTCTTATACAAGCCAGGATGCCATTGACCTTCTTGGCCACCTGAGCACACTGCTGGCTCATATTCAGCCGACTATCCACCATCACTCCCACATCCTTCTCCACCTGGCAGCTTTCCAACCATTCCTCTCCCAGTCTGTAGCTCTGCTTGGGGTTGTTGTGCCCCAGGTGGAGGACCCGGCACTTGGTCTTTTTGAACTTCATGCAGTTGACCTCAGTCCATCGGTGCAGCCTATCCAGATCCTCCTGCAGAGACTTCCTACCCTTGAGCAGATCAACAGATACACCTAACTTGGGATCATCTGCAAACATACTGAGGGTGCACTCAATGCCCTCGTCCAGATCATCGATGAAGATATTCAAGAGGACCGGCCCCAGCACCGAGCCCTGGGGGATGCCACTAGTGACTGGCCTCCAACTGGATTTGACTCCTTTTACCATGACTCTTTGGGCCCGGCCATCCAGCCAGTTTCCAACCCAACAAAGCGTGTGCCAGTCCAAGCCTAGGGCAGCCAGTTTCTTGAGGAGAATGCTGTGGGAGACGGTGTCAAAAGCCTTGCTGAAGTCAAGGTAGACCACATCCACAGCCTTTCCCTCATCCACCCAGCGCGTCACTTTGTCACAGAAGATCAGGTTCGTCAAGCAGGACCTGCCTTCCATAAACCCATGCTGACTGGGCCTGATCGCCTGCTTGCCCTGCAAGTTCTGTGTGATGACTCTCAAGATAATCTGCTCCATGAGCTTCCCTGGCACTGAGGTCAAACTGACAGTAGATGAACTACTTTAGTTAGAATCTTGGTTCTAGTTACAAAGTTGTGGTACAGTAATAATTCTAAAAAATATAACAGCTTCCTGGAACATTCTATAAAACATCCAGAAACCTATGCTCAGCTTAGTTGATGAACATACTCATTGGATTTTGACTCCAGTGTAATTCCTCCTCCTTGCTTTTTTCTCCCAATCAGTAACAGTTTATATATTTTTTTTCTGCATTTCTCATTTGTTTCTGTATTTTCAATGATGGTTGGTATTCTAGAGCATACAGATAATCAAAAGCATTTCATCAGTGTCATCACTGTTTTTAGTTGTCAAAACCTTCAGAATTTTTCCAAGGATCTTACATAATTAATATGAAATAATGACTTCCTATCTTTAAAAAGCAGAAAATAAAAAGAGGGAGGAGGAGGGGGAGGGAGAGGGGCAGTGGAAGGGGAGGGATGGGAAGGGGAGAGGAGGGGAGGATATAGCTTTATTAAGCTATAATAAAATAAATACTTGTATGTCTATATATGGAATACAAATTGACTAACTCCTGCATTAATGTTACCTTAAAGAGTGATATTTTAACATTAAAAATTCTTCATAGTCATTTTGTACTCTCTTCTTCTACTTTTGTTGGGGAATGATTTCTGGTTATAAGATGCCTTAATTTTCAAGGTAATCAGCTTGCCGGTTTACCATCAAGTCAAAACACCTGTTCTTCTTCCATTTAAACTCCCTTGAGAGGACAATTTCAATTGCATAAAATAGAAACTCCAGACCTATGATACCTTACCTTGAGTTTCTCTGTGTGAAATCACTAAAGTACATTCCAGAAATATAATCACTACAGAACTAAAGCTAAAAAATATATAGAATTTCCATAAATGATTTTAGATTTTCCTGAAGAAATGTATATTCAAAAAAGTCTGAAATTTAGTTTTACTTTGAAATGTGTTTTTCCCAAACAGAAATATCAAGCTAATTCTATAAGTGATGAAAATAATTCTTTTAAAACAGATTGAGTGGAACACTTTTCTTTTGTTATCTTTTCTTTTTGGTAGGGAATGGAGAAATTAAAAGCTTTCTCTATAACACTTTGGAATCTGATAGAGATTGATAGCTTCTGCAGTGAGATGTAAGATAATGAAAGCAGACATTGAAAATCAACAGTCAAGAACTGCTCAGAAATGTTGGGACCAAAATATTTTTAATAAAAATAGTGGAAATATGCTATACAATAGAGCCATTATGCAAGAATCTTGAAGTCCTTAAATATTTTAAGATATAAAAAGAAATGAATTGGTTAGAAAAAATATATATTATATTATATTACATTATATTACATTATATTATATTATATTTTGCTTATCAAGTTCTCACTTATTAGATGGCTTGTTCAAAAATGACTACATCTACTACTAGAAATTTTCCATTAATTTCAAAAGCTTCTGAATCAAGCTCTAAATCATCTGTTCAAATCCTCTTTTATGTGTTCATGAAAACCTTGGAAATAACTACAGATATGGCCCGGTCCTGTTGTGTGTGATTATTAGAAAAGACATTGAAGCTGTAATTAATTCTGTAAACTTTGTTTTTCATGTTTAGAAAGAGGTAAGATAAAATGCTAACTGATATCAAAAGCCATCAATTTCTCAATAATCTAGTGTCTGATAAATGTTTGTGTACAACAGGTAAAGTTTAAACTTCAGGAATATTTTCATTTTTACATTTAGAAATCTGTCAGGTCAATTGAAGTGTGTTAAAGCTACTTGTCTTTTAACATTTGTTTTTAGTCAGGCATTATATATATATATATATATATATATATATATATATATATATATATATATATATATTGTTTCTACTATTTTGTTTACATTTCAGCAGTCTGCAGCTGCTCTAGAATGCACCTGCTCCAGAAAGCAAGCTTTATTAACAGTGAAATCACCCCATTATTGGGCATTCTATTTATATATTTGGTATTAGAACAATTATTAAAAAATAAGGTCAATTTCTTAAAATGAAAAAAAGTTCCCAAAAGGCAACAGAATGCTTTTTGTTGTTGTTCTTTTGGTTTAATTTGGAAAAAGGAAATCATATGGACATATTTTTACATTTTAGCTTATTAACTTGTATTATTTCTCCTACTGTTCTTTTCTCCAAAGTCTACCAGATCTCTGATGATGATGAGCTGACTCTTGTCTTCCTTTGAAATTCATCTTTCTAATATCTTTGGCCTGAGTCCACTCTCACTCACTTTTGACAAGAAATGCTTGTCATCCATATAATCTCTCCAGACCAGAGAGATTTGCTGCCTGCCCAGGGCCCACATTCAGGAAGTCCAAGTGCAAGGTGCTGCACCTCAGTTGGGGAAACCTTGGACATGAGTACAGACTGGGCTAGCAAATGTGACGCCCATCTACAAGAAGGGCCGGAGGACTGACCCGGGAAACTACAGGCCTGTCAGTTTGACCTCAGTGCCAGGGAAGCTCATGGAGCAGATTATCTTGAGAGTCATCATGTGGCACTTGCAGGGCAAGCAGGCGATCAGGCCCAGTCAGCATGGGTATATGAAAGGCAGTTCCTGCTTGATGAACCTGATCTCCTTCTATGACAAAGTGACGCGCTGGGTGGATGAGGGAAAGGCTGTGGATGTGGTCTACCTTGACTTCAGCAAGGCTTTTGACACCGTCTCCCACAGCATTCTCCTCAAGAAACTGGCTGCCCTAGGCTTGGACTGGCGCACGCTTTGTTGGGTTGGAAACTGGCTGGATGGCCGGGCCCAAAGAGTCATGGTAAATGGAGTCAAATCCAGTTGGAGGCCAGTCACTAGTGGCGTCCCCCAGGGCTCGGTGCTGGGGCCGGTCCTCTTGAATATCTTCATCGATGATCTGGACGAGGGCATTGAGTGCACCCTCAGTAAGTTCACAGATGACACCAAGCTAGGTGCATGTGTTGATCTCCTCAAGGATAGGAAGTCTCTGCAGGAGGATCTGGATAGGCTGCACCGATGGGCTGAGGTTAACTGCATGAAGTTCAACAAGACCAAGTGCCGGGTCCTCCACCTGGGGCACAACAACCCCAAGCAGAGCTACAGGCTGGGAGATGAGTGGTTGGAAAGCTGCCAGGTGGAGAAGGATGTGGGAGTGATGGTGGATAGTCGGCTGAATATGAGCCAGCAGTGTGCTCAGGTGGCCAAGAAGGCCAACAGCATCCTGGCTTGTGTCAGAAACAGTGTGACCAGCAGGGCTAGGGAGGTGATTATCCCCCTGTATTCAGCTCTGGTGAGGCTGCACCTCGAGTACTGTGTTCAGTTTTGGGCCCCTCGCTACAAGAAGGACATCGAGGTGCTTGAGGGGGTCCAGAGAAGGGTGACAAAGCTGGTGAGGGGCCTGGAGAACAAGTCCTATGAGGAGCGTCTGAGGGAGATGGGATTGTTCAGCCTGGAGAAAAGGAGGCTCAGGGGCGACCTTATCGCTCTCTACAGGTAACTCAAAGGAGGCTGTAGCGAGGTGGGGATTGGTCTGTTCTCCCATGTGCCTGGTGACAGGACGAGGGGGAATGGGCTAAAGTTACGCCAGGGGAGTTTTAGGTTGGATGTTAGGAAGAACTTTACCGAAAGTGTTGTTAGACATCGGAAGAGGCTGCCCAGGGAAGTGGTGGAGTCACCATCCCTGGAGGTCTTTAAAAGACATTTAGATGTAGAGCTTAGGGATATGGGGACTGTGGGGACTGTTTGTGTTAGGTTAGAGGTTGGACTTGATGATCTTGAGGTCTCTTCCAACCTAGAAATTCTGTGATTCTGTGATTCTGTAACTCACTGAGAGCAGCCTTTTAGAGAAGGACTTGGGTGTTCCGGTGCACAAAGAGCTTAACATGAGCCAGCAGTGCATGCTTGCAGCCCAGAAGGCCAACGGCATCCTGGACTGAATCAATATATTAGTGGTCAGCAGGTCAAGGGAAGTAATTGTCCCCCTCTGCTCTGCTCCCGTGAAGCCCCTCTTGGAGTACTGAACCCAAGTTTGGGGCCCCAGCACAAAAAGGATGTAGACCTGTTAGACCAGGTCCAGAGGAGGACCGCAAAGATAATCACAGGGTTGGAGCACCTCTCTTGTGAAGAAAAGCCAAGAGAGTTAGGGATGTTCAGCCTGAAGAATAGAAAATTCTAAGGACACCTCACTGCAGCCTTTCCTTAATTAAAGAAGCCTTATAAGAAAGGTGGCAAATGAATTTTTTACATGGGCAGATAGTGATAGGACAAGGGGGAATGGATTTAAATGAGAAGAGGGCATTTTTAGACTAAATGTTAGGAAGAAATTCTTCACTTAGAGGGTGGTGAGGCATTGAAACAAGTTGCTTAGAGAAGTTGTGGATACTCCATCCCTGGAGGTGGACAAGACCAGGTTAGGCAAGGACCTAGGCAACTTGATCAGGAGGGTGGCAACCCTGCCATGAAAGAGATGTTAGAACAAAATGATGTTTATGGTTCTTTCTAATCCACACCATGCTATGATTCCAAGATGATTCTATGATTAACCCCCAACAGGAGACCCATGGGTAATGTTGCTGGAGTTGATTGTCATAGAATCATAGAATCATTAATGTTGAAAATGACCTCCAAGATCATCTGGTCCAACCATCCTCCTGCCACCATTATCACCTGCTAAGCCACGTCCATAAACACTACATCCAAACTTTCCTTAAACACCCCCAGTGACAGTGACTCCACCACCTCCCTAAGCAAATTATCCCAATGCCTCTTCTCTTTCTGAGAATAAATTTCTCCTAATTTCCAACCTGCACTTCACCTGGCACAATCTGAGGCCATTGCCTCTAGTCCTATTGCTAGTTACCTAGGAAAAGAGACTGGCCACCAGCTCCTTTCAGGTAGCTGTAGAGACCAATAAGGTATCCCCCAAGCCTCCTCTTCTCCAGACTAAATAACACCAGATCCCTCAGACAGTCCTCATAGAAATTGTGTTCCAGGCCCTTCACCAGTGTGTATACAGAATCTGTATGGAAGTAATTCCTCTCTTTTAAGCTATTTTCTGTCCCCAGCAGAGGACGGTGGGCTATCACCTTTACACTGCATGACTGAATCCTGCTAATCCTGTCCATACTTATTTTTCCCATACACATTTTTTTTTTCCAATTCATGTGCTCTTTGTCTTATAAAATTCATACCTGAGTACAAAATTCATACACCAGTCATGTTCCCCCTTGTGTCTAGTAATGGCTGCAAATTCTCCTTGGCCTTCTTATTACTGATAATATAAGAACATTTTTTGTTATTTTTTACCACAGTGGTCAGGTTGATCTCATACTGGGCTTTAGCCTTTCTGCTTCTCTCTCTGCATATGCTGGTGACTTCCTTGTACTCTCCCGAGTTGCTTGTCCCTACTTTCACTGGACATAAACTCTCTTTTTCTCCCAGATACTCACCAATAGTTCCCTGTTCAGCCATGTCAGTCTTATTCCCCAATGACTCGTCTTACAGTAGGGTAGTTGGATCTTTATAATGCCTTCTAACCCAAGCCATTCTATTATTCTATGATTCTATCATCTATTAGTGCTATATATGTGGATATATATGGTATACTGGCAAAGCAAACACCAAAAAACAAAAAACAAACAAACAAAAAAACAGCGGATGAATTTAATATCAAAAACAAATACAAGAGATGTTCTTTGTATTGAATATATACCTTTCTGACTTTATGCTGCCCTAGGAATTTGGAATTGATAGTGTTGCCATCAGTCTTTCTATAACTAAGTCATATTTTCCTCCTTCATTAGTGATTTCTGCCCCATTATATCTCAAAATAAAGATTTATTTTATGTTATGCCATTACTGTTTCCCTTTCAGTTCCAATTTTATAAATGTATTGGAACGTAAATTTGTATTGGCTGACTGCTGATTTTCTTTTCTTTTTCTTTTTTTTTTTCATCCATGTCTGGTAGTGGTGGGGTGTTTGTTTTTATTACTCATTCCTGCATTTCACATCTGTTCCCGTACACAGTCTGGGGTAAGGCAGACAGCTAAGGCAGGGTGCATTGAGGATAAAACCTGTGTGTTTCTTATTGATTGTATTTATTTTCTATGATCAAAACTGCACTATGAAATCAAGAGTTAATTCAAGTGACAGGTGCAAGAGTGCGTGTTTTTAGCTTACAGTGCACTTCTGTAAGGCAGAAAATGAAGGCAATGGACATCTGAATCAGGCATATAGGAGCAGAATTAAATTCTCTGTAATATAGTCCTAATGTTACCATGTCACAGTAATAAGATTAGCCTTGACTGCATAGCTTATCTAACATGGTTTAAAAACCTTTGGTGTGCAATTAATTTGTGCTAGCTAGTATTTTAAAAATCATGGACTGAGTTCTCTTATGTTACTTCACTGATTTCAGCAGAATGACACAAGGAATTAATTTGGTACAAAAAATTTACTTTTTAAAGTTTCTGTTACATTTTGATATTTGCAGGAGTTATGGCACTTTAAGTGTTGCTGATACTTCAGATACAGAAGTATTCTAAATATACAGCTACATATGTTTCAGCTGCTAAGTTCAGAGTTAGAACCAATAGCTGAGATACAAAGAGAGAACAAGATTTTTGCTCAGGTTCACAGTCTATTCATTTCCTTTCTGTGAGAGTGCAAAAATTTGCTTCTTCTTCTGGTCCTCAATGAAGAAGCTCTTCACACAACGCTGAAATAAACTGAGGTAGCCACTGCACAGAGTCCAAAAGCATAAAATAACTTCAAAATACAGAAGCCAAATTAATTAAGGATAGAACCATCCATAATTTTTCCAAGGAAATGGTCTGAAGATAACTTCCAACTTATAATATCATTAAACCTCTGACAGCAAAAATGTATCTCAATGGAAGGTTCATGTTTTGTTTGTTTGTTTGTTTTCCATGTTAGCTCTGTTTTGTATATGCCTTCTTTCACTGTTCCCTATTAGAGGTATTATAGTGTAGTAGATGAGATCTGCATTGCACCTCTCAGATACAATGTCCATCAGTGAATTATATACATAAGAAATGTACTGTATGGATGCACACAAATTCAAAAGCAACATTTAATTCCAATTCATGACATAAAGAAGGTCATTAAAACACTCACTCCCATGTTTCACCATATCTAAACTGTTTACAGGATGAGATGAACAATGGAAAATTTGAAGATCTTAATTTTGAATTGACTTCCAGATATAATAAGAGCAGAGGACAGCATTTTATAAGCAGACTAGTTATATGTTGCCAGCTAATCAAAATGCAAGGAAATGAGCTATGTTTTCTGTGGTCCTCCTTTTTCTGTTCACATATGTAAAAAGGACTTTTTTATTGTCTCCTACAGAGCTGGCCAACTTCATCTCTAATTGGGCTTTGGCCACATGAATTTTCTCCCTACAAAGGTGAACAGCATCCCTGTAGACCTTCAATGTTGCCTGATGCTGCTTCCAGTAGCTATACACTTTTTATGCCTAAGCTCCAGAAGAAGATCCCTGATCAGCCAAGCCAGCCTTCTACCCTGCTCACTTGACTTCTGATAGTTTGGAATTGTCTGATGCAGTGCTTTTAGGAGGCAGTGCTTATCGACTGACCAGCACTGATGGATGCTGATGCCTTCAAAAGCAGTTTCTCAGGGGACCTTACTAACTAGTTCCCTGAGCAGCCTGAAGTCTGCTCTCCCCATATCCAGGGCTGAAGTTTTGGTGGCACTTTTCATCCTGTCACCAAAAATTTTAAACTCGACTGCTTCATGGTCACTATGACCCAAATGGCCACCAATTTCCATGTCCCCCAAAAGACCCTCTCTGTTCTCAAGCAGCAGATCTAGGAGGGCACCTTTCCTAGTTGCCTCCCTTAGCACCTACACCAAGAAGGGGTTTTAAGAACTTCCTGGACCTGTTTGTGTTGGCTTGTGATATTGCCAGTTAACTCCTGTCAAAGTGAAGTCCCCCATAAGGGCAAGGGCAAGGGCAATTGATCCTGAGATATTAATCTTGATCTTAGTTCCTCAAAGAAAAATTCATTGGTGTTGTCATCCTGGCCGGGTGGTTTGCAATAGATTTCCAATGATGACATACCTTTTGTTTGTTTGTACCTTAATCCTTACCCAGAGGCTCTCAACTTTCCCATTGCTAACTGCAAGCTCCACACAGTCCAGCCCCTCCTTTACATACAGCAGCTCTCTCTCCCTCCCCTTCCTCCCTCACCCCTCTCCCCTCCTCCCCCCTCCCCCATTTCACCTGCCCTGCCCATCCCTCCTGAAGAGCCTGTAACTGTCTATTGAAACTCAGCAGTCACAGGACCCATCCCACCAGATTTCAATTATGCCAATGATATCATAGCTCTGGGACTGAGCCAAGACTTCTAGCTCCTCTAGTTTATTCTTTATGCTGCATGCATTAGTGTAGAAGCACTTCAAATGCATCTCAATGTATGCAGCACCTTGTGGAGCTGACCAAACGACCTCACTAGCACACTTTCCCTCTGTTTCTGGCTTGGCACCCCATAGCTTATCACCAGCAGGCCTGTTTTTATCCCTTTCCCCTTTCATCTCTAGTTTAAAGCCCTATCTATCAGCCCTGCTAACTCCTGGGCAAAAATCCTTTTCCATCTCTGAGAGAGGTGCATCCCATGCGGTGCCAGCAGGCCTTGTGTCATGTAGACCTTCTTGTCATCAAGAAATCCAAAGTTCTTCTGCTGGCACAAGTCTCAGAGGCATGCATCGATCTGTTGAGTCTGCTTGTTAATGTTGATCCATGCTAATGGAAGGACAGAGGCAAACACAATTTGTGCCCCTGATCGTCTATTTCCAACTCCCCTTCCATGGCAGGGTTGCCACTCACTAGATCAGGTTGCCCAGGGTGTTGTCCAACCAGGTCTTGAATATTTTCAGGAATGAGGCATCCACAATGCAGGGCGAAACATGACTAGTGGGTGTAAGGAAAAGGCTGAAGTTCTTAATGCCTTCTTTACACCTATCTTTACTAGCCAGACCACTTATCCTCAGGGTACTCAGCCTCACAACCTGGAAGTCTGGGACAGGGAGCAGAATAAACCCCCTACGGTTCAGGTGGAGACAGAGACCTGCTGCTCCATCTGGACAGTCACAAATACATGAGGCCATGGGGATCAGATCCAGTTAACATGGGTTCATGAGTCCTGACTGACCAACCTAATCTTCTATGACCAGGAAAAACTGCCTAGTGGATGAGGAAAGGTTGTTGATATAGTCTACCTAGACTTCAGCAAAGCCATTGATACAGTCTCTCATTGTATTCTGGTGGAGAAACCACCAGAATTCTGGTATTCTGGTTGAGGCTTTGGACAACCTAGTCGCATGAGAGGTTTCCAGTCCTTGGCGGGGGAGTTGGAACTGGATGTTGTTTAAGGTCCTGTCAAAATAGCTCCATTCAATAAGTCAATTATTTAGAAAACAGCTGATCAATAAACCTCTTCGGAATGTATTGGTTTACATTTGGATTTCAGTCTGTTTTATTGATTACATTGATATTGCTTTGACTGCATGGTGTACAAATTATGTTCAGCATGTTCTGAAGTCTACAGATTAATATAAAATTGTAGAACTTACTGAATTGATTTTAAGTTTATTAAGATTTATTTATTTATTTATTTATTTTACTACAGTAAGAAACATTTTGTTTATATTTACTCTATGATTCTTTTCAGGAAAGTAAATATGTATTTCTTTGTCATTGTTTGTGGAATAACCCAGTCTTTTTCTTTAGAAGTTTGTTTTTGTTGTTTTTGTTTTATTTAATTTTAGTTCTGTCTAGTGACAATCTATATAAAGTGTATCTATTAAGATCTACATGGTTTCAAAACCTTTATTTGAATGAGACTAAATGAATCCTGAATAATCTTAAGCCTTGCTTAGGAGAAAAACCATTTGTAGTAGTAAAGTTCAAGAGTATTGAACTGCTGCAAATTTGACGTCATCTGATGTCTTACATCTTCTGAGACAGACGTGTATCAACAGCCCTTGTCCTAATACATGTAGCAACCTGTATTTTTTGTCATTATCCGTTGGTCTGAATATATATATAAGTATAAATTTAATTTTTACTACACGCCTTTAGTTTGTTTTCTAGACATGTCCTGTAGTTATAATTAGCAACAAATTTTTATTTAATTTATATTTTTCATTCTCACTGCTGGAAAAAATATCTCAACCGCAATGAGAGTAGGGGAAGAATAAGGATTTATGAGAAAACCAACATTTAAAACATTAACATATTGTAGTAACATCATATAAACTGCAGTGCTAACTAGAGTTTTATTTGATGCGTGGCTTAGTATGGTGTACCATAAGAAATAAGAAAGATGTTTTGGGCATTGTAAGATGTTTGGTGATGTGATGAAACAGATCCTAAAGTTATTATAGAAACACTTTTATTAATATATATATATATTTATGAGAAAATCAATGTTTAAATCATTAACACATTGTAGTAATATCATATAAACTGCAGTTGATATAACTTAATTATAAGTATTAATGTATAAGTAAATTATTATAATAAATAAATATATTATTATTATAATTAAATAAATAAATGTGTAAGTCCTTAAACATTTGTTAAAGCAGAAATAATTTTACTTTTATTGTCTGGAGATGGCCTGGGCATCAGAACTGTCATTATTATCATACCACGTGTCCGTTTCTTCCTATAACATGGTTTACAACAATCAACAACACAACCAAAGAATTATCTTTTTCTTTTTCTTTTTCTTTTTCTTTTTCTTTTTCTTTTTCTTTTTCTTTTTCTTTTTCTTTTTCTTTTTCTTTTTCTTTTTCTTTTTCTTTTTCTTTTTCTTTTTCTTTTTCTTTTTCTTTTTCTTTTTTTCTACCCCTGACAAACAGGAAACATTTATTCACTGATTATTTTGTGATGCCGCTAGGCATATAAATACCACTTGGGTTTTATTAGGGAGAAGACAGATTTTAATATTCCAGGATTCCTGCTGAAGATAGTGTTATATTTTGTATTGCTGAAAATAAATAGTTTAGCGTAAATAGTTTACACAATCATACATACAGAACCTCTCATGCTTTTACAACTCTAGCAGAGATGGAAACTGAGTTGCTTGAATGTATGTATTCCTGCTGTTCCATATTGGAAACACACGTTATTAATGTTTTATTGGTGTCTTTCAAGCAGTATCCTTTATACAAAAAGTTCTCAAAAAGATCATTATAAAAGCTGTCAGGCCTCACGAGTTAACAATACTGAGTGGGTGTTTCCTACATGATAATGTAAAAGTGCTGCACAAACGACAGGATGTTAAATTCCAGACAGTGTGAGATAGTTGAAGAAACAAAGAACAAAGTCCCTGAAATACAACAGATGAAAATAATGTAATAAAAAAGGTACCCTCACAGCAGAACTTTGTCCTATAGGATTTAATCACTGTTACACTCTGTAAAAGAATAATCTCAGATTTGTCTGAGAATAAATGCACAAATTCTTGAACAATGAACATAGGAATATATTTTTCCCCGACTTACTTGTTTAGCCTTATCTAAACATGTTTTACATAATAAACATTCCCCATTTTACACAATAAACATGCCCCATCCCTGGAGGTGTTCAAGGTCAGGTTGGATACTTTATTGGATCTGCTTAAAATATTATAGGACGTGCAAGATATATGAGGTGGAATATGTTTGTCCTACCAAATTTCCACCAGTTTGTCACATTTTAAATTCTGGTATGTTAAATACTGAAGTTATATCTTCATATCTTGTAGATATGTTATTAAAATAAAAAATCTGATACATTTATTTATCTGATACATAGTTGTGATTTTAATTGTCATGTTACTTTAAAATTTTGTTTATAAGAAAAGTATAACACACAGGTAGGTTACTGGATCAATTTCAGACTAATCTTTTTTTGTCATCTATAGTGGGCTCTATCTGAAAATAAAAGGGAAAACATAAGATGAAAATCTGAAATGTCTTTCAAGCTTCAAATTCTTTCAGAAGCCAATTTAGCACACTGTTAGTAGGTGCTATGGAAATTCTCCCGTAAACTAAATTGTAATGACTGTATTAGTACTCTGAAATGATCAGGCCACTGACTTATTTTCAGATGTGTGTGCTGATGGCAAGTAACACATAAGTTATTTATCTTTTTATTCATTTATTTATTTATTAACATGGTCAAAGTGCATATTTATCTAATGCCTTTCTTATTTCTTCTGTACTTTTTTTTTTTTTTCATTTTGGGAGTGAAGTTGCTTAAAATTTATCTTTGTATAAAGAAGCACCAATCTATATCATTGTGAGAGGTTAAAACTATGCAGGATTGTAGAGTTACTAAATTTGCTCTAAACTTGGTTAATCATGCCTTTGATGCTACCAGATCTTATTCAGACTGAAGTGAATTGCACTGAGATCTCATGCATTGCATGACTAAGATTTCACCAATTTACTTTAAGTTAGAACTTGATCATTTGCTTGATATAAATAATCCAGTGTATTATTAAGTGTTCACATTCACCTAGTGGTCAATGGATTTTATTGGAGCTTATGGCCCAGTTCTGTTTCTGTGTCAGAATTTTCTGAGTAAACCTAAAATGAAGCTGAACAAATAAATTTCTGTTACTTTGGTTCATGTTTAGGGGGTTTGAACATCCCTGGTGTGTTGAGCTGGGATCCTGACTCCTATTACACAAGAATACTATATGTAAAAAGCCTTAAGCAAAGACAATCTCTAAAGCACCAGCACTACATTACCTACATATCCCAAAGGATACATTTACAGTTCTGTGACATGAATGGCAACTTAGTAAAGTCTAAAGCAACCAACTTCACTGCAGTGGTGGAAACAAAAAACTATTTTTTAATTAATTTTTATTTTAGACACAGAAGTTAACATTTGAATTGACCTTCTGAATTGCTTCAGACTGACGTTAAGAAGTTCTTGGTGGTTTAGTTATTACATTTTGCATCCTGTTTCAGAAGAGTAATCGCGAGTCCATTGTGTATACAACACATTGGTTACACAGCACAGTTACGTGAGAGCTGTAAAATTTGCATTCTCAACATTACTAAAAAGTAAAAACAAACATGTGGTGCTGCACTTTGACCAAAACTGTATGTCCAAATAGTAGAATAGAAAACTAGATAAAAATGCTTAGTATACTGCACTGTACAGAGTAGAATACCTTATAAAATTTTAAGTGAACTGCAAAAAGTTTGTACTTATTTTTCTAATGTTCTCCAACCAAAATTCTGACCCAAGGTTAACAGTAACAGTGTTATGGCAAGCATCACTGTAATGTGTTTTGCTATAATAAAATGTTCTCAGTTCGGTTTTAAAAGTAAAATTTATCTTGTGTTTTAGACTATCACAAGAACAATCTTATCAAAAAACAAAACCAAACAAAACAAAACAAAAAAAGACAGCACTAGTCCAAAGTTGAAACTCAAATTTATTATGTGAATGTAGTATTACAAGTATGAATGTAAAACAACTGCAACATGTAAAGGTATCTCCTTATTTAAATTTCTACAGAGGCATATCTCTAAACTGATAATTAGTTAGACATTTTAAGTCAGATACTTGTGATGAGTTCTATAATGGAGCAAATCCTAAATCTACTGGAACTGTGCTTTGTTGTATACTGGCAAACCAAGCCTACAGTCAATATTTGTGACCTTTGGCTGAGACTTCATTTCTGCAGTGCTCAGTGGAAATGAAAAGTTTGCACGACCTGAAGAAAGTCTTAAATCATGTTCCACAGGAAATCATGGCAAGCAATTGTCAAATTTCACACAGAATTGTGTGGAAGACGTTGAAAATGGAGTTCTAGATTCAGTGACGTCCAGACTCACACTCAGTTGACATAATATATCTGCTCTCAGCTGTGCAAACCCCACAAGATAACCCAGCAAAAATCTGTTACATATTAAATGCATCAAAATTCTTACTTAAGTGGCCAAAGTTGAACAGATATCCTAGATATCCTAGGGAAATTAAAGGTGTATTTTCCATTTCTTTCCATTTTGTCAGACTGACTATTGTATCTATATACAGACTTCATGTCTCTATTGTGCTTAAAGGCACAGTTTTCCTATCCCTTTCTTTCTGCTTTTTCTGCTTAGATTCGTATTTGTCTCATTCCTGCTCCATCTGAGCGGATAGGTATGTGAGAAAAGCAGATATCCTATGAAACCTATTTGATATTTTGGTTCACATGAGAAACTTACACAATTTATGCTAGACCTATCAAATAGGTCTTTGTAAATTGTATTCCTGTGTTAATGCCAGACAATACTCAGCACTATCCTGAAACTGCCAACATAATTTGTCTTTTCTTCTCTGTCTTTATCATTTTTATTTTTATTAAAAACACACAAAAAAAAAAAAACAACCAAACGAAAACAAACAAACAAAAAAACTACACATTCATGTACTCTCATTTATGCACAGTTCTCTTCTGCTCTCTGACTTTAAAGCCATGAATAGAACATAGAACTCTTAACAAGATGTATTCGTTACATAAATTTATGATACAACTGTCCTTTATGACATTAGCCAAAGAGGTATGCAAAGTAAGATTAGTTACCCATAGCAATTTAAAAAAAAAAAAAAAAAAAAAAAAAAAAAAAAAACTCCAATGAGAAACTATTAAAATCTAAAACAATCTTTAAAATACATTCCTAAATGACTATGTTTGTTTAATATGTGTACACACAAAAGAAACTGTTTTAGTTTCTGTTTCTTCTCAGCTATATTTGGGCAGTTCTAAAAGTAACAGACTACAAACAAGTTTGATTAACAGAGGCTACTTAGACTATTAAATTCCTCTATTTTTCACTAACAACTAATACATTGTCAGAAAATCTCCATCCCATAGTCACTTCTGGTTTGAAACAGCTTTTGAATATATTCCTTTGAAAACCTAATACTCAACCACAAATGAAGTTAAGTATTTGACTGCAGGAGCACAGCCCACGACCTTCAGTTAAATGTTACTTACGGTAGCACTGCACCCAGGAGGATATGTAGTAGTACTTGCACAGCCTGTGTGCTTGTACAGACCAGTTTAAAAGTATCTCCCAGAGCTCAGAACTTCCTGTGTTAGACCATGAAACATAAAAAGGAGAGCTGTGCATATCAAGCTTTATTCTTTTTAGTCAGTGAGGTACCTCATTACAATTCACAATATTGTTTTTGTTCAAAACTAAAGCAGCAATAAGCTTTCTAAAAAAACACAGTTGTTATTCCCCAAACCTTCATCCTGCAGCTAACAGTGTGGTACTAAAGTACTTTACTAAAGTAAAGTAAAGGTGTATTGGGTTTGTGTGGTAAGGTTTTGGTAAGTGATTCTGCAGGGCTGGCCTCTGTGAGAAGACTCTGGAAGCTACCTGAAATGAAAAACTGTGTTATCTTCTTTTCTTGATCTAAAGTATGTCAATCCTTTATGTTTCTCTCAAAGTGCAAACAATAATCTGAAGGCTAACTTATCTGAAAGAAGTCCTTTCTAGGCTTTCTCCTGAAGCTGGATCTTCTTCCATTTAGCATAGACTGGCTAAGCATTTGGTCATTGGTCAAGAGTGAGGATACCAGAGTTATGTCGTTCCCTTGGCATTTGGCCAGTGGTGGGATGGCATACCTTCAAGACATGCTTTGAGGACTCTCAGTATTTTACATTATTAATTAGTGTAACATATAGACCATTTCCAGCATGGGTGTGTTCCACAATTGTTTCAGCTGTTGAACAGGTGTAAATTGAGCTGTTATTGAAGTGGACCATTATTTGCTCCTTTAGCTGTGTGGGTTTCAGTGGGCTCACTGAATACTGATCCTAGTTTCTGGTTTCAAGGTTTCAATCATCAATTTTAGAAGAACAGAGCTGAT
Source organism: Anas acuta (assembly GCF_963932015.1). NCBI lineage: Eukaryota > Metazoa > Chordata > Aves > Anseriformes > Anatidae > Anas > Anas acuta. The sequence goes on along the minus strand of NC_089017.1, from coordinate 61,199,714 downwards.
TCCTGCAAACTGCTATTTATCTTTAATTCTATTGCCTGGAATGTGAGTCATGGACACTTACTATGAAGAGATAAATCTCCAAATTAAGAATAGTCATTTGTATAATTTTTACTAGATCAATCTGATACATTATGAGAGGCAGACAAGAGTACTATGTGCATTTAAATAGAATATTTTCCAGAATCTTTGAATATTTTATAAATAATCTGAAATGCAAATTTTTTATCCTCATCACATTAAAAAAAAAAAAAATAGGCAATGGGACTGAATTACAGCTGAGAGGTTCCAGAGTGTAATGTTCACTCCTTATGGAGTGAATATTACACAGTGAGTCTCTTTTTTTTCTCCTTTTCTCATTTGGCTGATAGAACATTACCATTTCTGGCATGCACACCAGATGGGCAGTAGGAAATAAATGGATAAATAAAATCTCAAAATGTCTGGAGCCTTTAAATTGATTACTATGTTAGTTAAACTTAAATACCAAATGACTAATTCACATGTGCACATTCAACTAAGCAGAATTTATTTTATTTAAAGGTCTGACATATAATCAAGTTTTGTTTGTCATACCCTTTCATGCCCAGCTATTTTACATACAACCTAGCTTTAAATAACACATACAGCTGTTAAAAACAAGTCTGTGGTAATAACAGAGTTACCTTGTATTCCTTTTCAATTCAGAAATAGTTCACACTACCTGAATGATTAGTAAGTTTGCTGGAATATTAAATATCACATGGAAAATATCTGTTCTGATAACATTCATAGTAAGATTAATTCCAGATCATTTCCTGCTGTGTAGTATAGTGCAACAGAGGCAGGTTTATCTTGTGAATGTGCATGTAAAAGGATGAAACAAACCCCTGGACCCAAAGAAAAAAAAAAAAGAGTACCTCTTTTTTTCATTTTTTAAGACCTTCTGGGCTTAGATCTGTATTTTCTATCACATGGGTAAAAACATCCTCTTCTACACTGAGAGAAAAGTTATTTTGCATCAACTAGCAAGCCTGACCAGCTGCAATGCTGCAACAAGCACCTTGGTTCATGGTTGATTTGCTGTTGCAAGGAGCAGGGATACAGGGCCTCAACCTTGCTCTGGACTCTCATTAAGCAACACAATGATGCATTGTCCTGTGGTATAACCCATTGTAATCCATGACCAACAGAAACATTTTTTCATCTACAACAGTATCAGAAGAGACAACATTGAGAAGTTTTTTGTATTTGAGTGTCGTCACTGGAGCCTACCTCCTTGCAGCACCCATGTTGGCAGTAGTCATATACCTATCAGAAGACCCTGTGCAAACCTGTTTCTGCATCATTCAGTGCAACTGCTGCAGAGTGCTATGCACTCAGATTACTCTGAGGTTTACAGGCACTTCAGGGTCTCAGACCTTCCAGGGCTATCCACCTGTTAACATCATTATTTCTCTTTCCTGGAGATAAGGTGATATATAAGCAATCAGAAGATAAATTCTGTTCTGAGAGATATCATAGCAGCATGGCTGTTTGAAGACATGCCAGCCTCCAAAATAATTTTCTTATTAGTCTTTTTTTTCATGCAGGAAAAAAAGTGCTCACTTGACATGAGCACTGTAAACAGTTCCCAAAGTGGTTATATTAAAAACTATTCTTACACTTGTTTTAAGGAATCTTTTCATTCATAAACAACATATATAAGTCAAACATTAAAACATTCTTTTCTATGTGGCCGATTTCTTCTGGGATTTGTTTCTTTTTCCCTATACAGTCAAAATAGAAAATAACTTTTTTTTCTAAACCTTAAGTTGTCACCATTATTTTTCTTTTCTTTCCAAATACATTTTTTTCTCATTTATTCAAGCACTAAAAATAGTTACTTTACACCTTTTACTCTCCTGTGTTTGCAACAGAGAGAAAATTTATAGTTTAATCTGTATGGCCATACAGATGTCCGTATAATTTTGCTCTCTTGAACACATTTCCCACTTATTTAAAATAAAAAGCAGGACCAAAACCATGAGCCTGAAAGGCCACAAGGATACATTTACCTTGCTGGTTAGTCTACAATTTTTTATTATTTTTTTTTTTCAAAATGACTAATATTCAACTATGAATACCTGAGATCGGTTGTACATTAATCTCAGGAAGTATAAATCCTTCCTTTTTGACAACACAAGAGGAAACAAACAAACAAAAAAAAAAAAAAGTGTGAATACTGAAGCTCTAAATTTCAAGGTTTATTTTAGCTGAAGCAAGTTGACCATGATTCATCTGTCTTGACAAAATACTGGGAGAGAGAGAGGAAGAAGCATCTCATAGCAGGAAGGTTTAAAAGTTTAATAGCAGGCTAACATCATTCTGTTTTTGAAGTTCTTCTGCCTAACACAAATTTGCATTACAGACATTCTTGCCTCTTTTCCACAAGAATGCTCTTACCTCACTTTGCCTCTTTTTTTATTCCTCTATCCTCCTCCACTCCATCCCTCCTCACCCATCCCTAACCCCTAATTTGTTATGAATTCTTGCTTCTTCTTGCTTCTATTTGTCGAATTTTCTCAGCTGCTTTTTTTTTTCCTCCTGACCTGTTTGTAGCCATCATTACTAATAACACATTCCTTCTAGACTGTGCATAGATGCAAGTTTTTAATTGTAGTTCTGGCTTTCCTAGTCTTTGACAGCTAGTCTCTATAAAATTACAAAAGGTTTGGAAGCTCCACAATTGGCAAGAGCTGGTGTGTGTGCTTTGGTTTGCTATGAGTTCCCGCCCTTCTATAACAGGCAGAGAAGGTGCCAGAGACAATTTTCATTGCCCATTCACAGAATCACAGAATTTTCTAGGTTGGAAGAGACCTCAAGATCATCGAGTCCAACCTCTGACCTAACACTAACAGTCCCCACTAAACCATATCCCTAAGCTCTACATCTAAACGTCTTTTGAAGACTTCCAGGGATGGTGACTCCACCACCTCCCTGGGCAGCCCGTTCCAATGCCTCACAACCCTTTCAGTAAAGAAATTCTTCCTAACATCTAACCTAAAACTCCCCTGGCGTAACTTTAGCCCATTCCCCCTCGTCCTGTCACCAGGCACATGGGAGAACAGGCCAATCCCCACCTCGCTACAGCCTCCTTTAATGTACTTATACAGAGCAATAAGGTCACCCCTGAGCCTCCTCTTCTCTAGGCTGAACAAGCCCAGCTCCTTCAGCCGCTCCTCATAGGACTTGCTCTCCAGGCCCCTCACCAGCTTCGTCTCCCTTAAATTCCTGACATATTTAAACAGATCAGCAGGAAGATGTAAAGACTGCCCATCTCTGAGTTATAGGTCTGTAGCTTTGGAAAATGTCCTGCTTAATTTCAGTTAATATAATACTGAAACCTCAGAAAAGCCTAGTGTCAGGAAAAAATAGAGGTGGGAGGAAGAGGAGAAAAGAGAGATGGATTGCTCTATGCCAACTTTTTCCTCTCTTCATCTGTATGAGGAAAAAATGCCTCTAATGTGACTCTAAGCATCATTAGCTCTGAGAACACCTGCACACAGAGACCTCAACTCCAGGTGAAGAAGAGCGTAAGGACCCTGTCCGTCACAGGAAGGCATCACAGCACTTCCTGTTCCTGCCCACAGTCAACCTGGTGAGTTTATTGAGCTTGGCATTGATAAAAGGAGTGTTTGCCCCTTTCAAGAGTACCTTTTGGTGCTTCATCAGACCAGCTAGATGGGACAGGATAGTCAAGATTATTATGTTAAGAAACAAGCCTGAAATATTTTCCTTTTTATTTTAACCCTTGTTGCTAAATTCACACCATTTAACTCTGAGATTAAGTAAATAAGTTGCTTAGCTAAATGATTTTGCCATTTTTTTTTGTTTTCTTTACTGGAGTGATTTCTTTTACTTTCTTTTTGGTATCACATCACAAAGTATATTTTAAGCAAGTAACAACATATGGATTACTATCAGTGAACATGTAGATCCACTCTGCGTTGGAGCCTTATTGTTAAATAGACTTCTTCATACTCCAAACAGTAATATTGAATTAAGTTGTAAAATAATAAATATATTTTTCTAGGGAAAAGTGGGAGATTTTCAGATTTTATGGAAATAAATTTTCCATAAAATTTCCCCTTGGGTATGAGGCTAGTATCTTCTGAAGTTCTCAGAAACACTTGTGCAGATTAGGTCTATTAAGTTTACTTGAAATTCTGTACCAAAGTAGAGACCAAATTTTATTTTAAAAGAAAAATAATTCACATTTTGACTCAGATGATAGGGAACAGGGAAAAAAATAATTAATTTTATAAGAACTTAAGTCAAGACGAACACCTGTAGCACATACTTCATTTCAGTGAGATTTCTTCATTGTTAATCGCATGCATAAAAATGATACTGCAAGTTTTGCTTGCAGTGAGCAGTACCTTTCTATTATGAGTAATCCTATTTAAATAAGGTTTTTGTAGAACTTCTTGGACAGACTGACAATCAGAAGTTTTAATTGTTTATTTGCTTGTTTTGCTTGTATTTGTCTTTGATGTGGTCAGCAAATTAACAGAAGCATATTAATGAATAAACTATAGAAATACAGTGTTTAAATTACCAAAAATATTTAAATAAATGAATAAAAGAAGAGAAAACAAGATCAGTAGCCACCGTACTAATGGACAGAACTAGTATATGCATAGATAAGTTTAGTTTATTTCAGAAGAGACAGCATTACTTTTCAAGACAAAGAGCCAACCTTACAAATGACTTAGAGTTTTTCAAAAGCGCGAACAAATGTATTTATAAGGTTGTCCTGTTTTAACATTCTGACTGTATTTTCTATGGGCTTCTAAGGAATTATCTCTCAAATTTTCTTGACAAAGTATATTATGAATACAAAAATTTTCAAATCTACTGAGGTTTACTACGTAGACAAATAGTCAGGAAATGCCCTGAGATGGGCATTTAATAGGGCAAAATTATTAGGGTAAACCAGATGCATTTGCCATTTTTACCCTTTCTTTTCTAATCAGAGACAGAATATGATTCTTTATGGACCCGTAGCATGAATCAATATGGACATTCACATATTTCTATGCTTTTATATAAGGATTTTTGATATCAGCATCACCTTTGTCTGTGTTGCTCCTTTGTGCCCACAACAAGAAGAGACACTAGTGTGTTGTTGACAATGAAGAGATACCAGTAAATTAATAAATAAATAAATTTCAATTTAGAACAGACTAACTGTGGTAATACTCTTGTAGATTGTATTTATAAGAGCAAAGAGCAAGTAGGCATTCTGGTTTGCATATAACTTCAATACATACACATATTCAGGTATAAGATTCAAGGATTTGAAGATTAATTCATTTTTTTTGTTTGTTTGTTTGTTTGATGTCATTGTATTTCTGCTCCTTACTGAAAAGTGATAGTAAGAGAAAGACAGGGATCCTAAGATCTCATATAGTTCTCATATAGCCCAGTTAAATGTTGTTTTTTTTTCTTTCCACCTTGCACAAAATCAAGATACAGAAGAGATGTTAAGCAAATCTCCCCAGATTTGAGAGAATTTACAATTTTCCTGGAAGAAGTACAATATTTGTTTTTAGTTTTATATTTTTATATATATAAATAAAATTTATATTTATATTTTTTATATTAAACACTGTTTCTACCTTTATATTTCTTCATATTAAAATGTCGCCCACATATCCATGCATGGATACAAAAAAAATGTGGGTATTTTACTTTTTGTTTCTTTCAGTATTGCATGTTTAGCCTCTGTACTATATGCTATCACTATGTTTTGTAATTAGAAATTACAAGAATATAAGACTGATGGTATATTGTTATATATTGTTGAAAATAAGATTGATGGTATATTTTTATATGTAATGAAATATAAAATTGGTTTTTAAACTAAATAAAAGAGAAATGGTAAAACATAAAAAAGGTTATTAACTGTATTTGCGTTTCAGAGTATGAGAAAAGCATACCCTTTGTGATGACTTTTCTCTCATTCCAATGGCTGTCTGGTGGCAATTTCAGTAATAAAAATACCCTCCAATTTTTCAGGTACAAGCAGTGATAATAATAATAAGAAGAAGATTGTTAAATTAAATTATTAAGATTTTCTCAAACTAATTCCTTTTATTGATGCATTTACTTGAATGAAAATAATTGTTTCTTCCATGAATGTTTCAAGGTTTTTTTAGTGAACACCTTTAGCTGAATAAATCTTTCCAAATTCAGCATATATTGCTGAGAGTGAAATCACTAAAATCACAAAAATAAACATATTTAGGAGCCAGATACTCAGCTGGTTTAAATCAGCAGGCACCAAGGACAAGTCTTCATTAACTAGAGATCAGGCCACACACATACATGTTATACACTAGTGTTATTTCCACTTTTAGTTTCCAGTTTCTCTACAAGGTTGAGGACTCGATACAGTGCAGCATAAATTACAATTACTCCACCCTCAAGCAGAGGCTCAAAGACTGAACTAATACGTAACCTGTTTTATATTGGGGAATTTCAGATAAGCAGTAGTAAGATATTGCCAGTCAGTATCTGCAAGACATAAGATTAGTTTGCTGAATTGAGGAAATATCAATTAAATTCAAACACCACTTGTTTGTTTTTTTCCTTCTTTAACTGCTGGCATGATTTTTCTGTTTTCTTATGAAACACATTAGGTTTCAAATGCTTTTAAAACTAAAAACTTTTATTTCTAAAGACAGGTAAGGACAGGTAAGGAGTGCAGAATTTACAGTAGTGTTCAGACACCTAAATCCTTTCATTGGGGTAGGCCAGAGACAAAAAAAGTCCTGCCACATATCTGACTGTATCATTAGGTGTGTAAATAGTTTTGAAAGGCAGGCCCAAGAGGCCTTCAGAACTTCAGTTCCTTCAGAACTTATTTTTGCACAGAAATATCATGAGATTAATCTGTGAGATTCAAATTGTGGGCATCTTACATGAATCCATTTTATTTTGTCATGCAATGGATTGTTGTATTTTACCAGGCAGACAGCACCTCCAGCTCTGGCTTGCAACTATAGGAACAAATACAGACAAGACAAATCCAGACAAACAAGGCAGAGTACAAAAGACAGTTACAATCACCTAGTAAATTGGTATAATTGTTTATACTACAATTCAGCAATTTATCATACAAGTACTACTTGTGTCTATACACAATCAGAAATACTTCTCTCTTCCATGCCCCTCTGTATTGGATCTGTGACATCAAATATTCACCAGAATGTGTGTCAGCTAAATTATAAAGCAAATGTTAATATAAACTGCTGGCATATATATTTTCATCATTTTCACCTATGTCTTTCTCCCTTTCTTCCATGTTTTAATGGACGATCTGCTTTCTGTAAAGGGGTTGCTCATTCAATTCAGTAAATTATGCCTTCCCTCTGAGCAACATAAATGCTTGTAAATGCAACATGATTTAGTAGAACTCGGCTGAACTGGATTTTCTCAGCTCTGGAGAAAAAAAGCTCTACTTCCAATATTCTAGTACTCCTGAAAGGTAATTAATAATAATAATAATAATAATAATAATCTTCAACCACTTATTTTCAGTTTTTTCTTTATATCAGAGAGAGGATAAATTTTTCTTAGAAACTGGCTGCAGTAAAAGAGAAATTCCTCACTTATTTTAGCTATTCTGAGCTTGGCTTATGGAATTTGAAGGAAGGAGTTGTGGGATTAATGGAAAATACTTTCAATTTCACCAGATATACAAAAACAGCTAAAGTATTAATTTGGCTCAACATACTGTACTTAAAGTTGAGTATTAAATACCTAGATAATTCCTTCAGATAGTTGCAGTTTTGGAGAGGAGGTAAAAAAATGCGTTTTGAGGACAGTATATGTCTCATCTAACTGTGAAGGAGATCTGTATGATGCTAAAAGATATCCTACCCATCCTGTATCTTCTTGCTTACAAGATTTTTTTGATTTAGATGACTAACATTTAGCTTTTTTTCACACATTTGCCATATTAAATCTTCTGACACATATTTTCCTTGTGTTAGATCATTATTTTCTCCATTTTCGGAGTCCATCTGAAAAAATAGATGGTAGAACATTTAGTAGAATTAATTATTATTTCTACTGCTTTTAATAAACATATTCAACCAAAAGTTTCTACTTGATATGGGGTCCACTTCAGGAATCAGCTAAGGTTGAAATCAGAGCAGCTTTTTCTTCAAAGTAGTTTTTCTTCAACATAGTGTTCCTTGAAACTATTAGAGCTTTCTGATGATGGCTGAAAGAAGAAAAATTATAACAGTATATTTTAAGAATTGTATTTCTTTTCCAGTGGATTCAATATCTAACATTAAAAGGTAAGACCTGATGAATAACATGTAGCTGGAAAGACTGAAGCATTGCCTGAAGCATTTTCTAGTCTCTGAAACATTGTGAATACTTAGATATTATTTGTAAATGCCCAAAAACATTTCATATGGCAAGTCACGTAGCATTCCGGTGTTCATTACAGCCTCAGATTGCTTCCACTGATAGTGATCTACAAAGCCCTCACTAGTCTCCCTTCATTCTAAGTTACAGGGGAGTTATGGGGCTGGTCTTCACACTAAATGGGTATTTTTGACTTTTTTTCTTTTTTTAAACTATAATTCCTAATCTCGATTCCACTCTTAATTAGCCACTTTTCTAGCAATAGAATCAAAAATTAATTTCTGTCCAGCTATGGTGGACAGAACCAGGCCCTTAAGAATAATGGAAAATAAAGCCATAACACGTTCCATGTGTATGTCCTAGAAGACCTTTTTTTTTTTTTTTTTTTTATATGGATAATCTCCTTCATCTTTTCATTTATTTATTTATTTATTTATTAATTTTTAACAGAGCTCTAATGTGTATGTTGAGGACTTGTTGTTTTTAGCAACAACTCTGCTATGACTTCCAGATGGAAAATAAACATTTCCTCCAGCCTATATATAAGAAAGACTAACTTGCAGTCTCACTCAGCCTAGTAAAATCTGCTCTTTAATAACCTTATGGCTGTGTTCTTCAGTGCATAACTGTGAATGCCAACAGTTTATTATTGTGTTTCACTACTGTCAGATGAAGAAAAGAAGTAGTATGAGAAAAAAACACAAGAAAATATGAGAAAAATTAAAAGGGTATCAGAGTATCATTTGGTTCTGGTGGAGATGATAAATGCAGATGGATCCAAACTCTTTCAAAGCATATAAATATCTTATTATAACAGTTAGTAAATTCAAGCTTGCTTATTTTTTTTTTTTTTTTTTTAATCTGCTCCTGGAATGCAGTTCTTAAAACAGTTCCTTTAAAGATCTCAAGTCTGTCTTTAAAAAGCATAAAATATATCTTCTTGAAAGAGTGTTTATGAAATATTCTATCATCCTAACTCATTTGTAAGTACAAAGTAGAATCATAAACCAAGATTTATATAAATAAATAAATTAATAAACACAAATAACAGCCTAACCATGTCTGTGTATAATTACAAGGTTGACTTGATTCCAGAATTTAGGACTGAACACATTTGAAACATAAAGGATCTGAAACATACATCAAAACATAGATCATGATTTGGCACAACTCAAAGAATCAAAGTTAAGTAATACAAAAAGAATTGTGAATTTAATTCCAAATGAAAGAGTCCTGAATGTCTGCACATTGTTTTCCAGTAAATAAAAAGAGTAGCATATTTTTCAGATTAATCAAATTGTGTATTTCCTCCAGTAAATTGATAACTACTGCATGTGAACACACACATTCATGGATAAAATGTTCAACATATGTGCACCCAAACACCTGCACTTACTAGTCATTCACATACAATTAATTCACCATCTCAAACTAACCAGGAACTTACGCAACTCTTGCAAATAATCCCTTCTTCAACAAAGAAACTGCATCGTTTTTATGGGGATACTAACTGCATGCAAGTATACCTTAACCAAAATTTATAACAAGATAACTTCACTTTCTATATCTACAAATAGAGTAAAGCACATTGAAAACATATAATCAACTATTCTGAAATTCATGAATATAACCTACAATGAAGATTCAGATATTAATCCCATGAATTAGCTCACAGTATCAGTAATAGCTCCCTATTCAATTATTTTCATGCCAACACTTTAACATGTATGAGCTATTAATTTTACAAGAAACAGATGATGAAATACTCCATATTTACTGGTGAGATTACCATTATTTTTTACTCTGAAGGGGGAAATATATATATATATATATATAAAAAAAAAAAAAATCTCTTAAAATTGTAAAATATTAATACAACAGGCTGGTACGTTTCCCGCATTTTTCCCAGAAAATTGTTAACACAAGAATAGAACTTCTATTGTGGAAGTCTTTTAAACTGCAAAATTAGTCTAAGATATGAATAAAAATAAATCTTAGGTTACAGCGAGTGGTCTGCTGTACTGAATTTCAGGTTGAAATGCCAACAAAGAAGACCTTGAAGACCAAAGAAAATCAAAAGAAGTCCAAAAGAAGTTCTTTTCCTAGAAACAAAGAAAAGAAAGCTAAATAAAGCTATCTTGAACCCAAATCTTCCTGATCACTTTAAGGAAATCGAATGAAAGAAGAAGCTTATTGTCCAGCTTTCCTGAATTGCCAGTGTGTACGCGTATACACATGAAGATAATTCACACTATTTGTTTGTTGTTTTTTTTCTAGTATAACCTGTATAATAAGGTATAAAAAGTAGGTGCAACATACAATAATATAAGAATAATGTGTATAATAGTTACCTAATTGATAAAGGTAGTTTTTAGTCTCATTGAATTCATAAAGCATACTGCATTTAAACTGCTTTTTCCGCTCCCTTGGTGCACAGTATTACAGCTTAAAGTTCATTTCAGTGTATAGTGGATAGGATTTTTCTTCAGAGCTTAAGTTCCTTTTTCCACACAGATTTTACATGAAATCTGTGCCACTCTAGATGAACTATTTCAACATCAATAAAATGGGGTAATACATTGGTTTTCTTAACACCACATGCCTGTGTAAAAATCTATATTATAACAAAAGCTTATATGTACAATATGCTTTACAAAAATCACATAAAAAATAAAAAATCATAACAAAGCAGATAGTTTTAAATGGATTAACAATAATATCAATAACCTGGAAAGCACAACACTGAGGTCACGATGCTGGTGTGGAGCATTACATCATCATTATTATGACTACGCATTGTAACACAGGTTAAAAAGAAAAAGAAAAAAAAAAAAAAGTCTAAAATGGCCTTGGTACTTCCCCCGTTAAAGTCTGTTAGATTCCCACCTTCTCTTATACCCTCTGTACACAAGTGTCCTGAGAATTTTAGCTGGCCTATTACCCAGGGCACCTTGAACTGAATCTTGTAACCAATGCCCATGCAAGAAACTTACATCAAAAAGAGGACTAAAGAAAATAAAAATAGTGTAAAATCTATCCTACAACATCTTTCTTCAAGGGTGTTCCAAAAAACAAATTATGGAGTTAAAGCAATTAATATGACAACTAAATATTTGAACCTTTCTGTCAAATCATCCAACAATTACAGTGAATTTAGAAAAAGTGTTTGTCCTAGGTTAAATAAATAAATAAATAAAATAAAATCACAAGAAGCAACAGAAGATCTAATTCAATGTGGATGTCATGTGGATGTCATATCAAATGAGCTGTATTCCTAGATGAGTTATTGAGAGGAAGAGTAAATTTGAACTGGTCATCTGATTGTGACTGTTTCCCTCTCCTGTGTTTTGTTGTCTGTTCATCTCTTGTTTTTTGTTTTTTGTTTTTTTGTTTTTTTGTTTTTTGTTTTTTAAAAAAAAAAGAACGGAGGCTTAGCTGTGGGTCACCTTTAACTGTTACCAAGACAAAATATCTCATCCCTAAAAACCACATAATTCTCTAACCACTTGGTGCCAAGGCAATTGACAGCACTGTTTCATCTGTTAGAGAAACAATAGGAGTCCCTATACAAAAAATAATAAACAGAGAACAAATCAGTGTTTGATCCCTGAAATACCAATAAGATCTAGAGAAGCAGCGGATATAAAAAGTTCTACCCTTTTCTTCAACAACTGCAATATCATTTCCATTATTTCTCCAGGCTCCCATTCTGAATTCAAAGCAATTTATCTGAAGTTCAGACACTGTCAGTGTGATTTAGTTTCAGTTTTATGGCAACTGCAGGTCTCTAATAAGTATGCTCCTTTCATTGATTTTGTTCCCCTTCAGCTGCTGCTGTAAATGTAATTGAAATTTTTGTTTTTTCCTCTGACCTAACTTTTTTTTTTTTTTACTGACAGAAGAGCAATCAGAGCAGTGTCCTATAAGTTTTATATACCTTATTAATAAGAAGTACAGTTTCTCCCAGAAATGTACTCCCATAATAACCTATGTGACATTAAACATCACATAACACTACATATACAAAAGAATCTAAGTATTAGACATTAATTTTATGCATGCTTAATCATATATTACCAACTATTTATATAATCTGTCATTGTTACTTGATCAGATAATAAGTGTCTCAAACTAGCATTTTATAGGTGTATAGACTAGCAGTATAACAGTGTTTTCTCCAATGGTACGTAGGTTGATTGATATATAGGTACGTTTAGTCTTTGTCTGTAAGTGTACAAGAAAGCATATGGTATAGCATCCATATCTGCTTCCCACTGTATAGGTGGGAAGAGAATGAAAAAATCTTGCTTAAGGAGAGTTTTAATGAAAGAAATGAATTATGCATTTAATTCTGAAAAAGGTTGGGTCACTCCTTCCAGAGAAGTGGTTCCATGGTCCAGTTCCTGGGAAATGCCCTCTCAGGTTGCTCACTGACATAGCTGATCTAGAAATGTGTCATCATCCTGAGGGTGGTGACCTGAACAGGAGGGAAAGGTGATCTCCTATTGAACTAAAGCTGATCCTATGAACAACTTGACAAACTATGATCAAATAATTCTCAAATGCAGATGAAATAGAAATCCAGAGCAAAGCCACTGATAGAAATGGTCGTAGCAGCAAACTATGTGGCTAAGCAGGAAGACTACAGAATTCAGGACACAATACATACAACAGTACAACAAAAAATAAAGGTCTCAAATGGTTATATTATTTTGCACTCACATACAGGCTATCTTCAGTTACACAGCTAACACTGCACTGATGGATTCAAATGAACTCAAATGCTGCAGGAGGAATTTGAAAGTCTAAGTCACACACTGTTTCACTTCTGTCCAGCCTGGGCTTGGACAGAGGCTGAAAAACCTGCCTGGGCTCCTCAGTGAGGACCTCTTACAAGAGGTGACCAAAGGAGGCACTCATCAGCAATACCGTGGGGAGGGCATGGGAATGCACTCCCATTAGATTTTGAAAAGTCTATTGAACGCTAATCAAAAGCTGACTAAAATCTGATACTGTGCTGTAACATTGTATTGCTTTCTCTACATTGTCATACGTTATGCACATCAGGAACTGCTACCTATTACACAGCACAATTACTTAAGCATTTGATATAATAACTGTGTGATAAATGGAGAGGAACAACTTCTGTGAAACTGCAGAGAAACAAAGCTTACTCCTAACAAATCCTAGAAAACTATTGAGTAGGCTCTGCAAGATGATGAAATATAATTTTCTAATTCTAATACATTTTTCCATTTGCTAAATTAGGAGTGGGTCTGAGATATATTTTTTTTTCCATTGAGAGAGGTTTAATATATTGATTTCAGACTGGCCTGTTTTGGGTGCTGCAGTTAATTAGAGATCTCACAGCATGAAGATGTAGCTCTGGCTCTTCAGTCTCTGTTTCCCAGGGAGATGCAGTTATCCTTGACACAGGGCAGCTGACAATCCTGTCTGTTATTAGCCAAGCCCCAGACATCTGTGGTTTCAAAATCGTAATCCTTCAATGCATGGAATCAAAGTGATAGCACACAGATCTGCAGTGCCAGCTACATTTCATTTCCACAATAGCTGTGAAGCCTCCATAAAAAAAAAAAAAAAAAAAAAAAAAAAAAAAAAAGTATTATGAATAAGTAAATAATCACCTCAAAATGTGTTTGGGAAGAAAAATTTATCCAACAAATATTTTAACATAGATTAGTTAATGGCCTTTTTGGTGTGGATCTTTGCTATAATGGATATTAATGGCTTTTAATGTCTCCTTTCTGATGAGAAAAAGCCAGTGAATCAGCAGATTAGACTCAGTGACTGGAGATAATCACTTTCAGAGCACACACAATAGGGGCTGCAGTTTGCTCCAGCAGTGGAAAGCGAATAAGATCCTCTTCCTTTCCAGTCTGCTCTTTGTTCATATCCCTTTTTCTCATTTTCCTTCTTTAATCTCAGAATAATATCCTGTCTTGTCTGCTGCCTTGAAGGTTTGCTTAACATAGTCATAAAAATCTGCCAGCATATCTTAAAAGGGACAGAATAATAAATGTTTAAAGCCATGCTGGGGAGAAAGCAGTAAACAGGAAGCAACAGCATTAATTTAAACTATTTATTTTACTTTTATTTAGTTTAAAGATGAAATGAAACAAGATCCCAAAATCACCCTCTAATGAAGTATTTAGGTCCTGATTCTGCATGGTGTCCTGTGTTGGTGGATAGCGGTCCTGTTTCACAGGCATCAAAACAGTTTATTTAATATTTTGTGTGACTGGGCTCTGTGATAAAAACTCTCTAAAGAGCAAATTTCTCTGGGTAGTAAATCTGATGCAGGATGGTCCATTGCAGTAACAAATAACAGAAATTCAGCCTCCAGGACTGCAGAGAGGAGACATGGGAAGCACACATGGGAGTCCACAGAGCTCACATCTTCAGTGCACAGAGACAAAGTAATTCAGACAGATTTAGATAATTTGAATCTATTGTCTCCAGGGACAATAAATAAATAAAACCTTTATTCAGAAAGGATCATTTGCAGAGAGAAAAATAACTCCTAAGTGAATAGAGTGAATCTCCATTTTCCGAGAAGTCCCTACCCATGACATCTTCTTTCTCAAAGTAATTGACCCCTGCAAACCTCTAAGTATCTAGTTTATATCTGTAGTGCAGTAATAGCATTCAGGAAAGGTAGGAAGATAAAGGCATGAACAAACTCATATCACTGTAAAAACACAAATGGGGGAAAGATAAGTGTCATGTTTCATGTGGTTTTAGTTCATCCCCTTTGTTGGTTTCATTAGCTGTCCAACTCAATTGCACAGTAGATACCAAATACAATACAAATCTGAAACGCTAACTACTCATTTCAATCAAGAGACATAAAACACAGAAATAAATGAGTAGGTATTCCTTCCTATCATGCTTTGAAAACCATCTGACCCTACAAAGGAGGAAAGGACTTTAAAAAAACTCATTACCTATGGCTGCCAAAAAGTCTCAATAGATGAAACTCAAGCAGATATATTGCCTGACAGACCCCAACACAATACTATATGTAATGAAATTATATCTTTCAATATTTCCAAGAAGTTTGCAGGAAAGCCGTAGTAAAAGTTGCTTTATCAAAATAAAACCAGGGTGTGAAATACATTTTACTTTAAAGTTCATTATGAATACAATGAACAAATCACACTTACTTCTTTTTAGGTTTTATTCTATGATGTTTGTATTGTAGACCTCTATAATCTTAGTGTAATGCTAGCTGTTATAATGTCTATAACATTAATTAAATGCCAGGGGCTGTAGTGGGTTCAGTACATCATGAAGTGCTGCACTTTCATAGCAAATTAGTGTCTTAATATCTGATTCCCACTTTGCTTAGTGTATATGCTTAGCCATTCCTTGCTGGAAAAAAATTGGTTCATCAATTAATTATCCTCACTAACCCAGTGAAAAGACTAAGTAGAAATCTCATTTACTGGACAGTAGTAACTGCAAAGTTATAGATTCATCTAGTTTCTAACTCATCTTAGGTACATATAGTTTAGGATAAAAACAGCAAAAAAAAAACATAAAGCAGCTTGTGTATACAGTGAAAATTAAAAAAAAAAAAAGAGAGAGAGAGAGAAAAAGAAAAAAAGAAAAAGGGAAAAATAGGAAAAAAAAAAAAGGAAAGGGGGTCAAAAAGGAAAATAAAATGATAAAAGGAAAAAAAAAATAGAAAAAAATAGAAAGGACTGAAGAACTCCTGTCTTTTAGAGAAATATGACCTGGCATATGTCTTAATTACATTTCACTGTAACTAAAGCTAAGTTTATGGACAAAAATATAAATGCAAAACCAATGCAAAATACTTAAAAACACATTTTTGTTAACTAATGCTAATTATTCTAGCTAAATATCATACATTTGTTACATTGTTAAAGGGATGATATGAGCTGATTCTTTAATTGTTCTTTACTTTACTTTACTATACCATACCATACCATACCATACCATACCATACCATACCATACCATACCATACCATACCATACCATTGCACATATTGTACTGTACTATATATTGTACTATACTATTTATACTATATATTGGTTATATATTAGCTACTTACATCAGCCTAGTTTCCTCCCTCCATCACTAGTTCCTTTAATTTCTTCCATTTGCATAGCTTGTTCTTTCAGATATATACTAGGACATTTTCTTTGTTCACTAAAAACTAGAACTTAAAAACAATGCAATTTTAAATTAACTAAATTTAACTAAATAATAAACTAAATAATAACTAAATATAGTTGTATATTTAGTTATTTATTTATATATATTCTTATATATAATATAAATAAATAAATCATAAACTAAACATAGTTTAAAATATATTATTGTTTTTAAATATACCAACATAGGAAGAGATTTGATTGCAGAAAGCAGGTGTGAAGACATGGCTGAAGAAAGGCAGAACCACAATACAAAATCTTCAAACTGTTAGTCCACAAGTTTACCTTGACCTATATCACTCCATTAATAATGTTCATTACCTTTCTTTCTGACGGAAGGTTTAGAAAGCCTACTGGGGATTATCCTTGAAAGAGTTTCTTCCTAACTTCTTAAATTTGCTCAGAAAGACACTTCAGGTGCAGGAAGTTCCTGAGCAGCCAATCTCTGGTTTCTGAACAAATAATATTACGATATATCTGTTCTGTTATCTTATTTCATGGGTACTCCCTGTTTGTGATGGGGCTTTGGATAGACATGTCTAAAGCAGCCCACGAAGTCCAAGGTTCCTATATAATGCTGGGATCTGGCCAGCTTTCAAAGATTTCTCACCCTTCTGAAGACAAAATTAAAGTGCTTGGGAAACAGACAATTACACAAACCATAGAAAGAAAGGAAAAGGAAAAGGAAAAGGAAAAGGAAAAGGAAAAGGAAAAGGAAAAGGAAAAGGAAAAGGAAAAGGAAAAGGAAAAGGAAAAGGAAAAGGAAAAGGAAAAGGAAAAGAAAAAGAAAAAGAAAAAGAAAAAGAAAAAGAAAAAGAAAAAGAAAAAGAAAAAGAAAAAGAAAAAGAAAAAGAAAAAGAAAAAGAAAAAGAAAAAGAAAAAGAAAAAGAAAGTCATCTATAAAGTATTCCAATGGATTTAATTTTTTAGTGTGAGTCACAGAAGTTTTACCTAAGAAATTTAAACAAACTTTTTAGATTGTACTTTGTGTAGACACGTAGGACCAAAATTTACTTTAAGGTTCAGGCATGTTATATATGGATAAGAACGGAGAATAGAAATCATAACCATTGGGTTTTGTGTCAAAACTACACAATTCTATGAAATGACAATTACTTCAGTACTTATGTAATACTGCCTTTTTACTCATAGACAGGCACTATTCATTCAAACAATAAAAGAATTTCCAAGGTTCTCAGTCTGTGTTGTGAATTTATAGTAAAAGTCAGTGTCAAAAGAGTTACATGTCAGTTCAGGTCTCATAGGTAGTGTTCATCACTGTATAACACTGTTTACATTTATATGAATAACCTTTTTAATATGGTAGCAGAAAACACTGCATAGTCAAAGCTCAATAAAAAACAAACCAATGTCATTTTCCAAGAACAATCCAATTTATTGCTTTAAGTTCAACAGTATGAGCATTGTAAAGTCACCTCTTGACAATCAAGACATGAACAATACACACACAGTGCAATTACCTAAGTGGTGTGCTGGGCTATTGTACAAGTACTTAAAAACCGTAATCACCGTTCTTCAGTTTTTATTAAAAGTCACTGAAAATGACTGCATTTCTTTGCAGTTTTCAGCAAAGAGACAGTAACAGATAATTTAATAGCTTATGTTTAATAAAACGTATTGTAACAGAAACTGCAGTAAATGACTAGCATTTTGACAGCTTCATATAAGTTAGTATGTACCTAAGTTAGCATGTATCTAACACCACCTCCTGTTTGACAGAGATCTGGGATCTAGGAGGGCCTATATAAAATAATTACAAGGAGAGTAATGGCAGAAATAAGAAAAGGAAGCATCAAGTGTGAAAGTTACATTTAAGGCAGTTAACAAAAAGATGCAGAATTACCTTTGTTTTTCAAAAATGGGAGAGTGGGGGGGTGGGAAGTAATATAGCCATCCAGTTAAAGCAGCTACCAGATGTTGCTGAGTGGCTTCCAACTCAATAGCTTATTGAAGCCCCACTTAGCTACCATGCTTCAGCAGAACTGACAGCTGTAATCTCACAACCCTCTACTCTCACAACTCCCATTCCTCTGGGAATACACAGACGTGCAAGCTTAGTCTGCACAGGCACGAAATCAAAATTAGAAGTTAACTGAGACACCCTAGTGGGAGGATGGCCTCTGCCATTCTGACATTGTCTAACAAAGAACAATATAAAGCTAGCCTACATCACCCAATGTATCTCAGTTTGTTCCATGGAACTTCGTAGTCCTGATTTTCTTACTTTGGAGACTCTTCTCACTACAAAATATGTCATCAGTCAGACTCAATGTTCAACACCCAAATCTCCCTACAGGAGGGGAAAGGGAGGGGGAAAAAATAAATAAATAAAAATAAAATAAAATAAAATAAAATAAAATAAAATAAAATAAAATAAAATAAAATAAAATAAAATAAAATAAAATAATAAAATAAAATAAAATAAAATAAAATAAAATAAAATAAAATAAAATAATACAATAAAATAAAATAAAGTAAAATGAAATAAATATACAATATAAACATACAGAACTAATAAATATCTTTCTCAGATTTTCAAAATTTGTAGCAGTGTATCAGCTAGAATTTATTTTTGAATTCAACTGTATTTCCTACTCAATATATAAGCCACTGTGACAAATCTAGAGCTGAAAAAAATATGTAAGAGTTCTTTAAAAAAAAAAATGAAAAACATGTTTTATTAACTATGTCTGTTACTTTGAAAATTTGAAATGGAAGGTCTCAGAAAGAAAACCTTGAATTGTTATTAGGGCTTTAAAATTTAGCAGAGAACAGGTTTGAAAATGGATTTTTAGAGAAGCTTTGATATTCTGAATTAAAGCTCTCTTAATTGAAGCCTTCTTAAAATGAACTGTATTGTTTCATTTAATTTCATGCAGGAACACAAGCCCTCAGAATTAAGAATTAACTTCTCAACTTTTTGTTTTCAACCCACCTTGCATATTTGTTATACATGTATGTGACCACATACTGTAGACTAAATTTCAACACTGATGGGTGAGACTTAGTCTAAAATTAATAAAATGATCTACATGATCTAGTGGGTGACATCCCACTAGTTCCAACCTCCTTGCCATAGATGTCACCCACTAGATCATGTTGCACAGGGCGTCATCCAACCTGGACTTGAATAACTCCAGGGATGGGGCATCCATAACCTCTCTGAACAACCTGTTCCAATGTGTCACCACACTCTGAGTGAAGAGTTTCTTCCTAACCTCTAATTTAAATTTCCCCTCTTTTAGTTTATAACCATTCCCACTTTTCAGTATCTGACTGTGAAAAAGTTGGTCTCCATCTTTTTAATAAAGTATTGAAATAAGTATGATTTCTTGGATGTATGCAAATCGATGGGGCCAGATGGGATCCACCTGAGGATACTGAGAGAACTGTGATCAAGCCCAGCCAGCATGGGTTTATGAAAGGCAGGTCCTGTTTGATGAACATGATCTCCTTCTATGACAAAGTGACGCCCTTGGTGCATGAGGGAAAGGCTGTGGATGTGGTCTACTTTGACTTCAGTAAGGCTTTTGACACCGTTTCCCACAGCATTCTCCTCAAGAAACTGGCTGCTTGTGGCTTGGACTGGTGTACGCTTTGTTGGGTTAGAAACTGGCCGGATAGCCGGGCCCAAAGAGTCATGGTGAATGGAGTCAAATCCAGTTGGAGGCCGGTCACTAGTGGCATTCCCCAGGGCTCAGTACTGGGGCCAGTCCTCTTTAATATCTTTATTGATGATCTGGATGAGGGGATCTAGTGCACTTTCAGTAAGTTCGCAGATGACACCAAGTTAGGTCCGTGTGTCGATCTGCTCGAGGGTGGGAAGTCTCTGCAGGAGGATCTAGATAGGCTGAACTGATGGGATGAGGTCAACTGCATGAAGTTCAACAAGGCCAAGTGTTGGGTCCTGCACCTGTGGCACAGTAACCCCAAGCAGAGCTACAGGCTGGGAGATGAGTGGTTGGAAAGCTGCCAGGCAGAGAAGGACCTGGGTGTATTGGTTGATAGTTGGCTGAATATGAGCCAGCAGTGTGCTCAGGTGGCCAAGAAGGCCAATGGCATCCTGGCTTGTATAAGAAGCAGTGTGGCCAGCAGGGCTAGGGAAGTGATCGTCCCCCTTTACTCAGCTCTGGTGAGGCCGCACCTTGAATACTGTGTTCAGTTTTGGGCCCCTCACTACAAGAAGGATATCGAGGTGCTTCAGCGAGTCCAGAGAAGGGTGACAAAGCTGGTGAGGGGCCTGGAGAACAAGTCCTATGAGGAGCGTCTGAGGGAGCTGGGCTTGTTCAGCCTGGAGAAAAGGAGTCTCAGGGGTGACCTTATTGCTCTTTATAAGTACATTAAAGGAGGCTGTAACGATGTGGGGGTTGGTCTATTCTCCCACTTGCCTGGTGACAGGATGAGGGAGAATGGGCTAAAGTTGTGCCAGCAGTGTTTTAGGTTGGATGTTAGGAAGAACTTCTTTACCGAAAGGGTTGTTAGGCATTGGAATGGGCTGCCCAGGGAAGTGGTGGAGTCACCATCCCTGGAGGTCTTTAAAAGATGGGTAGATGTTGAACTTAGCAATATGGTTTAGTGGAGGACTTGTTAGTGTTAGGTCAGAGGTTGAACTCGATGATCTTGAGGTCTCTTCCAACCTAGATAATTCTGTGATTCTGTGATTCTGTGAAAAGCTGCAATGAGGTCAACCCAGAGCCTTCTCTTGTAGCTGAACATCCCCAGCTCTCAGTTTTTCTTCATAAGAGAGGTGCTTGAGCCTCTTGATCATCTTCATGTCCCTCCCCTGGACCTGTTCTAACAGCCCCACACCCTTCTTTTGCTGGGGTCTGGATGCAGTACTCCAAGTGAGTCCTTCCAAGGGCAGAGCAGAGGGGGACAATCCCCTCCTTTGACCTGCCTGCCACCGCTTTGTTGACACAGTCCAGGATGCAGTTGGTCTTCTGGGCTGCAAGCACGCACTGCTGGCTCATGTCGAGCTTTTCATCCCCTAGAACTACCAAGTCTTTCTCTGCAGGACTGCTCTCAATGAGTTCTTCTCCCAGTCTGTACTCATATCTGGGATTGCCCCAACCCAGGTGTAACATCTTACACTTAGACTTGTTGAACTTCATTAGGTTCACATGGGCTCACTTCTCAAGCTTGTCCAGGTCCCTTACGATGGCATCCCTTCCTTCTATTGTATCTATGATTCTATGATCAACTTCACAGTGAGTGGTTCAAAAGAACAGAGAACTTCCCACAGCAATCCTCTATAGGATCCAAAGCCAGAGCCCCTGTGAAAATAATTCATGAAATTATTTTCTTCTTACAGTTTGTGTACTTACTTGTACTGTAGAGTGAGGAATCACAGGCAAAGATCAGAAGATGGTATTACCATAGACTGTGTATACCATTGAGTGAAATATTTGTCAGTGAATGTTTAATGGCATACGGAACAAATTGGTCAGAGATGTGGAGTCTCTGTTGTTGATTTTCAAAAGCCACCTAAACACAGTCCTGGACAACCTGGTCTGGGTGGCCCTGCCTGCACAGTGGTGTTGGATAAGATGACCTCCAGACTTACCTTTCAAACTCAACCAGTCTGTGATTCTGTGATTCCATGATATAAAATAGTCCTTTATAATAACAGGTTTTTAGATGAAGATCAGAACGTTCCATTCAGTTCAAATGTACCCTAGTGACAGTTTATAAAGTTGGCCTGAAACCCAATCGAACTTCATCTGCGTCTGTCAGTAGACTTCAGATATGTTGCTCTTCAGAAAGGAGTACATTATATATCAGAAAGAAATGCTACTCTCAAGAACACAATTAAAAATTTGTCAGAATTTTGGAAAAATTATCAGAGGAGAGAAGACCTGATTATTTAACTGACTTAACGTTCTTTCATACAATAGGACTCTCCATCATTTGACATTTTCCCTACCAACACAGGATTCTCCACCCCACAAACTGAAAGGTAAGATCTGCTTAACTGAGAGTATTCAAACTGTCATAAATAGATTTACAGTATTGTAATAGCACCTTACAAATCATCTTCCAAATTAACCATCTGTTGCAAGGTAAATTCATGCCTATCAATATCCCCAGGACCTTGTAAGTCTTGGATAATTAAAAGTTGGTAATGTACTTTGAGATCCTCAGACAAAAGATGCTGTTGGGTGTTATTCAGTTGTGATTCATTACATTTCTTTGGTACAACATGTGACAGACTCTTTAAAATTAGTATCTGACTGTTCTTCAGGAGTTATTAGAGCTTGTACCCAATGACTCAGATGTTCTATCCTTGTGCTTTGTGAGGTGTCTTTGCTTTCATGTCAACTAAAGGGCAGATAAAAATGCAATCCTTTAGTAAAAGCTCTCTTTTCAGCTTCCTTTTTTCAGCTACATATTTCAAAAATATGTATTTCTTCACACAAAAGCACTGAGTTTTAAATCCTTGACTATAATAACAGGACATAACAGTTTTACGAGTGCACAACAATAAGGTAGCTCATAAGTCTATTTACTTAACAATCTATGTGAAAGTCCACAGAAGTGGACATGTGAAAGGTGGCAGAAAATTGTCATAGCCACAGTTTCATAACTGGATAAAATGCTAAGCAATAGACATCTGGACAGTAATGTCCATCCCATATGCTCTCCATTGTTTCTAGTGCAAGGATGTGTGTATATCTTTGCTGCATTTATTTATTTAGTGGGGACTGTTAGCGTTAGATCAGAGGTTGGACTCGATGATCTTGAGGTCTCTTCCAACCTAGAAATTCTGTGATTCTGTGATTCTGTGATAAGTGTCATCAGAATTTGACATTCAATGTAGTACATTTATAAACTCATTTTATCAGGAAAATGAAGAGGGAAATAGAAAAGTAATTGAATATGTCTCCAACTCCCCTTCAGTTGTGAAGCAACATACTATGTGTATGTAGAATACCCGTCCCTCCAAGAAATAGAAAAGGAACAATGTGTTCACAGTACGTCTGTTTTGCCTTCTACTAGACATAGAAGCAGAAACTGTATAGTGAGTGATCAGCTTCTTGCCAATAGTTCTGCCAGAGGTCATTGACAAGATTTGCTGCAAAAGCAAGTTAATGTGCACAAAAGTCCCACCATGCTTCATGTTGACTGTGCTTTATTTGAATAACCTTAGATGACATATTGAATTATAGAACCCTTAGATTTGATTGGAAGTAATGAGTCCAACAGTTCCTGTATTAGGAAAAAACAGGCAGTTTGCTAGAAATTTGATAATTAAAGAGTCATTCCATCCAGAAATTGAATTTACTATAGACATGGAAAATGCACAATTTTGCAAATGTTTAGTAAATATTACTGGTAGAAACTTTTTATCCCATGAATCTCAGTTTTACATTTTGTAAAGACATGGTCTAAAGTGTTGACGTAAAAGTATGGAACATCCCCAATTAATATTTAGAGGGTTTCAGTAGAAATGTTGTGTTTTGAATCTTTTGACTCTTTTTGACTCTTTTTGAATTGACTTTGCTAAAGTTATTACTAGTGTGATACAATGTCTATTCTAAAATTTTTATGGACCTCTTCATAAATATGTGCATATTTAGTAGGCAATTTAATTTATGTTTTGTGCAGATTAATAAAAATTCACATCTGAACTCATTTTTATGCATCTCATTTCACTGATTTTATGATCAGACATCTACAGTAAAGTGTTTCCAGTCCCACAAAGAACTGTTGACACTGAAGGGCACCCCTTGGAAAGCAGAAGACATATCAAGTTGTATTCCTGCAATAATCCAGAATGTCATAGCAAATAAGACTACCCCACTAGTCTGTGCATCTACTAAATGTTTAAGAAGCTATCAGATTAGATATAAATAATTCCTTAACAAGCCTAAACACTCATTTTATATAAAGGGAAGCGGTTGAGTCACCATTGCTGGATGTCTTTAGAAGATGTTTAGATGTAGAGCTTAGTGATACGGTTTAGTGGAGGACTTGTTAGTGTTAGGTCAGAGGTTGGACTTGGTGATCTTGGAGGTCTCTTCCAACCAATATGATTCTGTGATTCTGTTATTTATTTATTTATTTATTTATTTATATTTATATATAAATCTGATATATAAATCTGAAGACTACATCTTTTTGTAAATCTATTCTTTTTAGTTCTGGGGGGAGAAATTAATAGAAAAATGTTGAGTAGATTAGATTAGATTTAAATATAGTAGATTAGATTTAAATCTAATATAAATCTATGATAATCAATAGCTTCACAGTAATTGGCTACAAAGGTAACACTTAATATCACAATATTAAGAAATTAGTCTGAGGATGTTTTCCCATAAAATAGTCTTTTTTTTCATTGTTATAAGTGATAGATCCTACAATACCGTCACCTCAGGGATATCAGTACTTCAGTATTCAAAACACAGAATAAAAAGTGTTTTCTACAATGAGAATTAATTTCTTTGCTATAGGAAAAGTATTCAGTATTCATCTTCTTAATGGTCTAAAGTGCTTGGCAAAAAAAGCTAGAGCTTCAGATGTAAATAAACAACATCAGGAAAGGGGAAGCTCTGAATCATATTTTTCTTAGTATTCAGAACACCTCAAGGTATTTTAATGTCATACCAGATTGTATGAAGTGAAACCACTAAAAACAGTTGCAAATAGAAGATATTTTATTGAACCATGTAAGCTCTGAAAATTAGTATCAGCTGATATTTGTTTTCTTCTTTCATGCTTTTCATTTTCTGCTACCAGTTACTGTCGCACCCTCCATATGATCTTTGTTCACAGCCGCGATAGTCATTCTTTCAACTCTCTAGTGATTACTGCAGTTGAGTCTTGCATTCATATAGGTAGCAAAGTAATTCTTTAATACAGGGAAATTCACTGACTCTAATTATAAAGGTATGTATGTTTGCAAATAGGTATGTTATGCAAATTTTGTGTAATCCCAAATCAGGACTGCATTATTGCATATTTGCCATGTTTTTAGGATTTAATTTTAAATATCTCAAAGCAATATCATTTTATCTATTTTCACTGGTATATTATCAGCAAACCAATACATTATCCTACCGTGTTTTCAAATAATTTCCCTAACTAAAATACTTTCATTTATCTCCTCTAATCTCTGCATAAATCTACTAGACATGACTGCTTAATATTTAAATAGCTGTATACTACCTCACTTTCAGGTTTGTTTTATCACAGCTCTGTGCCAACATCTTACTTACTTTTTTCATTCTAACTTTTTTTCTGTGACACAAAGGATATTTAATAGAAAGATAAAACCTGGAATAAATGCAACAGGAAAGACTGACAATACGAGTCCCTCCAGACAGAAAACTTACTTGGTGTTTAGAACAGTTCCTTGGTAGGCAGGAGATGGAAGAAAATTATAGATATCAGGTCCAATTTCAACCTTCACACAAGTTGTTTTGGATGCTGAACTATTACTGAACCTGGCAACTTTTCCATGAAAGATAGGCAGAGCTCTGAGGGAAAGAGCTATAATAGACATCCAAGAGAAAATGTGATTAGATATTGGTGCTCCTCAGAATAAAACCTGTAAAATCTTCCATTCCTGAGAGTTCAAGAGATATCTTTTCACTAGCCCTTCTAGCTAGTGAACTAGCAGTAGCAGGTTCTAGCTCAAGTACAGGGGCTGGTGTGGGCTTTAATACTGTTTTTATGGGCGAGGTTTTCCTTAGCTGTTGCGTAGGCTAGGATCCTATGAGTTTGTGACCTGTGCCTGGTGCTCACATACCTCTACTAAGAATGTCTGTAACACAGCAGGCCTCTTTTCACAGTTGCACTACACAGCAGATGCAGGGTAATAATCACCTATCCCAGCAGTGCCATTCTTCCAGCTTTCTTGTGGCCAGAGGCCTCCAGTTTTAATATGGCAGTACAAAATACTTTTAGATGAACAAAGACATTCCTTCTGTAATGAAATATTGTGTTTTCTAGATATATTAAATTACCTTCTTTAAAGATTTATTCTTGAAAAAAATATTCTTTATTCTAGTAAACCTTTACATTATTCTCCTGTCTTTGCAGAAGCTTTAGATCTTTCCTATCACCTATAAATGTCAACACCCTTCTCCAGATAACTGTTGAGGATTTTAAAATAATATTTCAATGAATTTCTATCTTATAATTCCTCATCAGACAATATTTTGCCGTTTCTCATTAACTTTCATTTATGTTCTTTAAGTCAGACTGCAAAGCAGACTTGAATCAGTTGTGAAAATCAGATTTTTTCACATTTTACTATTACTCACATTTTAGCATTACTCACATTCAACTATAATGACTGTGTTTCTTTCATCTCCTAATTTAGTAATTACATAAAAAGTGGAAGTTGCTTGCTAAGATCTATCCTTTATCATCAGGGCTAGTAACATACAGACTTAGTACTGTTTAACATTCTGCTTTCAATAAATTACTTTGCTTTTTAAAAATGAACATTCTTTATACATTGCAGAAAAGTCTCCAGGCATACCACCGACGTCTAAAATATTATTTATTTCTAATTTTATTTTTTTAAAAGGTTCTAAAAATATACAAGTTCCTTTAAACATGTTACATCAGCCTATACAATGAAAGGATAAGGTGAAGGGCTTTTAGCAGAGGATAAAAGCTTAATGTACATAGAGACTCTATTAAATGCTTGTGCTTGCTTTTTTCTGTCATTTCTTATTCAATAAATATGAATTATAGCTCTTTAAATCATGATGATTTGGAAATCAGAGGGGTTTTGTTTTACTCAGCTTCTTCATATCTGCAGGCAGTGTGAATTTATTCTAAAACAAATTTAGGAAGGTAGATTGGGAAAGCAAATCTTTGATGATTTGATCTTTTAATTCCCTCCATTCTATGTAATTAGAAGTATGTTACACTGAATCCAGGAAATGCTCTTTCTCAGCAGATCTGTAAAACATATTTCCCAGTTTAAAGCAGCTCGGTGCAAGAGGCAGTAATCAGAAACAGACAGACACTGTTCTGACTTACATTTCTTCCCTTTTTAAGATAGACTTATTTGGTGATATGTAATATTATTCTTGTATTCTTGTCCCCACAAAAGAAATATATCTGAAAGGGCAGAACCCAAAGAAGCAAAAATTTACTGTTTCAGGGCAGGTGATTTTATTATGAGGATGTATTAGGAAAGATAGGGTTGTTAGTCATCAGCAGCTACATACAGATGTAATGAGAGCAACCTAAAGACAACAGAACAGTCAGCATCCTGAACAGGATTTGCTTCCTAAGGTAAGTCACAAAACTGGAGCCCCAGATAATAGTTTTATGTATAACTATAAGGCTATAAGGGAAAAAAAAAAAAAAAAAATCATGGTATAATAACTGCTGCATCAAATGTCTGATGTATTGAAACATAGTTGCATATATAGTGACCACCTACATTACTCTCTGTTTTAATGATACATATTCATGTCTTATTAATGTTACATTTAAGCATAACTTATAGTAGAGTATTAGGTCATGGCTTTCTTGTGTTGCATTGCATATAAAGAAGCATCAATAAAGAACATTTTAAGATTATTTTATACTTTCTGCTCCTCTAAAGATAAATCCTTTAGACAAACCTATCATTTTCCAATTTTTCCTGGGTCAAAATAAAAATGATTCATATGTCAATCATTTCATCCTGGGAACCACAGCACAATAATATAGTATCCAACAAAACGTCAGAGTTGATGGAAGGGAAAGTATCATGTTATACTGACATTATTTTAAATATTCCTTGTTCTCAGCAAAGTGGCATAAAATGATTTGAAGGGAAAATGACTTTTGAGATGCAGTGTCCTAACAAGCAAAGCTCTATGTCAACTTGAATGGTACAAAAATCATGTTTGTTTTTTTTTCATGGTTTATTTAAACAAAAATTTCCAAGTGTTAGCCAAGACTAGATTATTCTAGTAAGTATTTCACTTTGGTTTAATAACAAGAAAGAAACATAAATAAATAAATAAATATATCCTATAGTACTATGTTCAGCTCTGTATAACACAGCAGCAGAAAGTGATTGGTTGCAATTCAGGAACAAACATCTGTAGTAATTAAGCACCAGAGCAGTTCAGTTATTTATCAGAAGTTATTACAACCTCCTCATATATACAGTTTTGAGAAACTTTAAGCAAAGGTAGGAATTAAACTTAATTTTAAGAGTTTTCCAGAATGATGTATTTAAATGTGATAAATATGAAGGTTACAAAA
This sequence comes from Anas acuta, assembly GCF_963932015.1. Lineage (NCBI taxonomy): Eukaryota > Metazoa > Chordata > Aves > Anseriformes > Anatidae > Anas > Anas acuta. The sequence goes on along the minus strand of NC_089017.1, from coordinate 61,170,868 downwards.
GGGACATTATAAAGCATGTTACTAGAAAATTTCATCAAATTATGTATGTACATGGAATTGTTGTCAGATGTGGAGCAAGTGTTACTTGAATGCTTTGATTTTTAGTATTGTCAAATATTTAGGACTGTATATTTCGAGCTTTTGGGCACCAAAGTAAATGCTTCAAACTGAACTCTACATAACAGAGGATCAAAAGTTCTTCCGCAATGCCTATAGAGCTCTGAAATCCCTCCCTTCTTAGCTTGCATTTATGATGAATTCCATCTCATGCTGCTAAGTTCTTCTTTTCCCTTCAGGCTTTTGAAAATGCAAATTTGAAGAATAGTGAAGTCATGAAGGGGAGAAAGAAATTAAAGGGTTTTTTTTTAGTCATCTGGAATACCAGTGCCATATTGGATGTTACTGTCACGCTGTAGTTCTCTTTGAGCTACTCATTTTATTCTGTTTTTAAATTAGGAAAGGTTCACTGAGAATAGAATTTCTAAAGGTGAAGTCATGCCCAATTAAATACAGAGTTTGTTTTTCACTTCAGTAGAAACAGTTTTTCTCCTGAAGCTCCTGTTAATGTTTGTGTAAACACAGAAATGTTACAATAAGTTTTAACACTATGCTACTAGTGAAGCAAACTGCACCTCCTCAGGCTTACAGATATTCACATAAAACAGCTTAATAAATGCTTGATTAGAAAACCAGTGAGAATTTTTATTCTTTTAATATTTACATTCATCTTAACATTATTGTTATGTAATGAAAATGTCTCAGCCACGATGCTTTGTCAAAATGACTCTCAGTTGAGATATTCTGTTAACAGTTGAAAGTCACACTGCATAGGAACACTTTTATTTTTATTTTTATTTTATTTTTATTTTTATTTTTATTTTATGAACAGGATAGAATATGAAGCACAATGTCAAATTATTTACTCAACCAAGTACAGTATCCTCTCTCCAACAGTAGTCAGTAACTGCTGCTTAGAATAAATGGAGTATTGCATGCCAATCAACCTAGTACAACTCTTGTCTGTACTAGGGTACAAAATTTCCTAACAGCTCTTAAGTAAATTAATTTCCATTTCTCAGTCATGAAATGTGAATATACCTAACTTAGGCCCCGATCCAGAAAAGCTCTTAAGCATAAGCCTAACTTTCACCATGCTCTTAAGTGATTTGTTGGATTGGAGCCCTAAAAGACATAACTACAAATCTCAGTCATCTGAGAAAAGCAGTAATTCTAATTGTTGTATTAGTCAATGTTTTCTATTTTTGTGAAGGACACAGCAAAAAAAAAGGATGTAATTTTCAAGACCATGTGCCTTTGGTGTTTGCCTGGGGAGGCTGATTGTTTGTTTTTGGTGGTGGTGGTTGGTTGGTTTGTTTTTATTTGATTTGATCTATTGATTTATTTATTATTAATAATATAATATCATTAACAGAAAAACAGTCTTTACATTCACTAGTATTCTTTAGAGCTATTACTCATTAATTGTCTTTAAGGTAATATATAACACGTTTATTAATCTAGGTTAGTATCAAACTGGTAAAATTTAGTTTGCTAATTATTGTCTATCATTAGTTGGTGAACATGGACAGAAGACTCTATTTTAACCTAACCAAAAAGAAATTCCTACTGAAAAAAAATATATATATAAATAAATAAAAACAAATTATGTATGCTCTTAATGACTGTTTAAATAATGAAGAAAGATTTTCAACACCAGACATTCTTCTGTGATTTAAGGGTTTTAGAACCCAGCTTATTTTTCTCTCTCCCAGTGCATCTTATTGCACTCAAGGGTATTGCTTCATTTTACATCTGAACTGTATTGCTTAGGAACAAACTGAGGAGTTACATAGTGCATTTTGGTGCATTTTGTTTCCCTAAACTAATACTACAATGCAGAAGAGAACACAGAAGCCATTTTGACTTAAGGAAATGAAAGGGGGAGGGGGGAGATGGAGGGGGGAGGGAAGGGAGGGGAGAGAAGGAGAGGAAGAGAGGGAAAGGAGGAGGAGGGAGGAGGGAGGGGATAGGAACACCACTCTGCATTTCTATATGTTTCTAAAAGTGATCCAATATGTACTGAGCAGTCAGCCTCTGTCCACAAGATCATGAGGAAAATACTGTAACTATAGTTTTCCCTCCAGTCAACATAGCAAAGTATGCACTGGGAATAATTTAGCATTTATTACTGTATCCTGGAACTGATCCGATATTAAGTTCATCGATTTTAGTTGTTTACAGTTTAGCAAGAGAAATGTACAAGCATCCTAGGGTCTGAGAAAGATCAAAAATGAGCGTACTCCTAGAGGTTATTTTGTCATGTGTAATCTCTTGACTTAAGTAACCAAGGAGCTGTCACATTATCTTTGGCTTGACATTATTTTATGTTTCTTTTTCATCCCATTATAGAATAGCGTGTACTAAGGGCAACCATTCCCTGAGATCTGAGGACTTACTCTGCTATGCTTCTCTCTCCCTACGGCCTCCAGTGAATACACTGCATGATTGGAGACTGAATAATAAGGACAGAAAATGTAGTCCATAGCACTATTAATTCTTTATTAATTGTATAGCTCAGAAAATAAGTAGATTGTAATCTATTTGATATTATATTAAATCTTACATTAAGGGTATACTTTCTCCCTGGAAAAGAGTACTTCAAAATGAAAAATCATTCAATTAATTAAAGGAGACAAAAAGGGTGATAACTGACCACAGCAATGTAGAAATGAAGAATATTTACGTGAATAGATAGATAGACAGATAGATAGATAGATAGATATGTACGTTTCTATGAATGCAGGACAGGAGCAGCTGCATTGTCAAATAAGAAACAAATTCTATATGTTTAGAAGAAAACATCTTGTAGGTGTGGGAGGTTGCTTTTTAAGGAGTCAAAAGCACTTCTTTAATGTACTGCCAGTGTTTTTTGGTTTGTTTTGGTTTGTCTTTTTTTGTTGTTGTTGTTTGTGTTTTATTGTTGTTTTTCAGACTTCAGTGTCTGTATGTCCAACATAAGGGGGTAGCAAGAGAAACATGGAATATGCTTCCCTGAGAGATGCAATGGTATTTCAGAATAAGGACATGCTGACGTCTTGTCTAAAAGGAATAGCTATCTGAAGAAAATGCTGCAGGTATTTAATGAGCAGTAGGGAAAGCCATACATGTAAAGTTTGTTTCTCTTCACACGATGTTCCTTTTTTTCACTAAATTATTTTAAATTGTAAGTGATACAGATTTTCTATTTTCTATGTGATGTTATAAACATCAACAGTGATTAGATCTGTAGGATATTTGTAATTATTTGATTAAATTTTCCTGTGGGATTGCTTAAAGTTAAGGTACTAAAGTCCATTGTACATAGACCCTGATGGGAAGTCACAAGTTTCTGCTATTGTTTGTTGTTGTTGTGGCAGATTCCCAGACTGTTTTATATGATTATGGTTTTTCTTCAAAACACTTTTCTCCATATCAGAAAAGCCTGGAATGGTTTCAGGAAAAGCAAATATTTTCTAGTTACAAGCCAGTTTGTTCAACTCAAAGCAGTCTTCTCCTGTAAACAAAGAGTAAAATAGTTTAAGCTTTGTAAGTGACAACACTACTTCATATTTTTCAAACTATTTGAATAAATTTGTGGCTAAAAGTCAATGGATATGAATTAAACTGTACATTTAGAAGTGTTTAATTTAATACATTAAAAAATGAAAACAAACCATATTTCAGGTGAAATGTTCATTAAAGGATAATAAGAATTGAATGTGAATGGAAATGAAATGACTGAATAAATACTTCCAACACATGTAAAAGACTGTTTTTCATCTTATTATTGGGGAAAAAATAGTTTTTGAAGCAAAATTTCTATTTGAATCTTCATTGTTTTTGTGAATATTTATTGTAGTATAAATACCGCCCACTAAGCCAAAGACTTTGAGAAGGTCCAGAGGAAGGCCATAAAGATGATCAGAAGACTGGAGCACCTCTCTGATGAAGAATGACTAAGAGAGCCTGGGATGTTCAGTCTGAAAAAGGGAATACTCCAGGGAGACCTCCTTGCAGCCTTTCAATACTTAAAGGGGGGTGTTATTAAAAATGATAGCAAGAAACTTCTTACTTGGGCATGTAATAAACTTCTTACAGTGACAGGACAAGAGGGAATGGATTTAAATTAAAATAAAATTTTTAAATTAAAATTATTAAATTAAAATTTAAACTAGATGTTTGGAAGTCTTTCCTTAGAGGGTGGTGAGGCACTGGAACAAGTTGCCCAGAGAAGTTGTGGATGATCCATGAAAGTGTTCAAGGTCAGGTTAGATGGGGCCTTGGCCAAGCTGATCTGGTTAGTGGGTGGTATCCCTGCCTATAGCAGGGGGTTCCAAGCGATATGATCTTTGAGGTCCTTTCCAAACCAACCCATTCTACGATTATGCGAACAACTGTGGGTCAGTGTAACAAACAGTCCAAACAAGAGTGACCTTGAAAAGCATTGACTGTCTTTCCCAGTGGTATCCATTTCAGCTGAGAGATCAGCACCTTGTTGGATTGAATACAAAACATGAAAAAATCTTGAAGTTTGTTTACTGAGCACTGCAGTACTCTTATATAAACCAGTGCATTTTTCTGGGGTTTTCCTGGAAAAGTATATATACCTTTTTATAAATAATTGCTAAATTAACTTTCCTCATTCATTTTCTGTTAATTACAGAGAAAAGCTCTGTTTCAATATCTGTTCCCCATGCAACAATCTCAGCCTGTTGATTCGAGAGAAGCCTCTCTCACACTGGTTACTTTTCTTTGGTCTAACCCAACAGATCAAGAGGCATATACTAGCTACCATGTTTAGTCCAACAACTGCAGGGAGACTGACACCCAAGGAGACTGAAGCTGTGTAATCACATCCTATGGATGCCTTTTAACCTAGTATGGCTGTTAAAATCCACCACTGTTCTTCACTTTATTAACAGGAAATATAAGGGAGCTTTATATAACACAAAATCCTTTGCAGCTTTTAGATTAGCTAGAACATTCAAGAGACAAAGCTCCTAGCCCTTGGGAGCACTTCGGAGCAGTGACAATTTAAAAGCATTTATGAAGACAAATTATTCCCTGTTAAGACTTCATTTAAAATGCAGGCATGACCTATTCTGAATTGTTTTTAATTCATTTGAATTTTTGTCAAATTGGAGAGATATCTATTTATTATTTTCAATGCCACATAACAATGGAGAACACTCTAAGTTATTAATGACTTTTGCATGCTAGTAAGGATTGGTAGACATGAGAAAAAACACAAGATTCTTCACAGATTATTTAAGTTTTTAATTGTAAAATAGGAAAGACAGGTGTTCAACAAAGAAAGATTTAATGCTACATTATTTCTTAGACATAAGTTCCTGGAAATGGCCCAATCTACACAAGTACAGTGTGACTTATGTGTATGGAAAGGATACTGTGAAGGTAAGTTAAAATTAAATGAAAATAAAAGATCACAAGCCATCATTCTTGTGAATCTACCCACAATAAAGAAATAAATGCATAAATAAATATTCATTTATTTCGAAACCTACTTTTGTAATTTTACATTGTACAAATCACAGAATAACTCCTATATCTGACAGTTGAATATATGACAGTTGAAGAGTACCCACTGAATGACAGGTAGTCTTACCACAGACCTGTTGAGCACTTGTTCAGACTGTCTGAGCAAGGGTACTCAGATGCATAATAGCAGTTACATTATTACTGTGGGCAGCATGGTGATCCTGACAATGACTCCCTCAAGTGAAAACAGGTCAATATTGAGGTTTCATGGAGAGGATAATTGAAGGAAAATGGGAACATGCTGCAGGTGGAGTTCTACTGTGTATTCACACAACATCATATATATCGGCTTTCCCAGTCTGGAAGAAAATTTCTGAGGTATGGAGTTAGTTATTGCATGTATTCTATGCATGAATTTAATGTATTTGGATATATATGTATCTCCAAATTATATTATTATATAATAATATATAGTAATATCTATATATTACTATATATTTTGCAGGTAGGAATTTCTTAAATCCTCAAGTCACAATGAGTGTCTATATTCTTCTTTGATCACCATGCAGTGAATGCTGAACTCAATTTTACATCAGTGAGTGGTATCTACCCATTAGAAAGTCTACACACACTTGAAAAGCAGATCACCTGAAAATGTGGTTTCAAATGTTGTTTACAATCTTTTTGGAAAATTAGCACCCAAACATTTTCCTTTTTCTACCAAGAGTTTTCTCTACCAAGAGTTTCTTCAATGTCTCCAAGTCTCACACTTTCAGTACATAAAATTTACTGTCAGTAGAGTTGTGTGAATATCAATTAGAGAAAACACAAGCATATAAATGCCAGTGGAAATTAATCACTGCAAATAAAAATATTAACTGGCTCCGTCAACAGTGCACGAAGTCGTGTATTCTTCCCATATATTCATATTACTAAGATCATATTCATACATATTAATTATTCAAACGAATAATTACAAAAACATTTTATAGAAATGTAATCTTAAAATTGAAGTATTAACTTTGTGCAGTTTCTAACAAGTGATCGTAAGAATCCTAGAAGATGGTTTTACATAATTAACCTTTTCTTTTTTTCATGGTTTGAATAATTGCATTGCAAGTGATTGGGTCTCATTACAGCTGATATGTAGTGCATCAGCCTAGAACAGGCCTTTGTTTGGCAGTAGTAGTTGAGTTTTAGGTAGGTGAGTCAGGAAGTAATCATAGTACCTGTGTTTTAGTGTGGATTATTGCTGTGTGATAAAGCAATTTTAAAATTGAACCTTTCAAAATGTAATTTTTTGGTATTCTGGGGAAAATAAATAAATAAATAGTGCACTTATTCCACAAAATCTACTTTTCAAATTATCTCATGTTCTTATGTAAGCCATGCATTTTCTCTTCATCTACAAAATCCCTACTGCCAGTATGATGTTTACTATACATTTCTCCTTGTGTGTAATGTCTCCCTCTGTTCTCCTATAAAACTGCATATGTTTGAGTGAACTGCTGGCAGAAAGCAAGTATCTTTTTGAACTGGACCATAACTGAAATTAACATTTATTCCAGAACAAAGATGTCAAAAAGCTAATTCTGTAATAAAGAGGAAAAGTTCTTTATTATAGCGTCTTGATGGTTGAGTTAATAAAAGTGAAAAAGGACTTTAAGTTTAAAATATGCTATTAGAGGGTAAATCTTAATATACATATATATATGTTAATTTATCAAGGCTGTTTTCTAATATTCATCCTCTACCTTAACACAGTCCATTTGACATCTACTACCACAAAAAGGTGAGCCATAAAACTTACTAAAAAGTAAATTAAAGTAATAAAAATAAAATTCAACTTTCTGTTTGATAAAGGAAGTTTTATTTTTAACAATCAGTCTCAGGAAATTAAAATACTCTTAGGAAAACAAATACTCCATTAAACATTCAAAGCATTTTGCTTGTTGATCAAGTTAGAAACCAATTTGAAGTGTAGAAAGTAGTTCTGAGATTTTATGCCTTATATAAAATGTAATCAAGTTTCATTATTTTTCTGAGTCAGCATTTTAATGTTTTCTAATTTGATGTAACTACCAGCCTTTTATACTACAAGAAGAGGTAAAGTTTTAGTTACAGGACCAAAGAATCTTTAGGTGATTGTATCTGTTCTAGGTGACAACACAGAAAATTTCTTTCAGAATAAAAGGTACTGTTAGAGAGAAAGCACACTGGATAAACATTAGTATAATTGGGATATTATGTAAAATATAGTAATACAGTTATTCTCCCCTTTCTGCATGTTGTTTCACATGTTTTCAGGGGCATAAGATAGAGTGCTATTTTTTTTCCTTTTCAATAACAATTAAACATAGTTTTACATAAGATTTCACATATTTCACATTTAAGAATACCTTTTTTTTTTTTAATTTTCTCCCATTCAGATGTAAGAGTTGCAGAAACTTGATTAACATATGGAAAAAATACACACGTGGGGAAAACAAAGCTATTTAAAGATGTATACTTTAATACATAATGTATACAAATATACTTTAATATATCATGTATTAAATATAATGTATATAATGTATAAATATAATAAGATATAATGTATATAAATATATTTTAATATATAATTATAATATTTATATGGAAGATATATTAATTCTGGAATAAGAGATCTGGGATGTATAAAGAAAAAGAAATGCAATCATAAAATAGATTTTTTGTTCTTTAGTAAAATTTACTTACCTATTTCATACTTATTTTCTTTCTGTAGTTTCTTAAAAAAAAAAAAAATGAATCTCCTGTGAATGTTTATTTTATACTCAAAGTAAATCTGACAATGTTCTTTCCCCTTTATAAAGACAAGCAATTTTTCTTCAAGTAATGAAAAGAAAATGCTGTTAAGGAGAATAAGTCTGCCTGTGTTAGAGTACATCACAGTATTTTCCTTAAACAGACAGAAGTAACACAGAAAGGTTTCATTTTAGTTCAGCTCTTACAATACCTGCATTTTTAAAATTTGTTTTCCACTATATGAGCTAATATTCTTTAACATCATGATATAACTCCAATAGACCAGAAATATGTGGTGTCATAATGCACAATAAACCTTTATTGCAAATTCACTCCTGCCATCAGAGATGAGAGCAGTGAAAGATCTGTTAAGCACACTACAACTTCAGCAACGATAAGTTTTAAAAGTATAGAATCACTTTAGTCAATACATTTGCTGGTTAGATTAGACACTTACTATAGGTAATAAACTCTTTATAATGCTGTTATCTGATTCCAGCTTTTGTCATGATCTACTGAGATCACAGTAAAAGTTCTTGCAATTTTTTCTAGATGTTATTGGCTTTATGAAATTTAATTTTTCAGCAATATCCTTTGAAAATTTCTACTGTGCTCCTGTTTTCTTGAGCATATACTTCCAGTGGAAAGAATAACTAAGTGCAATTCTGAAAATGAGATGTTCTGTAAAGTGAAAAAATATTCATAGATCAAGCACATATGAATATATCTTATTACATTTTGTATTGGTCTGTTTCTTAAACTAGGAATTATGACTGTAAAATTTTATTTATTGCAATTAAATTACAGCAAAATATAGCTGTTGAACTACTGAAAATGCTGAATTCCCAGATTGTGTCACACAGGGATAGTTAATGAGGCATTTCTAATTCTCACAGATGTTGGAAGAAACATTTTTTTTAATTTATAAGTAATATTTGGTTCCAAGAACAATATTCTCCACCACAAAACTAAACGAGTAATAGACCCATCTGGGACTTCTTACACTAGGATTCTGTGATGGACCAAGTATAAGAGAAAGAAATAATGTGTCAAATTAAGACACCCTTGTCCAAGGAAAGGCCATTTAGGGTGGTTTGTTTATTTGTTTGTTTTAAATTAAGTGAATGGAACTTCACAATCCTGTTTTGGGTATTCAAAAAAAATATTATAAGATTACCAAGCACAAGAGAGAAACGTACATATTAAGCAGGTCCAGAGGAGGATCGTGAAATTGACCATAGTGCTGGAACATGTTTCTCCTACACAGAAAGGCTGAGAGAGATGGAGACGTTTAGCCTGGATAAGAGAAGACTCCAGGAGACCTTCAACGATCTTTCAGTAAAAAAAGGGAGCCTACAGGAAAGATAGGAAGAGACTTTTTGCCAGGACAAGGGGTAGCAGCTTTAAACTAAAAGAGGGTACATTTAGATCAGATATACATGTAAGGATGAAATTCTTTACCCTGAGTAAGGATGAGGCTTGTCCAGAGAAGTTGTGGATCCCTTAAAGTGTTCAAGGTCAGGCTGGATGGAGCTTTGAGCAACCTAATACAGTGGAAAATGTCCCTTGGCAAGGAGGTTGGAATTAGATGGTCTTTAAGGTCCCTTCCAACTCAAGCCATTCTATCATTTTGTGATTCTATGATCAACCTCCAATAAAACCCAGTGTGATAGTTCCTTGCATATTTGAAGAAAGATATTTTATTCAGGTATCCTGGGTCTCTAATGGCTTAATTTCCAGATATCAAAATATTTATGGTTCAGAGGGGATGTTATTAATGGACAAAGATATCATTCATTTTTCACTGTTTGCCTCAGTGAAAAAATGAGTCAAGGCTACTTCTCTTGCACAGTTCAAACAGTGACTTCACCAAGAGTCCGTTTAATCATCATTACAGTCCCCAGAAAACACATGTAGAATAAAAAATATGTATATTATGGTCTCACATTTATTTTTTCTTAATTTTTATGAAACTGCTTTACCCCTAACCAAGCCAGTTTCAAATTACTTTATCAACAGTCCTACAACACACCTGGATAAGAACTACATAGAACAGGAAAGAGTTGCACTGCAGAAGTGAAATTCCTGAGTAGTTTGTGCTTTGTAATTTGGGTATAAAACAAGATATTAACTCTAATGAGCTACAGTATTTTCCTTCCATATTAGGAAATGACCAGTATTATAAACCACCATATTTTTAAAAGAAAGCACTATAAAATTCTATAGGCACAACTCTAGTTTATGGCTCTATCTAACAGAAAAATCAAATGGCCCAAGAAGTGAAGCATTTGCAAAGGCTGAGGGAAGGCTCATGTCAGTACCATTAACAGCCTTCCAGAGACTGTTATTTCTTGGTGTCTTTGGAAAGACATCATGGGAAATTCATGACAATCTTAAGACTGTAAGAAATATCTATCTCAGGTACACCTGTATACACAGCAACTGGGAAGGAGAAAGCATGTAATTCTTTTTTGTCTGCATCTCTTTAATCCTATGAATCCACTGAAGGCCTTCAAAATCAGGAAAGGTAGCATCAAGGACTAGACGAAACAGATGTCCCCAGTATAATATCTGCCCATAATATCTGCCCTCCTGCTGGGCTCAATAGGTCTATGGATAGTTATCCATGCTGCAGATAACTGTTGAGAAGGAAAATGTGACAGACACCCCCCAGCAACCACAGCAAAGTCCTAAAAAGTACATGAATATGTGGATTTGCAGCAGATTGATAAAAGATGGAGACGTATATTTTTTGATGAGATGCGTTGCAAATAAGAAGGGATCTATTGATTTCTGGAGTAAGGAAAAAAATAATGAAGCAAACAGAGTTTTGTAGCAAACACTGTTGTTTTTTTTGTTTGTTTGTTTGTTTATTTTTTGTTTTGTTTTGTTTTGTTTTCTGCCTGCAGAGCATTTTTTCTTATTTTTATTACAGTTATTAAGTCTAACTTGCCATTGATTTTTAAGCAGAAAGCTTACTCTTACTGTACTTCAACATATCTCTCAATTCTCTAGAGAATTTTTCTGGGAGAATCCAGCAGCCATAAATGTCTTTGACCTTTTAATGCATTAAAATATCAATAATTTAAAGGACTACAAGAATTTTAGAAAAGCGCTCTACAGTTTTTCATGTTAAGGTACACCTTTCTGCTTTAAAATATTTGTGCATATTTTCGACCAGATATCTTTTAAGTCCTTTACTTAACTTTTTGTTTTTTCTTAGTAAACCTTTTTTCTTCATCTTTCAGTAGTCAAAACTGTTTTCATCAACTGGGGAAGACATTTGCCTCATGGGAAATTCCCCACAGTGATTCTGAGCTCTGCACATGATTCTGAAGCTTTATATAAAAAAGTTTAATTTCCTTTTAGATTATTTCATGTTTTACTTTGGTCAGCAATTGACTGCCTCAGGGACAGCTCCAAAACTGCCATTAAATAATGAGCAGATACGAAGTTGAGTTAAGTTACAGCACACCCCACTGCAAATTTCAACAAGATCTGTAACTGGATAGTCTTAATGAATTTGAGTCTCAGTCTGTCTCCAGATGTTCAAAGAAGATGACCTCCAAATTAAATGTGATAGTTATTGGTACTTGAAGCATTATATATGTATATATAATTTATAATAACAATAATAACAATTACAGTAATAACAATAATAACAATAATAATAATAAATTTGCCCTACAAGTAACTAGCTGTTGTTTTTTTTTATTTTCTTTAATGTTTAATAGCAGAAAAGACCTTATGATAAACTACACTGGCTCCATTCAGATGTTTCTCTGTATATCTTTATACTATCATATAGGAATATTAGTACATAACTAGGAATATTAGTACAGTACTAAAATTTTCATGAATCTAATTCTGGAGAAAAAAAAAAAAAAAAAAGGTTTACTTAAACAGCAGTAACAGTGTACTTATATGATGTAAGTGATGAGATTCCTCAAAACAGCTAATATTTCAAGATATTTACATTATATAAAACAAATCATATCTTATATATATGCTTATCATTACTGTTCAAAAGAAAGATTAAAATCACTCAGAAACAATCCTCAAAAGAGCTCACTAGAGATATTTAATAAACTTCAAGTTTCAAAAAAAAAAAAAAACTAGATAAGTGAGAAACTAAATTTTGAAAATGGAAATAGCCAGTAAATTATTATCTGAAAATTCCCATAACTATGTATCTATGTTTCTTTACCAAATAAATGAATAAATGACCAAGCTTTTAAGTCCCACTAGTGTTGCTTTCAATTTATCATAGAAAGAAATTATGATGATTAGCTAATCATTAAGATATTACACTTGCTTTTAGAGTTTTGTTTTCCTTTTCAACTTATATTATCACTTCCTTCACATTTAGCAGTCTCCTTCACAAAAACCTCCAAAGTAAACTTATCCATCCTTGCACGGGAAGGAAGCTGGGTAACTTTATTTCCCTGGAACAAATATTCAGAAAATTTATAACAAGCGGTATGGTGTATTTCAACTTTCTTTCCTGCTTGTTTCATTTTATTGAAATCAGCAGGATTTAATGAATTTGCTTTTATGTGAAGAAAAAAAAAAAAAAAAAAAAAAGTGCAGAAGATCATATGAATATTTTTTCCTATGAATTTGACAAAAGATATCATTTTATACTTTATCTGGCAAATTACACTTCAAAGTGACTCAGGAAATACACGCAATTATCATTTCATTCATTTGTTATGTATAATTCATTCTTTTTCTCTTTTCTCTGGATGTGTTTACTCATGGACGTATTTTCCTTGCTGTTCTTTCTTTGCCTGTATTTCCAACATGAAGCCTGTGCAGGGGAGTAAAGGGAGGAAACTGTATTTCTTAGCTCCAGAGTTAAATAAGATATTTACACAATTATCAAAATGTATAGCTACACAATGAGTAAAAGTTTTACAAACATCAGGGTGTTGTTTTCACAGTGATTTTTTTTTCCAACATTCACCCTTTAATTAGAAAAAAGTACTTCTTACTTTATTTATAAACTGAAGACGAAAACTTGCCTTTGACAGAAGTGGGTAGAATTTTTGCCACCAAATTAAGTCAATTCAAACCAGATTGCTGCTACGTACTGTTTTTTCCCTGATAAATTCTCACCCTGTTTTTAAATTTAATACATGATCACAAACAAATAAATAAATTCACAAACAAATAAATAAATAAATAAAAGTCTTATTCTTTACTGAGCGATCCTTCATAACAAATTTATATTGCTAGCCCTGGACAGGAAAAGCTCAGTGTACTTCTAAGCCATCAACATCTTCATTTTGTTTACTTTATAGACAAGAAAGAGATGAATCATTTCTGCCTGATTAATGTATATTGATGAGCCCGGTCTATTGGAGAAGTCCTTACCTACTTTTTTATTCCTAGCACTCCATAAATCAATATGAAAAGAAAATCCAACTTAAAATCTAAGCCAGAAATTGCAGTTAAATTGAGAGTCAATCCAGCTAGTCTTTTCAAACCAACCATCTAGTCTAAGACACTCACCTAATCTTCCTCTGTAGTAAATATATTTAGAAGGTAATATCACCCACTATAACGTAACTAAAAAAGACAGATGCAGAACTCAATGCACTCCAGCTGTCATTGACACAGATGAAAACATCCCTTCCTCATGTCCCATGCCTGTCCTTCCTAAAGGACCTGTATCCTTCCATTGAAACTCTCTAGCCATGGGAACCACCCCACCACTTCTCCATAATCCCAGATTCCCTGCAAGTATCTGCGTATCTGTTTTTCATCATGTTTATTCCCAATGCTGCATGTGTCAGTGAACAGGTAATACAGCCTGTTTTTATCCTTATCCTACAGTCTTCAGGCATAAGTCAGCATTCCAAATAATCATAATCAGCTTACCAAACTGAGACCAACTGAACCACAACAAGGGTGACTCTAGTCCCACATCTCATTCTTTTTTCCTTCTTTGACATTTATTTTAATACATGAAAACAAACTTCAAAAAGTGGAAAGTGTTTTTTAAAGATTGTAAGGCATCTTTTATTTAATGAAAATATTAGAGCCTACATGCTCTTCCCGCACCAGAAAATAGTGATAGGTTTCATCTCTAATGTAAATCCTGACTTTCATTCTGATAGTACAAGGTGTAATCAGTAGAGGAGTGGGATGGGAACAGGGATAGTAAAGCTCAATTAAACTGAATTTCTGTGCAGGGTATTCAGCTTACCTGGACTATATTCACTGATGTTTCATTCAACTAAATGCACTAGTATTTCCAACATTGTATTACATAGCTTACTTTCAAACAGTGCTGTATTTTTTGCTTATTAAAAATGACTCTTCGATGAACTTCTCAGTGACAGATATTAGTTAAGAAATCTTTTTAAATTATTTTTGACAGTCACAGTTTCTGTCATTAGTAGGGCAAGCTGACAAATTATTAATGACATATTTATGCTACAACTGGCATTCCCTGGCAGCCAAGACATAGGAGCAATATATTTGGAAGACAATATGTACACAATACACTTGTTGTTTGCCACCTGGTTATTTGAAAAAAAGTTTTACGTTAATTACATGTGGGACACATGGGTGTTCCTAAACTGGGTTATTGTTTTTGTTGCAAGTATGAAATGCCATAGATCTTCACTGGTTTGTATACCTCTCACATGTATGGGAAGAAAAAAAAAAAAAGTCATTTTGTGTATTTTTTAGACTCAGTCATGGATACATTCTATTGCTTCTGAACTGTAATAGGATATGAAATACGTTTCACCTATTTTTGGAAGCCTTTTCACTTTTTACAAAATTAATTCACAGGAAAGGAGAGGTCTGGCAGCTCCAAGCAGGAGGGAATGAATGAGCAAGGCAAGCTAGGGCAGTAGCCATCTACTGCCCCAAGCCAGAATATCAGTTATCAGTACTGTGCACCACAACTGCAAAAGCTGCTGAACTTGCAACTGATATTTCACAAAGAGTCAGACAACCATAACAACTATTGGATTACCAAATACATAGCATATATGTGTTGCCTGAAAAGAAACCAAATATATATGTACATATATCGCAGATCCTGCATTGACTAAGACATGCTTGCAACACGTATTTTAAAACGGAATATTTACTCTATTTTTTTATTAAATACAAGACACTCAGGCAATATAAATGCATATTTTCAAGACAATGCAGATACAAGCTATTTTTCTTCAACAGAGAGGAAAATACCAGTGTTCTCTCTTCTGCCTTGTATGTACTTCACAATTCACACATGTAGGAGATTCTTGAAAGCCATACTTGAAACACATGATGAATGTCTGGTCTATATCAGCCTGACACAAACTGGGATATGGAGATACAAGCTGGTGTAAATGTGTGTAATTCTCATGAAGTCAATGCAGCTACAGGGACTTACTACTGTTAGTCATGAGGTATTGAATCCTTTCTGAATAGAATAGAAATAACATCTTATGATAAAGTCATAGGAGCTGAGAATTGTACTGCACAAGAGCACAAATAATTACATGATAGTTGGAGGTTAAAGAAAATGCAAAAAAAAAAAGGGGGGGGGGTGATACATACTTAAATTTTGTAATATATTTCATTCTGTAATTACTATAATTATGTACTCTCTGTAGTATTGTGCTCTGTGATAGCCAACCATTGCTAAACAGCAAATTTTTGTAGCATCCTTGTGTTCAATCAATATCAATTTCAATATCAATCAATATCAATTGATAATATTTTGAATAAACCTGGAAGATAAAAACTTCTCATCAGAATAGGTTAAACTCTAAAACATCATCTTCAAACAGACTCTACTATTTTCTGTTGCTGAAATACTGAACCTTAGCTTTAAAATACTTAAAAACACCAATCTTAACTTCCTTAAACTTTCTGTGAGGTTTTAGGTCTGGCAATGCTTTAGATGTTCTCAGTTACCTCTGATAGGCACCACGTTATATCTGCACTTAAGTCCAGAGAATTGAATATAAATTTTTGGTTAGTTTTCGCTTGAGGCCAACTCAGAATAGTCTGTTATGAAGTCAGTTGATAAAACTATTAAAGTAAACATTAGACTCACACTACTTTCAGGTAATCAACACATAATTTCCCTAAAAGCCATAATTTCCCTGAAATTGTTTGGATACATGGGATACAAAGACACATAATTTTTTTCTCATAAGAATTTTTGTTTAGCACTCAAACACAGGATTCCACTTCTAATCTGATCAGAAATCAATGGAAAGACTTCAGCAGGCTTTCTATAAGGTCTTTGGCTAATACTGTTTTTTCAATGCCTGAAAGTGCTTTTTGGAAGAATGATCTATGATCTGACTGCTTCTTCTCTAACACTCAGCAGATAGAACCAAATACCCTGAGCAAACAAAGTTCCTTGGTCAGGTAAATTATACTGAAATGTAGTTTTTGCATACCTTTGTCACAGTGATACATAATTTCAGCATGGTTACACCTTTTATTCTTCATCTGTGTCTTTCAATGATAAGAATTCAACATGCTTACTGATTAGCTGGTCTACGTCATCCTCCAGTTTAAAATTTCATCCAGACTTTTTTTCATCAACTTGCGAGCTCAAAAAACACAGAAAATTCCCTATTAAGGTTCCATCTTTAACTTACTCATTCTCTGCATCATACACAAGAAAACACAGAGAATAACTTTGATCTATGTCTTGGACTTGTCTCTCCAAGTCTTCTGTCTTGGACTTGTCTCTCCAAGTCTTCTGTCATTACAGCTACATTATATTCAGTTCTGGTATCAATATCCAGAGATGTAGAAAAGGCATGAGATTGTTAAGGTGATCCAACAACAACAACAACAACAACAACAACCATTTAAATGATACAGACTTCTCATGCAATCAGAAGAGCCTAGACTGCTTTATTGCTTTATTTATCTATGTAATAATATAACTAGAAGGTTCTATACAAAGAAAAGGCACAGAAGATTATTTAATTTATCAAATTAGAACACGAATACTTCAAATGTTCAGAAGCTGCAATTAGACAAAGTCACCCAAAAACAGATAGGTAAATACTTAGAACAGATGACAGATATATACAGACCCAGATAAATTCATATCGTTTAACTCCAGGCTTCCACTTTGGCAAGGAAGCCTGTCAACTACTTAAAAATACATAGGTTCCTTCTGGACAGAAAGGAAAAGACATATGAACTGTTTTTCTGGACAATAACATTACAACCTGCCCACTTGTTCAGAAAAAGTACTTTGGATCATACTGAAGTTCTGGCCTTGTTGCAGGAATTCACAGATGACTTTATATGAACTATAAATACAGTTTCCAGTGAAACACTAACTGTTGCATTTTACTGACAAAAATAAAAATAAAAATAAATAAAAACTTTCTATTCATGTTCACTCCTTTAAATATCTCAGTAATATAACATAAAATCCAAAAATGAAGATAAAATTATCCATCAGTTTTAGCAATAAAAATGTTGTGACACTACTAAAGATAATGTTGCCCTTTCCTTGAAAAGAGACAATTTGTAAAACATTTGAAAACCTGCCATGATTTCTTTTTACTTGAATGTGAAAGACGATTAGCTGCAGCATTAAATTACTATATATGTGAATTTAAAATCTCCCATATGGCACAAAGTGCAATTTTAGAGAGTATGGTGAGCTTGTCTGCCAAATGTCATCCAAATCAACACTAAAATCAGTGCTGATCATATCATTAAGTTCAAGCTACTTCTCCATCAAATTTAGCCTTAAGAACATGTCATTGGAACTTATCACGATCATTATTATATACTCAGAATATGCTCAGAAATTGTTTGAGAAGAGAAGGTTTTTAAACCAAGGAAACAAACCTAACCTGAGCATGTCTGTAAACTAGACACTCCATTAAATATTTGAATACTTGATATTTATTGTTCAATTAAATAATGCAGTGTTAATACTTTTCTCTGATTCAGTGACCTAACTGTGAACTGCTTTGGAAGTAAAAAAGAAATGGACAATTGATATAAGTTTTCCTTTTGCTGTGATAAAATGAAGACAACTTGCACTTGAAATGGCAGTGAGAAGAGAAAACCAGACCCAGATAAATTCATATCGTTTAACTCCAGGCTTCCACTTTGGCAAGGAAGCCTGTCAACTACTTAAAAATACATAGGTTCCTTCTGGACAGAAAGGAAAAGACATATGAACTGTTTTTCTGGACAAAAAATGTTGCACTATCATATGCTTACAGAACAATTGCTCTGGTACATACATGAATATACATGTATGTAGTATCATATTTTACTCCAACTTTGGGTTTTTAAATTGTATTTTATGTTACTTTCACCCGAAAAGATGGATAGAATGAACAAGGACACAACAATACACTTCACAGCTCCAAAAGAAATGGCTGACAATAACATTTTTAGTTTCACTACTGACAGTTCAAGTAACAAGCTTGGAAGGTTTACTTTAGGTGTTAAGAAAAGCTTTCCATTCACAATTAACCTTTAGAATACCCTATGCAGGTCAGGTGTGAAATCCTTATCACTGGAGATACTTAAGATTTAGTCAGATAGACATTTATCAAAATAGTTCAGAGCTTAGTCTGGATAAAGGAGTTAAAGTACATAATATTCAGGTATATACACTAAAGTTAAAAAAAAAAAAAAAAAAAAAAAAAAAAAAAAAAACAGTGAAAGGGCTGAGGAGTAAGGGAAGGATGCACAGAAACAAAATCTTTGAAACAAAAAATTGAAAATTTCTGGTCCACAAAATCAAACCAGACCATTTCAATCATTTTGACACTCCAATCTTTTTCTTTCTCCAAGTAGAATTTCAAGTCAAGACATAGCCCCCAAACAGATCCCAGAAAGCCAACATTTCATTTAAAATACCTCAATTTTGACTAAATAAAAAACAGAAGAAAATGATGTGTGAGGAGCAGGGTTTGGATAGTGCCTGCCCTTGTCCTTTTTACAACTCACCTCACATACCCACTCACCACAGTCAGAATTAATTCTTCTGTCAGTCACATTGTTGGCACCATAATTAGGGGAGTAGCTGCATTTAAAATGAGTATTCTTAATGGCAAATGAAAGCTTTTGAGTAAATAAAAACTAAGCCCTGAAAGGTCTAATCACGAGACACTCTATAAATGTTCAGGGAACATTTTCACACGGAGTAATGACTGGAAAACAGCTGTTATTGAAGCTTTCCATATGGTCTTATATAGTGATATAAAATTAAATGAGTATTTATTATGACATAATCTATGGATATTTCATTTGTCAACAGTATTTGTTAGGTTAGAAGAGATTCAGTTTCAGAGTTTTTGATCAATGTTCAATCTCTTTTGTTGATTTCCTACCCTAGGTATCTTCTTTCTCACTCCTAGGACCTTGTTAATTCTTAAATCCTCTGAGCCCCTGTTTTGTACACTCAATGTGTTTCTTTTTAAAAGTTAAATTCATCTATAATCCACATCAATTTTAAAAATGCAAGTGCTTTTCAGTTTTTATTTAGACATATAGATATTTTTAGAATTAAATATGAGTAATATTTTACTCTCAAGACTACATTCAGACACCAAACAATCCATAGTGTAAACAGAACAGTTTGCTGCAAAACGTAATATTTAGAGAATTTCTCAGGGTTGTTTTTCTTATTTACAGATTTCACCTTGTACCAAAAAATGTGATACAGAAAAAATAAATCTTGCTTCATTTGATGAGTCTTTTAGTTTGGGTCTTAAGCAAACTTACAAATTTTTCCTACTGTATATATTATTGGAGTTAATTTTTTTAATTTGATATTTCAATACTGTATTGCTAATTACACTAGGTTTAGAATTGGGGGCAGGGGAGCAATACAAAAAATAAGGATCTTTTTTACCTAAGAATTAACTTCTGTTTCTTACAACATTTACTTTTGGCTGTCATTATCACTGCAGCTGGCTGGTTAAATGGTACAGCTCAAAAGTATGGTCCAAAACCACAGCCTTTTACACAGAAGGTGATATTTGCATTTGGCTGTTTCTTCCTATTTTTACTTCTCACAGGGACTGCTCAAGATCCATACTTTTAAAATGAATTTCATGTACTTGTAATAAAACTAAGACATCTTGAAATTCTTCATTCATTTCTGTATTTTCGGCTTTCGTGACCCAACCTCAAAATGTGCATATCATCAAAAAGAAAAATGATATATGTTCCTTAGTCTCCATAACCTTTGCATACCTAGTAACATCACTGCACAAATCCCGTCTGCACCTAGCAAGACTCACCATGCGATGTAGTCATCCTTAATTCAACTGACACTTGTCTCTTTGCATAACATGGTAAAGGTGTGATGGTCTGTTTTTGTTTCTAAAATCTTCTCCAAATTCTTTCTTTTTGCAATAGTGCAGTGACCTCAACCATTTAGTTTAGTCAACTTGCAGGTAACTGAATAATATGAGACACTGTACTCCATAGAAGTCTTAACATAACAACTCCAGACTAAGACAATTACTCTTAGATTTGCTCTTCCCTAGCTCTTATTATAGTCAAGACAGGCATCTAATCAATACAATCTGCGTAATCAATTGAGAGCACCTTCAGTTCACATCTGCAATGCCTACCAGCTTACAAGGCTTACATCTTATCTCACATGTATATTTAGACATCTAAATTTAAGTCTTTTAAAATGAACACCATCTTCCTAACATGAATTCAACATGACATTAGTTTATATCATTGTAGTTTTTACACAAAATCATCCATTCCTCCCTCTGTTTATTTCAGTTAGTCTGTCTAATGGATACCAAATCAATAGTATTTGACATCACACCTACTGTGAAGCTCTTCTACAATAACTTCTATGGCCCATTGACTTTCCTGACAACCAGCCAGGAGGTCTTCTTCTAGGGAGTGAAAATGAACTATGCTGTGCCCCTCAGTATAAGCACGCAGAGAAGGTTAACCTGTCAGATATAAAACAACATAACTGTTTTCACCAATCTTCAGTGTTTGCACATTCTGTGTAGTGATCACCTACATACTGTTGTCAGCTCTTGTCACTTGTGAGAGACATTTCACACCAAACAGAAAGAGAGCTGAACAGCAACAGTAACCAGTACATAAGAACACAAACAGTTGTCCTGTCTTTTGCCTTTTTCTTTCCTTCCATTTTGTCCAGGTTCTGAGTAACTATGCAATGTAGCCAGATCTACTTTGCATTAAGCTTTCTAAGAACCATGGTTCACTGACCACTCTGTAAAAAGGGGCTGGCACCTCCCTACAGCACAGCACATGAAACATGTCTCAGAGTAGTTAGAATTAGAAGAATGACAGTTTCTCATGACATTTCATATTTTCATTCTCTTTCATCAGTTCTTTCATAGTTCTAAGTCTGATTGGCTCCTAAGCAAAAAGGAAGACAGAAAATACAAAATGCTGGACTACCTTCTCTGTCCCCGCCAAAGAATTGAAGAATTGAAGACATATCTGATCAGGTGAATTTTACTGAGACCTGCCAATGTGACAGGCAACACAAAGGGTGGACCTGATTGTTACAAAAATCTCAAATGAAAATATGCTTTTATCATTCTAGGGAATGTTTCCTGTGACCACCAAGAGCTGTATACTTATACCACTGACACACAAGTTTATTTTATTTAACTTGTCCCATGGAGCTAACTATACTATGAGAAAAAGTTATTTAGTGTTTTTATTTATTGCATTGAATCTGATTTGCTGTCTCCAATCTGAGGCTCAGCTCCATTTGATAACTCTCAGTCAGAAGAAACACACTTTCAGCTGTAAGCCAGACACATTAACACAAAGATTACATAGAACAAAGAACAGAACTCTTGCTACACTAATTTGAGCCTTCTTTCAGAGACGGATACCCGCCTTTTGCACCAGCCCACCCAGTAATACAAACTGAGGCAAAACTCTAGCTGACTAGCAATAACTTCTGAAATCTGGAGAGAATTAGAGAAAGACACCAATCTCATCTATAATGAGATTTTAATTCAATCCAGGCCATACAAAGGAAGGGAAAAAGGACTTTTATCAATTTCCTTAAGTTATTTGCAGATGAAAGGCAAATGAGTAAAAGTCAAATCTAGGGAGTTACTGAGAACCTGCTATTCTCATTGAGTCATTGAGTATCAGAGCACCAAATAATATTCCCTATGACATGGTTTCAGGTGGGATAGAGTTAATTTTCTTCTTAGAAGCTGGTATGGTGTTTTGAATTTAGCATGAGAATAATGCTGATAAGACACCGACGTTTTAGTTGCTGCAGAGCAGTGCTTACATAGACCCAAGACTTTTTCAGCTTCTTGTGCTGAAAAAAGCAGCAAGGAGACACAAGTGCAAGTGCAGAAGAAGCTGGGAAAGGATAGAGCCAGGAAAGGTGACCCAAATTGTCCAAAGTGATATTCCATATCATATGATGTCATGCTGAACAATAAATATGGGAGGAGTTGTCTGGGTGGTGAAGGCTGCTGCTCAGGCTCTGCTAGGCAATTGGGTACCAACTGGGTACAAAGCAACTGCATTGAGCATCACCTGCTTTGTGTACTCACATATTATTATTCCTCTTCTTTTCTGTCCTATTGATCTGTCTTTATCAACTCATGAGTTTTTACCTATTTTTTTTTCCTGATTCTCTCCATCATCCCACTGTGTGTTTGTGTATGTTGGAGGGGGGGGAGGGAGGGGAGGGGAGGGGAGGGGGGAGAGGGGACCTTTAAACTAAAAAAGGGTAGATTTAGATTAGACATTAAGAAGAAGTTCTTTACTCTGGGAGTGGTGAGGCATTCGACCAGGTTGCCCAGAGAAACTGTGAATGGTGTGTCTCTGGAAGTGTTCAAGGTCAGGTTGGATAGGGCTTTGAGCAACCTGGTCTGGAGGAAGGTATCCCTGCCCATGGCAAGGGGGGTGGAACTGGATAATATCTGAGGCCCCTTCCAACCAAAAACATTCTATGATTCTGTGATTCTAGTGGGGTGAATACGCAAAGAGCTGTGTGGTGCCTAGTGGGGTGAATAAGCAAAGAGCTGTGTGGTGCCTAGCTGCCTGATGGTTTAAACCACAACAAAATAATATATTCATATACCTTCATCAATATTTCTGATGTCCAGTTTATTTTGATTTTGTATTGATCTATAAATGGGAGTACTTATTTCCATCACTAAATTTGGACTTTATAAGCTGCTCATCATTACATCTGCTTCTGCTTTTCCTGCCTGAAAAGTAGCAAGGTTAGATATATTTTTTTATATTTAGATATATTTTGAGGAGAGAGAGAGAGCAGTAAGTCAACTGAAAAACTGTTGAAAAGATAATTTGAAATCATCTCGCAAACTCTGAAGATATTATCACAAAACCCTTTGAGTAAAGTGGAAAAAAAAATCTAAAAATCTAATAAATAAACTGAAATTTGCTACTTGAAAGCAATATATACTCCTAATCTGAAAAAAAAATAAAATAGTATTCCTTAATATTATTTCTACTTACAGCCCCAGGACTAAGTAGGAAAAAGGCAAGGAAGAGATCAGCAGAAGAACTCAAGTTTTCTTTAAAACATATGACTATAAGAAAGAGAAGATATATTTTGTCATCAGTGAAGCATTACCTGACCATCATCCTTACTTTCTCCTCCTGACATTGCTTATTCATGCCTTCATGGCCTTTATTCGCAGATAATTACCTATACCAGATGATATTCCTGAAGTTGTCCTGGATCAAAGGGGGAAAAAGGTTAGTCACCAACATAAAACATTATCGTATTTCATGTATTTCTTGTGAATCATTAAACTGATTTCCCATAATGTCATAAATGATGTTAAAATTTGCTTTTAACCTAGAAGGTCCTTCATGGATATAGCTCATATTATTGAACAGATCTCTATTTCACTTGAATTTCACTTCAGATTTTAAGTCCCTATGAAACTGCTTTCCAAAACAGTTGTAGGCCAACTTTGACTTAAATACCAGAGAAAATATTAGAGAATGGGAATGGCATATGCCAATTTGCTAGTTGTCCAGTTAGTGGGTGGAGTAACAGATATGACCCCACAGGTATGCCTTCCAAATCACTATCATATGGAGTCACCCAGCTTCAGCTTAAAGACTTTGTGAATTATCAAAGCTTTTATTAATTATCCCCCCCCAAAAAAATTGAATTCTCTGGTCAATATCATTCTCTCTACCCCCCACCACATTATCTAAACTAGGATTAGCACATCTCTTTCCAATGTTGCTTGCATCACAACTTCCTTACTCTCAAAAACAAACAAACAAATAAAAAATGTTTTCCTTTAAAACACACCTATTTCAGGGAGCAGTGGAAATGAATCCTCCTGTTTTCTCCAACCCTGAAGAAGGAACATACTTTTACAGCCCTAACAGAAATATTTAAAAACAAAAATTCACAATAGTCAAAAACTTGATTAAAATTAGTCCCAAAATGATTTCTCTGTAGTGTCTTAATTATAATTTCTATTTGTTGAGGTTTTTTTGTTTGTTTGTTTGCTTGTTTGTGTGTTGTTTTTTTGGGGGGGGTTGATTTTGGTGGTGGTGGTGGTGGATGGGTTTTGTTTTGTTTTTGTTCATTTGTTTTGTTTTGTTTATTTGTATTAATACAGAATGGTTTAATAAATTATAGAAATCACTTCACTCACAAAGCTGAAAAATGGCATGCAATGTCAACAGCCTACAATGCAAAATCATTTTCTAACTCAGACATGAGACTTCTTTGCAAGTTTCAGTCTTTGTTGTTATCATAGCCCATTTTTCAGAGAAAATCTAAGTGGATATTTTGTTAATTCCATGGTCCCACTCCAGTCATAAACTCACCACATACATAATATTAGAATTCAACTCAGGTGAATTCAAACATTGGACATATGTGTATATAGGATGCCAAACAGTACAGGGTCTGACCTAGATTTCATCCTTAGTTATCACTGGGAATAAGCTCCTTAGTACAAATGAAGTGCTATGAAAATAACAACAATTAAAAAAAAAAAAAAAAAAAAAAAAAAAAAAAAAAAAAGGTATATTATGTAACTTTTAACACAGTGAATTTAATTTTTTTAAAATTGAGAGCTTTTCATCACCAAGTTAAACGTTTTCCTAATACGTAATGGGTAAGAGCCTGTAACATCCCACAGAAGATATAAAGGAACATTTTATTCTAAGAATGGGAAATAAAACCCCTTGGAACATTCATCATTATCAAGACACACAAGGAATACAAATAGCTCAGAAAACTGCTATTCTGTGCCCAGGTGGACAAATGCAAATAATTCATTTGTATTCAGTCCTGTCCAGGCTATAGAAGGAATTTTCTTCTTTAGCTTATGAATCAAATATCAAAAGATCACAAAGTTCCCACACTAAAATTTTACATTTATACATTATTTCAGATTTTTTTACAACACCTTATCAGATACATATAATTTACCAGAGGCATGTGCAATTTCTGTGTTGCTTAATTGACTGTCATGAGGTTGAGGGTGGGAAGTTCTCACTGTTGGCTAACATTGCTGCATTTCTCTACATAAAGTGACATTTTCTTTCAGTCATAATGACCCTCATGGTAAAATGCAATATTAGCAATATAATAGTTGAGTAGGAAGAATGATGAGACCACAGATGAGTAGTAGCTGAAGGGCAGGCCAGGAAGAAATTAAAGAAGGTGTTATCTAACATATTCAATTTTGTTTAAGTGAAAGCTACCAATGAAAATTTAAAGTGTTCTCCTGTGCAGAACTGAACCAGAAGCAGCATCTCAGGAAATTGAACTTTATGGTCTACTCATTGCAAGATATTTACTAGATTCTGAGACCAAAGGTTCCTTCACATTCATGTTTCTCACTCAGATATGCAGCAAAAGGGTTTTGCATTTCCTTTAAAAAAATAAAAAGGAAAAAGAAAATAATAAAAAAGAGAAGGGAGAGAAGAAAGAGAGGGAAGGAGAGGGGAGAAGAGAGGAGGGGATGGGAGAGGAAGGAGGATTCATTGTAGTGAACTATCACAGTCATGGATTCACCAACAACATAGCTTGCCCTCAATGAGAACTATCACAGCTAGGAATAATGCAATTAAGAGCAATTTATTACAGCAGCAGGTAAATAGGTTCTTTGGATTGCCAGGGATAAATTCACTGTCTGCAAAAGCAAGCTAGCACGCATGAAATACACAGGTACACAGCCTGGCTATTAACATATCAAAAAGCACAAAGACTCTAGAGATTTCTAAGTTTCCACAGAGACACCTGGTATAACCAAGTGTTCAAATCTTACCCCACGACATCCCAATGTGAGGGGAAGAGAGGCTTAGCCCATAGGCTGATCCCAGAATTCAGAAAGTGTCCTTCATGTTAGTATCTTCCCTCATAATGGTATCTTCCCTAACATCCCCTTTCTCTTAAGCCAATTTATATTATTTTCTACCTTTTAGGTGGAGCTTGAGTGACTCTAGTCAAGCATATCTTGGTTATGATTGGTAAAAAGTTTTCTTGTTTTCGTTTAAAGGTATAGGCTCTGAGAAATTCAGAGTCCATGCTCAGTGAGGTGTTGTCACACCTTGGAGGCAGGTAACTTTTGGGACCAAAGTTGTTTTGGTATTATAATGATATTATAATGAGAAAAAGTTCACTAGTGTACAGCATTTTGTCAAAAACATGACAGGTCTTTGCTCAGGTCTTTGGCCCTTATCAATCTCAGTGTGCACAAGAACAATCAAGTCTTCCTCTTGTCACAGAGCCTAGCTGTGGTGTCTCCACTTCACTCTGTGTTCCGTACTATTCCTCAGAGTCAGCACACCAGGTCCCCCTAGTGCAATAACATCTAAGGTTGGAAGCCTAGGGAACACTCAGGTAATGCAGCTACGCCCTACCCTAAAAGCTTCTTCAATGTTGTACATTTTCTTTAAAATGTGAATATTAGTTTAATTTTCCTAGTTACTTTAGGCAATTACTCTACAGACATCTGCAAACTTACTGAGGTTGCACTCAATCCCCTTGTCCAGATGAATGATAAAGACGTTGATGTTTAGTGGGTGACATTGGTAGCAGGGTGATGGTAGGACCAAACGATCTTGAAGGTCTTTCCAACCTTAATGATTCTATGATTCTATTCTATGATTCTATGAAGAGAACGTGCCACAGTACTGAGCCCTGGGTACACAGTCAGTGACAGGGCCTCTGACTGGATTTATTTTTTCATGTCTTAGATATGTCATCTTTGGGAGACAATTTTTTTTTCCAACCATGACAACACTGAAACAGTGGTTGTTCTTTAGAGAAAGAGTAAATTTGAGGACCTGTAAAGCATGTGACATGTTTATCATCCTCAGAGATATCAGCTTTGAGGCTATAACATTAGATGCTGCAGTATCGCTCAAGGGAAAACTCTCGCTTCAGTGTAAGAATCAATAACATAATAACTTAGTCAGATCATTTTGTAATACCAAATGCTGACTCTGATGGCCAATTTGTTTGACTGTAAGGAGCTTTCATGACTATCATAAATGAAATGATATAAATGAAATAAATGAAATACACACAAACAGTGTGTATTTCAGTACCAGGTTTATTGAAAGTATAAAAGGCATTATTTGAGTTCAATGCCTTTTGACTAAATAGTGGCTAAGAAGCTTAGCAACTGCAAGTACCTTCCTTTGCTTTTAGAATTCTATCTACATTGCTTGATGCATATTGATTTATTGAGAAGACCAGATGGTTACTATCCACTTGGATAAGTCAGCTCACTCAAATTTAAAAATTCATCTAATTCATCTTGAAATACCATATGGGTTGTTTGTTGTTGAAAAGCAAGCTAATTTGGGGGGGGGGGGGGGGGGGGGCGGTGCGTTGTTAGAAAGAGAATTAATCATTTTTCTCAATGGCTGAAAAGATGTAAACACATTCATATTTTGGGAACCAAACTCAATATGTCAGAGAGTGGCTTCTTAAATTCTGTATGGATTATATTTATTCTGTGACTGTATAGTTGAATGTGAAAGTCTGATATAGACAAAACTGCAATTATACTTTTGTCTGACTGAAAACTTAACAAACCAGGATATATTTTAATTCACTTATGTGAACAGACTGAATTGCTTTGTTTGTCTTGGTTTAATCCTCTAAATATCATTCATTCACTACTTGGCATTTTGCTACTTCTGTTTGGTTTTGGTTTTATTTCTTAGCTGGATCACATCATTGAAAATCAATGTTTGTCAGATGGAAAGGAATTTTGCAATTTGGGGACAATTTCCAGCTGCAAGATTTGAAATTGGCAGAGAAAATTGCTATGTTTCATTTGAAATAATGCTTGATATTGAAAGAAACTGCTCAATTATTAGTGATATAACTTTAAGACTTTAAGCCACAGACTGGTAATTTCCATGATGGTATTTAATGGGGCAAGAAGGAAAGTCTTGCAGATTTAATGAAATGTATCAACATAAGGCTCAACTTGATATATAACATTTTAAACTGTACATTAAATAACATTGCCTTTCAGACACTAGAATAGAAATATTGTATAAGAAGAAAAAAAAAAGAAAAGAAAAAAAAAGCATTCAAAATGTTCATTTTTCTACCTTTTATACAAGACTTGAAACAAGTTGCAAATGCCAGACACAGATAAGGCTACTTTTATAACACATGTGAACAAATAGTAATAAAACTAATAATTATATATTCACAATAATAAGAATAATAATGAAATAATAATAATTTAAAAAAGGATGAAGTTGCCTACTGAAACCAGAGAAACTGTTAAATTGATACTAAAAGAAGAAAAAAAAATATACATATATAATATAAAAAAATAAATATATTTTTTATATTTATTTTATAATATAAAAAAATAAATATAAAATATATATATATATATATATATTTATATATATATATTATATATATATATATATAATATATATTTATATTTATATTTATATTTATATATTATATATATATATATAAATATATATATAATATATATATATATATATATAAATAATATAAAAAAATATATATATATATATATAATATATATATATTATATATATATTATATATATATATATATATTTTTTTTTTTTTCATTTCCAAATCAGACTTTCTACAAAAGAATGGGTCTGCAGAGTACACACAGTGCAGTGTGTTGTTTTTTTTTAATAGAACAATCATTAATGGCATTCATGTTTGCCTCTTCTTATGGGAAAGTCAAATTTTCTGATGCTTTAGCGATCCCAATGCATTTTTGTGTGTGAACGGAGGTCTGAGGTAAAGCACAGGTGATGTAGTGGCTTGGCAATGCTCCAAAAGAGCTAAACAGCGGTCCAGTACTTAGGTGATTGTGCTGTTCTGAAATGCACAGTCAAATTAGAATCATATTTCTTCGAAGTAGACTGCTTTAATAAATTATTATTTCTATTTCCTTCTTATTGACTTTACTCTTTTTTTCCCCCAAGTTATTATTGTTCATCCATATCAGAATCTCAAACACTATGAAAATCCAGATCAGTAAATGACGGTAAAAATTTCAAGTTTTGTTCAAATCAGGTGAACTAATGCTTATCATACTAGTATTGAGAAAACATTGAGCAATACTGAGTTGATATTAATAAACAAATTAATATTGGATAAATTTTGATTTTGCTTTCTGGATTTTGATTACACTTCTGTGAATGACTTTAAAGACTTCAATGCAACAGAACAGAATTTGGACACAGTGGGACAAAAGTATCCAGAAGTATTTTCTTGATTATTTTAATTAAAAAGTACAAACTAAAAAATTTCTCTCTATTCATTTTAAGGTTTCATATCTACCCGGTTTGCATGAGCCAACTGGAGTCTGTGTCCTTCCCACATGTTAGATTTACTAGTCAGGAATTACAAAAATCCTATGCAACGATTTTCAAACTTTTTCAAGCCAGCTAGTCAATGGATGGCATGTATAAGTATTTTGACTTATTCCCATTGAGTATGGTATAAATCTGGATGATATTTAGATGGAATGAAATTGTTCATGTATTCACTTCTGAAATCTAAAAAGAAAACTTACTTCCCAGAACATATTGTGTTTTCTTTTATTATTTGATAGAAAAGGGGAAAAGGAAAGGGGGGAAAAAGGAGGAGGGGGGGAGAGAAAAGATGAAAGGAGAAGGGAGAATGGAGAAAGGAAAAAAAATAAAGGAAAGGAGAAAGGAGGAAAGAGAAAAAAAGAAAAAGGAAAGAGGAAAAGGAAGGCAAAATTATTAAAGCAAAAGAGATTACATTATATTGCTTCATGTTTTCAACATGTAGCATGCTGGAAAGCTCCAAAAGTGCAAGAATGTGAATAAAAGGTAACTTGAATCAAAACTAGTTATTGATTAGCTTACCCACTTGTAATTATCTTGTGCCTTTTCACATGTCCTAGGGTGTTTCTGATAGGGCAGCCATATGACAGAGGAGCTAGAGGAATCTTATGCTATTCTGGAGCTCTATCTGAAGGCTTGTTATGTGACTTTAGGGCACTTCTGGTAACCAAATTGCTGATCTCTTCTGTATGGTGACTAGGGATAGGACCCAAGGGAACGGCTTCAAGTCATGACAGATTCAGGCTGAATATCAAGAAAAAGATTTTTCACCGAGAGTACTCAGGCACTGGAACAGCTTACACAGGGAGGTGGTCATGGCACCATGCCTGCTGGAGTTCAGGAACTCTGGTCAGACACATGATCTGATTTATTTTTTTATTTTTTTTTTATTTTTTTTAGTAGTCCTTTGCAGACCCAGGAGTTGGACTCAATGATCCTTGTGTGTCCCTTTCCAACTCAGATTCTATGAAACTGACCACTCCAAATGCATTGACTAGTTAGGCCTTAAAAACCTTTCCAGCAGAGGACATCATTTGTGGTCAATGGGGAGCAGGATGTGGCCCTCACCATCCATGAAGAAATGGTTGGTGACCTGCTACGGCACTTGGATGTGCACAAATCGATGGGGCCGGATAGGATCCACCCAAGGGTACTGAGAGAACTGGCAGAGGAGCTGGCCAAGCCCCTATCCATCATTTATCAGCAGTCCTGGCTATCGGGGGAGGTCCCAGTTGACTGGCGGCTAGCAAATGTGACGCCCATCTACAAGAAGGGCCAGAGGGCAGACCCGGGGAACTATAGGCCTGTCAGTTTGACCTCAGTGCCAGGGAAGTTCATGGAGCAAATTCTCTTGAGAGTCATCATGCGGCACTTGAAGGGCAAGCAGGCGATCAGGCCCACTAAGCATGGGTTTATGGAAGGCAGATCCTGCTTGACAAACCTGATCTCCTTCTATGACAAAGTGACGCGCTGGGTGGATGAGGGAAAGGCTGTGGATGTGGTCTACCTTGACTTCAGCAAGGTTTTTGACACCGTCTCCCACAGCATTCTCCTCAAGAAACTGGCTGCTCTTGACTTGGACTGGCGCACACTTCGTTGGGTTGGAAACTGGCTGGATGGCCAGGCCCAAAGAGTCGTAGTGAATGGAGTCAAGTCCAGTTGGAGGCCGGTCACTAGCGGCGTCCCCCAGGGCTCGGTGCTGGGGCCGGTCCTCTTGAATATCTTCATCGATGATCTGGATGAGGGCATTGAGTGCACCCTCAGTAAGTTCACAGATGACACCAAGTTAGGTGCGTGTGTCGATCTGCTCAAGGGTAGGAAGGCTCTGCAGGAGGATCTGGATAGGCTGCACCGATGGACTGATGTCAACTGCATGAAGTTCAACAAGGCCAAGTGCCGGGTCCTGCACCTGGGGCACAATAACCCCAAGCAGAGCTACAGACTGGGAGAGGAATGGTTGGAGAGCTGCCAGACAGAGAAGGACCTGGGAGTGATGGTGGATAGTCGGCTGAATATGAGCCAGCAGTGTGCTCAGGTGGCCAAGAAGGCCAACGGCATCCTGGCTTGTATCAGAAACAGTGTGACCAGCAGGGCTAGGGAAGTGATCGTCCCCCTGCACTCCACTCTGGTGAGGCCGCACCTCGAGTACTGTGTTCAGTTTTGGGCCCCTCGCTACAAGAAGGACATCGAGGTGCTTGAGCGGGTCCAGAGAAGGGTGACGAAGCTGGTGAGAGGTTTGGAGAACAAGTCCTACGAGGAGCGTCTGAGGGAGCTGGGCTTGTTCAGCTTGGAGAAGAGGAGGCTCAGGGGCGACCTTATCGCTCTCTACAGTTACCTTAAAGAATGCTGTAGCGAGGTGGGGATTGGCCTGTTCTCCCAAGTGCCTGGTGACAGGACGAGGGGGAATGGGCTTAAGTTGTGCCAGGAGAGTTTTAGGTTAGATGTTAGGAAGAACTTCTTTACTGAGAGGGTTGTTAGACACTGGAACAGGCTGCCCAGGGAAGTGGTGGAGTCACCATCCCTGGAGGTCTTTAAAAGACATTTAGATGTAGAGCTTAGGGATAGGGTTTAGTGGGGACTGTTAGTGTTAGGTTAGAGGTTGGACTCGATGATCTTGAGGTCTCTTCCAACCTAGAAATTCTGTGATTCTGTGATTCTGTCATTATCATTAAACGTATTTTATTATTTTGTTTGGTTTTCAAAAGCCACAATCAAAAATGTTTCCATCTCTTGAAACTTTTTTCTTCTTTAACTGCCATTGGTATGTGGAGAAGGGGTATCCTATGCATATCTCACAGTGTGTCTGTAAATTTAAAACTACAGCTCAATGACTTATGCACCGGAAAGCTGTCACCAATAATGTCACATAAAATAGGACTGTTCTTCTTATATATTGCATTCAGAATGTTTTATGTTGATCCTATTATATGTCCCCTCATCAGTACTTACTCCCAACTCAGCAGCTTGAATATGAAAAATTATTATTAGAATATCTCCACTTATTTTTATCTTTATGGCCTCAGATAAATCTTTCTGTCTCATAGTTAGTATCAGACAACAACATACACATTATAAACACCAGGCAGATCCAGTCAACCTACAAAAAAAAAAAAAAGAGAGAGAATCTGAGCACATGAGAACATTAGATATGGCTAGAGTTTCCAAAAGAATAAGGCTAAAGTCAAAAAGAAGCGAAAAAGCATACATATTTTCTTCAAAAGGTGCTCCTATTGTGAGTTCAGGTATCCACTGTTTATAACTTGGGAAAAGAACTGACTGGAAACTATTTTCCTGACATGATGCCCAAAACCAACACAACCTTTACACTTTATGCAGACAACACTGAGGAGCAGAAAATGGTCAACAAGCCCTAGTGCAAGTAGCAAGCAGAGAAATTCTGTTTTGATAAAAAAGCTAGTGTGTCTGTGTTCACAAAGACCTAAATCATACCCTCCTTGCCTTTGTAACTTAATTTCCTTTTATGACAAAAGTTACCTACCTACTGGATGAAGGGAAAGCAGTGGAAGTGGTTGTTTTTTATTCTTACTATTTTGGCAAAACTGTTGATGTTTTCTCTCACAGTATCCTTCTGTAAAAGTATAGACGTACAAAATACAACGGGTAAAAGATTGCTTGAAGCTCAGGCTCACTCTACGGGTGTTTATTTATATACTTTGTAGTAAATGAGGTAACATCAGGCTGGCAGCCTCACTAATACAGCAGGCTCAACTCAAGGGTGATTTCAGAGATTTTATCAATGACTGAAAACAGGATTTGAGAGCACACTAAGTAAGTTTGTTGAAAATACTAAATTAGGAGGATCCATTCACCTCCTTGTGGGTACAGAGGCCTTTACAGGTCTTGATATTTTAGAACACTGGACAACCACCATTTTAAGAAGAGCAAGTGACGTGAGTTCAGATAGGATGGTAGGAAAAAGTTTTTCAATTGAGAGTATGGCTGGGTACTGGAACAGGCTCCCCAGGGAAGTTGTCATGGCCCCATGTCTGTTAGTGTTCAAGACATATTTGGCCAATACTCTGAGATATATAGTTTAACTCAGGTTGTCCTAAGTGGAGTCAGGAGTTGGACTCAATAATCCCTGTGGGTCTCTTCTCATTCTCATTCTACGAGTCTGTGACTCTATCTGTTGGAAATACAGTTATGACAAGGGTAGCACAGGTCTGACCCAATACCACAATCTTCCACTGATATACTGTAATCACCCATTCTGAACATATCATGTAGGTTGCTCGGAAGGATCTTTATCTGGCTTGGAGGCAGCCCTGCATCAGTTTTAACATCAGTTTTAACATCAGTTTTAACACAAGCACCTTGCTAAATCACAGCACAGAAATCTCAGAGATTAAAAGTGAAGCATTAAGTTACTTTTTCCTAGTGCCTCTGTCCTGGCACAGAAGAAAGCAATCCTCTCTGGTGTTACATGCTTTTCTATGGTGAGAAAAGCAATTTATTCATCTCCCATACACAGCTTGTTCTGCAAATAAACCCTGTGGTTTTGTCTATATCAATAAGAAAAGGAACCTTTTTCTTTACATGAACAATTCCCTGAGAAATCCAATACATGCTAAAAATATCTTTTTGTTTGCATATCTGAAGCTACATCAGCTCATCTGTAAGCCTTTAGGCACCCTTAATCTCAATTAAAAAGTACAATTGTTACTTCAGCTCTGACAACTCCTACAGAGTGCCAGAATACAATAACTAATGTAAAACAATTTTCATCCTCTCCTCTTTGTCACCAGCAGTCACCCTCATAAGCCTCCTATCTTGTCAAAGCCTGGAAAATTAGCTGGGTTTTGCATTGTGCTCTAAGAGTTCTCATATACGAAAAACTACTGTGTTGAGGGATTGTATGGAAAGTACCATAGTACACACCAAAGTTTCAGTTTCAATTGCTCTAAATATTGTGGCATTTACTTGTAGCCTAATCTTTCTCCTTTAAAATTTTGCAAGGAAACTTTCTTTCTTTACATCAAGATCACACATATTTTTTCTTCTTCTATAAGCAACCTTCTTAGTAACAGAAGAAATCATTTGAAAAAAAGTGATATGGTCAATATCTTGTGAAATCCTAACATGCATTTTACAAGTTAAAAATATCCAGATAACATCTACAGATGTGGTAAAATTTCCTGACTGGTATTTTCTTCACTTTCTCTAAAAACATATACAAAAGGAGACTTATAAATAAACTGACTTGAGGGGTATGAAAACCTGAGAAGTGCATATTGGCTTTCTTCTTCATAGATAATTTTATAAGATGTTTTTACAACTGCATACAGTAATCTTATTTTCAGATGAAACTCTCTGTACCTCCTATTAGGGCTTGGTATTACCCTAAAATGTATTCACTGTTTCTATTAATTTCCATGATCAATCATCTATTTTAGAGTTTCTTATCTATTTCATGAAAATTTAAAGAAAATGCACTAAAAACCATCATTTGGTACAAACAAGTCCAGAAGTAACTTTGGACTGTATCTTTAAAACTGTAAAACTATGAAACAATGCTGAGCAAGAACACTAAATGACATCACCACAGGGAGAAAAAAAAAGTAGGTTAATAGATACACAGAAGTCCATCTGTATAGCAGTACTAAACAGTTGCAAAAGTGTAGATGAGAACTTACTATCAGACCAGATTCTTCTATTAGTTCATGTAAATCTGCTTCACTCTGCCTCTTTTTCCTCCATTCAACTGTGCAATAATAAAAGCTTTCATATGATGATCAAGAAAAAAAAATAAAAACCTTCACATATGCAAACAATCAAAGCTTAGCAGTAACAAGCACAGAAGCCATTACAGTATTGTCATAGTCCCAGCCATCAACCAATAGAAATATTTTTTTCTGAATCTGTGATTCCAACTATATATGAGACTATATAAAATATCCTGACATGCCTATGAAAAATTAATGTTACTCTTTATGATTCACTTATAGGTCTGCTTCTTAAAATAAAGCAAGTGCAACAAAAGGCAGCAGAAGAATGAAGTGCCAAAGAATTTGAAAGGTTCAGCTGTCGCATTAACGTCCATATGCACTTATTTAATTTTTTAAGTGATTTTCTGTATTGTACCTAACCAGTTAGAAATCCTTCTTCTCTCTGGTGGAAGTGGATTCCACAATCACCCTATTGTGGGTCAGATATTTCAGTATCTGGATCCCTTCCACTTATTCTAGAAACTGTCTTGAAGATGGAAGTAAAAGTTTGTTTGTATATGTGTATGTATATATAGATATAGATACATATATATATAATATTATATCAATAATAAAACATTAATATATGCAATATATATATATATCTTCAGATATACTATATATGTTTTACCTACTTCATTTCATGTTGAGAGTGAGTTGTCAACAGGAAACCAACAAGGTCTTTACTTTGTCAGGGTTAATAAAAAGACACAACTAAATCAGGAGTGTTGAGAAAATCAGACAAACTTGGCCTTCAAGATATCTGTAATATTTCTCTTACTTTGAAACTAGTTTCACATGATTTAGTCTCCACAGGGATAACATGACTTTCTCATCCTTGATCTTCAGACTTAAGAGTAAGAAATAAATTGTACCATCTCTACAGTCAATTAAGAGTAAAAAAATTCTCCTCCATCAGAATATACGAGACTTAGAGTAATCAGAATTTAGCTGAACTATGTAGCTCATTTCTTCATGATTTGGTAGGTCAGCTAAGTATGTAAACTTGTATGTATTTTTATGTTATAAAACTTTAAAAGTTTATGTTAAATTTCTCAGGTATTCTAATACATGTCAAATTATTACAAAAATATGCAGATGACAAAAAGTAGTCTGCATTTTCGGTGTACTAAACCACACTTCAAACATATCAAAAAGTTTTAACAAGCCAAAGATTGATAACTGAGAGTAATGGACATGGGAAAATATCTGTAACAGTAAAAACATTTAAATCTTTCCTAATCAAACGGAGGGAGAACAAACAAACAAAAATTCTAAAGTTTCTAAATGCATGATATATAGTGAAGTGACATATTTTAATTAATGCATCAACTTAAAACACTTGACTGTCCCACTGGAGGAGGACACAACATCAATTCACTGTCTACATTTGAGGAGTAAAGAAATGACGAGACCATTACTAATTATAAGTTAAAGAGCTTTCTTTAACAGTAAAAACAGAGCAATAGAAAACAAATCAATATAAGTTTTTTATAAGTCATCTTCTGCCTGTCTTTCTAGAAGGAACATGTGTTCCAGCTAGACTACATAACTTCTGTTTTGTTAAGTGTGACATTTGTTTGGACTCCTGTTGCTGGGCCTCCAGAAACCTGTGCTCAAGAATGTGTTTTTCCTTTGAAGTTCCAGAAGAAAAAACAAAAACAAAAACAAAAACAAAAACAAAAACAAAAACACAGATGATGGTGAATGCAGTAATTCAGACAAAATTTGAATTGACTGAATTACACACTTCTTGGCAATGGACCAACATTTCTACTAAGTGCCATTGCAGAAAAGTACTGCAGTATATCACAATATCACATGTCAATTAGCTGATATCTTTCAAAATCTATCTTCATTCTATCAGCTTGTAAAGGTCATGGAGATCAGGGAAAGTACTGGGTGACATGAAACGCGCAAATATCACACCCACCTACAAAAGGTTCAAAAAGGGTGATCTGGGAAACTACAGGCAATTCAGTCTAACTTCTGTCCCTGGAAAAATTATGGTGCAGGTCCTCATGGAAGCTGCTTCCAGACACAAGAAAGTGCATGGGAATAACCAACATAAATTTGTGTAAATCGTGTGTAGTCAGCCTGATTGTCTTCTACAATGAAAGAAGTTTCTCATTTGTGGAGTAAAGCTCCAAGCAAACACAACACAGTTTTTATTATGTGTTATCCACCTTGAAAGGGAACTAAGGTGAGGGAGTGGGCCTCGTGGAGGTGGGGACTGTCTCTCTCGACTTATTTCCACATTTCACCACATCAAAAAAAGTAAGCCATTTGACAATTTTTGTGCCTGAAACAGGAAGGGATGCAGAAGACCACGGTGGACCCTGAGAACTATCACATCTCCTGAACTTTCCCTGATGTGAAACATGCATGCCTGTGAAAGGGTAGGGTTGCAGAGGACTCCAGGACCTGCCCAAAGAGGCAGGGACTAAGCTTTAAAATTCTGATACTAGAGCACCCTGGTTCACACCTGCCACCCGAAAACCCGAAGTGAACAAGTCCAGACGGCATCCACTGGTAGTGATATCTCTCTATTTCCATCCCTGTTTCTATCTCTCTGCTCTTCCTCTCTATCATTTTTCTTTTGTTTTATGTAGAATGGACGTGTTTTTGCCAAGCCTCTAATGATTCCTCAGCAAGTTATCTGTAAAAGTTTAACCTTGTTGAGACCCTAACAGATTTGTCATGCTTTCTGGGAGATACAAACAAATTCATTTCCTCTCCTGCTGAGCAGGATGAGACATCAGTGAGTGAGAGGAGAACTGCGTGCATCACTTACCTTGCTTTTAACAAGGTTTTTGACACAAAGACTTCCACAACATCCTTGATGACATGATTATAAGATATTGACTGGAGATTTGGAGCACCAGAAGCATGGAAAACCAGATGAATAGCTGAGCGCAAAAGTAGTGACCAGTGGCTCAAATTCAAACTGGCATCTGGTGGTAAGCATAGCTCCTCAGAGTCAGTACTGGTTTCAGCATTTTTAAATATCTTTATAAATTACTCAGACAACAGCAAGCTGAAGTTGATCCAGCAGTGAGTTCTGACAACATTAACAACCAGCCTTATCCTGGACCACATCAGCAGCAGTACAGTCAACACACCAAGGGCCATGGTTATCTAATTCTGTTTGTCATTTTTCAGGGTGTATCTCAAGTCCTATGTCCAGTGTTGCTGCCCTAGTTCAAGAGAGATATTGAAAAACTGGAGGGTATAGCAGAGAAGAGATACCAAACGATTAGAGGTGTGAAAAACTTAACATATGAAGAAAAAGTTAAAATATGAGGTTTGTTCAGCCTAGCAAAGACTAAAGAGGAATCACAGAATCACAGAATTTCTAGGTTGGAAGAGACCTCAAGATCATCGAGTCCAACCTCTGACCTAACACTAACAAGTCCTCCACTAAACCATATCACTAAGTTCAACATCTAAACATCTTTTAAAGACCTCCAGGGATGGTGACTCCACCACTTCCCTGGGCAGCCCATTCCAATGCCTAACAACCTTCTCAGTGAAGAAGTTCTTCCTAACATTCAACCTAAAACTCTCATGGTGCAATTAAAGCCCATTCCCCCTCGTCCTGTCACTAGGCACTTGGGAGAATAGACTAATCCCCACCTTGCAACAGCCTCCTTTAATGTACTTATAAAGAGCAATTAGGTCACCCCTGAGCCTCCTTTTCTCCAGGCTGAACAAACCCAGCTCCCTCAGATGCTCCTCATAGGACTTGTTCTCCAGGCCCCTCACCAGCTTCGTCGCCCTTCTCTGGACCTGCTCAAGCACCTCGATGTCCTTCTTGTAGCGAGGGGCCCAAAACTGAACACAGTACTCGAGGTGCGGCCTCACCAGAGCCGAGTACAGGGGGACGATCACTTCCCTAGCCCTGCTGGTCACACTGTTTCTGATACAAGCCAGGATGCCATTGGCCTTCTTGGCCACCTGA
This sequence comes from Anas acuta, assembly GCF_963932015.1. NCBI lineage: Eukaryota > Metazoa > Chordata > Aves > Anseriformes > Anatidae > Anas > Anas acuta. The sequence continues at coordinate 61,131,017 of NC_089017.1, read as the reverse complement.
GCACACTGCTGGCTCATATTCAGCCGACTATCAACCATCACTCCCAGGTCCTTCTCTGCCTGGCAGCTTTCCAACCACTCATCTCCCAGTCTGTAGCTCTGCTTGGGGTTGTTGCACCCCAGGTGGAGGACCCGACACTTGGCTTTGTTGAAATTCATGCAGTTAACCTCAGCCCTTCGGTGCAGCCTATCCAGATCCTCCTGCAGAGCTTTCCTACCCTTGAGCAGATCGACACACGCACCTAACTTGGTGTCATCTGCGAACTTACTGAGGGTGCACTCAATGCCCTCATCCAGATCATCAATGAAGATATTAAAGAGGACCAGCCCCAGCACCGAGCCCTTGATTTGACTCCATTCACCACAACTCTTTGGGCCTGGCTATGCAGCCAGTTTCTAACCCAACGAAGCGTGCACCAGTCCAAGACAAGAGCAGCCAGTTTCTTGAGGAGAATGCTGTGGGAAATGGTGTTTAGGAAACTAATCACAGTCTTTCACTACCTAAAAAGTAGCTAGAGAGAAAGTTGGAGGCATTCCCTTAACAAGTGATCATGTTGACAGGGCAAGTGTTAAAAGGTATGAGTTACTTCAGACAAAATTATGTCTGGATATAATAAAAATACTGTTTGCCATAGCACTTAAGTTCTATGTTAAATACTGCAATAGGGGAAATGGGAACCATCTTCTCCTCCAGAAATATCCAAGGCTCAACTCAACAGAACCTGGATTACCCAAACTAGGATTTTGCTTTCAAGAGAAAGTGGGACCAGGTGATGTACAGGGGTTTTTGTCAGCCTCTATATTTCTATATTGTAAGTAGATTATGAATATCAGGAAATCAAAGGGTAGATGCTCAAAATTTTATGAGCAATGTTTTGGCTTTGGAAAGGGCCATGTATAGGTTTGATTTTCCATTACTGACAAATTAGGTGAGAATAGGTTATTAGATCTCTTTACCATGGAATCAGGGAAATGAGGGTGAAATTAGGGGCCTGAGGGAAAGACAGTAACACTTGCATTTCTACATAAAAAGGGTAGGAATTCCTACACAAATAATTTTCAAGGTTTATCTATGTTTAATCTGCCAACAACTTACAGGGAAACATGACAGTTGCATCACATTTTAAAGGCATCTGTCATAAAGTTAGAGGACTGGCTAGTCTCTGAAGTGCTATAAAGTTCAAGCAAACAGGTTACAGGAATTCAAAAGCCCGGGAGTAAGTCATATATCCATGTAGCCCACAGCTAGCCAATAAAATTATTATTGAACTTGCCCCAAACTAGATATAGATCTATATGTTCTATGCATAGACCAATTTTCTCACTACAATTTTGGGAATTCACAACAAATTTTATTCAGCAACACACACTGAGTAAAGATTCTTCCTATTGATTGGGCTTCTCCTAACCAAAACTTTTTTCTTTATAAATTCAGATAAATGCCAATTTTAATTATTATTAAAGTCAGCATTCTCTTACTTCATTTATAAACACCTTCACATTCCAATTTCCTATCTGTTTCCAACCTGGAAAAAAGGTTACCTGTAACACAGAAAAAAAAAAAAAAAAAAAAAAAAAAAAAGGAAGGTAATCTAAGAGACTCTCACTTCAAGAAGTTGACTAGAGTCATTGCCACTATGACGTGCAGAGTCTTTTATGCTAGTATGTCATACAAAATGAGGTTACTAAATTATAAGAATCATTGTAAAGACATAAAAGTATTTACAAACAGACATGTATTTTATCTGTCTTCATGACCAGAAATTTAATTTTAAGAGGCAGAGAACTTATCCATCTATTTTACTTTAAGGAGAAAAGGGAGAAAAACTGCACTAGATATTGTCAAACACATTAAAAAAAATGTCATTAATTTTCAATATAATGTACTTTAGATTTTCAAAGTACTTGTAAGTCTTTAGCTCTTATTTATGTTTGAGTCAAGGATTGGACTGTAGTTTTTTGAAATCCATTACAACCCGTGCTAAGAAAGAAATCACAGTAAGTCAACCTATATTTACAGATTCCATGAGAACAAGGGAAGAAAATGCTTTGTTCCAATTTTCTCATCATATTCTATGAATGGCACTGCTTCGATATAGTGACCAGAGCAAAATGGCAGAAAGCTTAACCAATAAGTATTTATTTTCTATAGTTTAAAACAGCCGGTGTATACAACTTAGAGAAAAAAATAATAATAATAATAAAAATATATATATAAGTAGTTTGTAACTTAGTATTAATACAATCAAAATTATCAACTATCTTACTATTCATTCAACTAGTATGCTACTTTTCTTAATTTCAAAATACATTCTAACAGTGAACACAAGTAAGTCTGATCAAGTAAGATTTTTTTAGTCAGTCCTTCAGAAGATAAAAGATAAATAAATGTAACAGAATCCCTGGATTTTGAGCTTGCAATCTTGCATAAATCTGCTAAATAAAGGCAGCAGTTCCATTATTCTAAAATGAAGTGACTCTATACATATAAATAGGTCACACTCTTTTTGAGTTGATTTTATCACCACTCTAGGAAATTCAATAGCAGTGTGTCTTTTTTCTTATGGAATTTTTAAAACGTTAAATGATTTACTTGTGAAGTGTCTGATAATGCCTATATTATTTATTTTCTTGAAAATGTTTTGGTTAAAAACTGTTTTGTTTATTTTAAACAGAAGAGAGAATCTTACAGGACAGTTTACAGGAGAGATACTTCAGTGGCAAAGATTAGCAATATAAAAATAAAATTTCATTAGAAGATTTTAGGATTTATCTGTGGCAATAACGACCATTTTTATACTTCAACTGACAAAAAATTTTGAGGAAAGACACTGCTTTACATCATTTTGCATTTATTTATTTGTGAAATTTCAGCTTCAAGAAATGTAAAAAGACTTAATTAAACAAAAAGTGGGACAGTAAGAATCAGTAGCCTGTGCTAGCTGTAAACGTTCATTGTTATGAACCATTCCGTACAATGTTATTTGAATCATTCAGTTTTGTGATTCAGTGATACATTTCAAACAAATATCAGAGCAATTCAAAATCATTCAGATCTTCCCAGACTGGAAGAAAATCACCAAAATGTTTAAATTTCATCAGGCCTAAAGAAAAGGATGTCTCTCAGCTCTGAATGTTCACCCACACGCAGGCTGTCAAAAGGGTATGCCATTTCCCCATCATGAAACACAAAGAAATCAGTGTTTCTAAACAAAAGAAATTGCAGAGATCTTGTTACCAACTATTTCTGGGTACTGGAAGAAAGCACAGACATAGGAAGAAAAGTTCTTTGGCATCTTCTGGGGAAAAGGAGGAAATAAGGAGATGCTCCATTAAATTGTTCAAAAATTCAGAGGGACAAACTCTGTAGAGGAAACAGTTGTTATCAATGTTTCTCAACAAATAGAGGATCAGCTAGTTGGAAAATGTGTTTAGTATCCTCGGAAATATTTAGACTGACATTGTACAGCAGGGGATACAGGAATACCAGTAGTGAGCTCTGTCCAAGCAACAAAATCAAACTGACCCCATGGTAAGGGGAAGCTAGCTGCTATGTGGTATTGACTTGTCATGATAAGGATGTGGCACAGCAGTGACTTTGACAGATGATCCAGAGGTAATGTTGCAGAAATGCCCTCTTGGTGGCAAAGCACAAGAGAAATGACTTTTACAGACTCTTGCTGAAACTGCAGAGGTAAACAACATATACACCAGTAAAGTTTCCAGAACCAGGAGGACGAGTTCACTATAGCTAGGCTTCCTGAAGAGCCTCAGGCTTGCAGCATACCCTCCTAGGTATACTGCTTGCATTCTGCACCTCCACAAGGAGCTGGTGAGAGTGAGCAGGAACATCCAGTTAAAAAGTTGCATCCTGCCACAGGTGGGAAATTGGCTTGAAGAACTGCTGCCTAAGACACTGAGGGTGAGATAATTCTTCTCTTTCTTTATTCTTTCCCAAACTGTACTGGTGTCTTTTTCCCCCAGAAAAGATCTTATTCTGTGTACTGACTCATATCCTATAAACATTAAGAGCAACAGGAAAACAGTTAATCTTCCATTTAAGAGATGAAATATGATTTCAAATAACTCTCCACAGGAATTTTCATTAAAATTAAATTCATTGATTCTCCACCTACCTCACTTGTAACTGAGCAGAAGTATTTATGTAAAAAGGTCCAGTGCCTGCCACTCAAACAAGTTTAATTGGTCATTCCACCCAAAAGACTTCAGAATAATTTCCACAGTCAGTGTTAGGAAGAGAATTTCTAATGTGGAGAACTTGGGAGTGAATGTCTATATTTCAGCTTAGTCCTTACAAAAGGCAAGGAGACCCTTTATGGAGAAATAATAGGAGCAGTTTTGGGTGAGATGCAGAGACCTCATGCTGCAGAGATTCGAAAGTGTAAGCATCATCACAGTTTGATTATTTAAAAGGTAAAGCAATTGCTGATAGTGATATTGGCAGGTTATCGTTTTTTATTGTTGTTTTTTTTTATTTGTTTGTTTGTGGTTTGTTGGTTTTTTTTGGTTACATATGTAGCCCCTTTCTTGGCTCTGACAAACAGCCCACAATGTCAATGAGATCTATATCACACAGGGTTTTTAATAATCCTACTCTAATGACTGTACTAGAAACAAGAATGCAATGAAAAACAAGAATTAGATACGTGCACAAAAGAGAAAGAGGTTATGACTAAGGAGTAAAAGAGACTGGAGCTATTCATTAAACAAGGACCCCTCCAAGCCTAAACTCATGCCTGTGCATTTTTTTTTAATCCATGTTATTATGAGTCTGTGATGGTCACATGTATATTCTTATGTCTTCAACGCTGCTATCTCTAGTTCTGCTAAGAACCACTCAAAAAATCTGCAGTTTTCTAAAGCTGACCATAAGATATAATTTATTTAAAATAGTGGTATTTTATGTAGAAGAAGCCTTCGGTTGCACACACTAAAATAGCAGAACTTCTGTCGAAGTCTTAAGGAATAAAAGAGGAGGGGAGGGAGGTTAAAAAGAAAAAGAAGTTTTTAATTAAAAGTTTGCTAAAATATAACCGAAACTGTGATAGTCATAAATATCTCCTTCTTCCTACAAAGCTCCAGTTCCATTCCTTTCATTTCCAAAAAAGGCAAATTTAAATATCTCTAGAAAATCTAGAAAATCATAGAAGACCAATTAAAACAGTTAATGGTTTTATACTTGGAATATTCTTACATTTTTTCTTTCTTAAAAAAAAAAAAAAAATGTCCTTTGGGGACAGTAATAGACATCATTCGTAATCTTTTATCATTTAAGTTTACATATGCACTTCCTCTTTAAAGCAGTATATTCTGCTTTTGCCTAAACCTCCAGAAAGTTAAAAATATAGTAGAGGTATTTAGACAAATATGAACATTCCCCACATTGGCAGATCCACATCAGTACTTGAAGTGATTAGTAGCATCAAGACTATACAACCTGATTTTTTTCTTTTGTCTTTGAAGAATATTGAAATATTCTCAAACTTTTTTACAAACCCTTAGATACTGAATATTACCAGTCCAGTAATATAATAATAATAATAATCATCATCATCTTCCTATTATAATGGTTGTTATAAAAATATATAACATCAAGGAATATATTCCCAGAATTCTTCAAAATTTAACATAAAATATTGGCAGACCAGCATTTCTGCCTTTTAAAACCTCCAGCATTTTAAAGCAATCAGATGTTTCTTTGAAGCTTGCAATTATTTTGTGGTACTTGGGACTGAGGGTTCCAGCACAGGCAACTTGACAAAACTATTTGGACTTCTGTTAAAAACTCTCCATATTTTATAAATAGATGTATAATTTGTATTTCCACAAGAATTAATGTAAGAAATAAAATACAGGTGAAAATTTTAGAAAGTATATATTGTTAGAGAAAATACATAAATACAGAAGTGCTGGATATTACCATTGATAGGTGAATTTGATTATTAGTTGCAGAATATATGAAGAACACCCTGGACAATGTGTGGTGAAATTACAACACTGTGAAGCCCCACTTCAAAATGTACCTAATACGGAAACAGAAGTATATGTGATTCAGTCTTAAATTTGCCTCTTCACTGAAATATTTACCAAAATCCAGTAAGCTTCTTTTCCAATTTAACTGGTAAACTTTAACGAAATGGTTTTAACTAAATGGCTCCAACCCCCTCGCCATAGACAGGGATGCCATCTACTAGATCAGGTTGCCCAGGGCCTCATCTAACCTAGTTTTGAACATCCAGGGATGGGGCATCCACAACCTCTCTGGGCAAATAAAGTGGTTAAAACATACTGCTTATCCACTAAGTAACTATGTCCAAGCAGCTTAAGCTTCTGTTTATCTTCATACATAATGAAAATACATACTTTTCTTTAACTTCAGACAGAATCATGAAATTAA